>NC_133324.1:808668754-809002920 GCF_042186555.1 Aquarana catesbeiana
AATTTCTTCTTGGAATCCAAACTGGAGAGTTATGTAACACATACAGTATCTGTGGCATCCAAACCATTTTAATTAAATTGCAACGGCCAGCTACCGAGAGTGGAATTTGAGACCATACCCGGCATTTCTCTTTTAGTTTTGTCATGAGCGGGACCAAATTACATGCTATATATTGTCTTGGATCTTTTGTTAATACCCAGATACTTCATCTGGCTTACTATCCTCACTTGGGCTATCTGATGGGGTAATGGCTCTATAAGAGGGTCAATTGGCAACCGTACTGACTTTTCCCAGCTAATCTCCAACCCCAAGAGGTGACCAAAATCTCTGACTATGCCCATTGCTGCCTTCAGAGAGATCTGTGTGTCCCCCAGGAACAGCAATATATCATCCGCGTACATAGCGACCTTCTCTTCTCTCAACGCCCTCCTAAATCTGTTTACTTCCGATGAGGCTCTCAGGGCAATAGCCAGTGGCTCTATTGCCAGGGCAAAAAACAGGGGCGATAATGGGCACCCCTATCTCGTCCCCCTCGCCAACTGAAACCACTCTGAGCTTTCCCCATTAATTCACACTTTGGCTCTAGGTCCCTCATATAATATTTTGATCCACTTAACAAAGTTAAGCCCAAATTGAAATTCCGCCAAGACTTGCTAAAGGTAATGCCATTCAAGGCTATCGAAAGCCTTGACGGCATCCAATGATAGCCCTAGTCCCCTCGTTTTCCGTTGGTAACTGGATGTTTACATAGGCCCGCCTTATATTCACACTTTCTGCTCTACTGGGTATAAAACCTGTTTGATTCGGATGTATACGTTTTGATATTATTCTACTTAATCTCGCTGCTAGTGCCTTTGCTAAAATTTTTACATCTGAACAGAGAAGGGATATTAGTCTATATCAGGGACATGCAATTAGCGGACCTCCAACTGTTGCAGAACTACAAGTCCCATGAGGCATAGCAAGACTGACAGCCACAAGCATGACACCCAGAGGCAGAGGTATGATGGGACTTGTAGTTTTGCAACAGCTGGAGGTCTGCTAATTGCATATCCCTGGTCTATATGATGCTACTTCCAGTTGATTTTTTTTCCCTCCCTTTTGGCGGTGCTATAATTGTTGCTTCTGTCATAGATGATGGTAGCTTCCCTTCTTCCACAGCCCAGTTAAGCACCTCCAAGAGTTTTGGGAGCAATAAGCCTCCATGCCTCTTATATATTTCTTTTGGCAAGCCATCCGGACCCAGAGCCTTCTGGTTTGCCATATCTGCTGTCGCTTTTTGTAGCTCTTCTAATGTCAGCGGGGCCTCCAATCCCTCTCTGTCCTCCTCCTGAAAGTTACGGGATCCTCAACCCATTAAAGAAATCCCACATCTCCCCTTCTACATTTATATGTGATGTGCTGTACAAACTTTTATAATAATTTTTAAATTCATTCATTGTTTCTGGGACTGCCCTAGTAATCCTCCCTGGCAATCAAAGCCAGTATTCTCCCTACTCGCTCTCCCCTCCCCCTCCCCAAAAAAAATGTTTTTGAAATAGCCTCCTATTCTCTGCTTTAGTCAAGATCTGCTTCCTATATTCTTCCTGTCTCTCCAACCACTCCTTGTACCTAGTCAGTGTTGGGTCAGCCACGTATCGCCTTTCCACGTCTCTAGCATTCTCCCCTGCAATGGTCTCTTTTTTTTTTTTTTTTTTTTTTTTTATTTGTTTCTTAACCTGAGAGATTTGCTGGATTAATACCCCCCCCCGAAGAAACGCCTTCAGGGTGTCCCAGATCACCCCCACTGAGGCTGACCATGCGTTTTAGTTATATAAACTCATCCAGGCTGGCAGTTATTTTCCCTGCGTTCTCAATCAATTCCAGCCAGAAGGGGTTTATCCTCCAGTCACTCCTTCTATAGCTATTCCCTATCTTTACTGAAAAAAACACAGGTGAGTGATCTGAGAGACTCCTCAACTCATACCTTATTTCTTCCTTTATATTCAAGGCCTCTTCATTACAGAGCACGAGATCTATCCTAGACAGGGTGGAATGCGTCTTAGAGTGGCAGGAATACTGTTACCACCGGGTACCGGGTACCACCTCTTCCAGACATCCACCAGCCCTATCTCCCCGCAAAACTGATGGAGCGGGCTGCTGGTTGTACCACCAGAGGGGGCCCTTGGTGGAAACATATCCACGGTTTTTATCCATAGTCATGTTAGTCTCCCGCCACTATCACCGGTATTTCTGGCTTATCCATAATAAACTCCATTAGATCATTCAAAATTTCAATCCCAAAGAGTGGGGGAATATAAACATTGACCAAAACACACAACCTATCCTCTATTAAGCAAAAAAGAAAAACCTATCTACCCTTCTCGTCTATTTTACTCTGCCTACAGGAAAAAATACCCCCGAGTCCACCAGAATGCTCGCTCCCCTTGAGTAGGATCTATAAGTATAATGGTATTGCACCTGATAATTCCTATGCCTCAAAGTACTTGTCTCCCTCTCCAGGTGTGTTTCCTGCAGGCAGAGTATTTTAACCCCACCTGCCTTGGCCATCGAAAAGATTGCCCACTTCTTAGATGAGTCCCTCACCCCCCGCACATTCCAGGAGCATATCTTTAACCCCCCGGAGTGCGCCAGTGATTTCCCTCCTCTTTCCTTAATGGCTGCCATTTACCTTTCCCCTCTTCACTGAACTAAAATAATTATCCCAAACCCTTGTGTTCGTGTGTCTTCTTCTCTCACACTTATAACTGTTTTTCTTCCCCTTCCTGTGTGAATTCTAATAATGCAAAAACTCCACTCATAGTTTCCTCCACCCCCCCCATCGTACCCTCACTCATACATACACTCCATTCATTCCTCTTTTTTTTTTCCCCCCTTCTTCCCCCTTACACTCCATCCAATCTTTCCATTCCCCTTCTCCTTCACCTTGCTTGTGCACCAGCGTTATCGCGTGTGGCCGCCTCTTCCGTCCCCATCCTCCTAGTCATAGCGGGGAGGTGTGGGGGGCACTCCGGCTTCCTCCAACACCCTCCGCGGCTCTATCCCGGACGTGCGTTGCCTCCTCACCTCTCACTGAGGAGCCACGCTGCTGATGTCCCCATGGGGGGTGCTTGCGGCGGGTGCCCACCGCAAAGATGGAACACCCTCCACTACCTGCCTGTCCAGCACGCCAGCCAGCCACGCCTCCTCCCGGCGTCTCGACATAGCCTCAGCTCCCTCTCACGCTGCATCTCCGGAGCTCCAGAGCAGGAGCAGGTACAAGGTCTGGGCTGCAACGACCTCTCACCT
Organism: Aquarana catesbeiana; assembly: GCF_042186555.1. Lineage (NCBI taxonomy): Eukaryota > Metazoa > Chordata > Amphibia > Anura > Ranidae > Aquarana > Aquarana catesbeiana. The sequence continues at coordinate 808,672,043 of NC_133324.1, forward strand.
CAACATCCCGTCACGCCCCCCACCCCGAGTGAATTTAGCATGTATACAAGTGCCACTTTAGCAACTCAGACCAAGAGTGCACTTTATCGTTCTGTTTGTTTGGACATCACAGTGTGACCCCATGTTTAGTGGGCTTTAAAACTTGTTAAATACATTTACCCCACATATACAGATCTAAGTTTTATATATTTATATATATATAATATATATATATTTTTTTTTTTTTTGTTACTACAGACCACTCCTAACACTGTATCTTGATGTATTCCTTACAGGTTTAAAGGAAATGTCCAATGGTATACCATAAATCTGGACCAGCCCCCCTATGAAAGATGGCAGAAGCTGATTAGTAATAAGAAGGCCCCGGTAAGTGAATAAAGTGATGGCACGCTCATTGTTCCATTATGGGCTCTTTTCACAGGGCTTTCCGATCAAGTCCACTTGTCACTTTTTCAGGCGCACCTGATCGGAGACTCCTATCACTCCTATGGAGCGGCGGATGTCAGCGGTGACATGTCTGCTGACACGCACTGATATCTGATCCAATCCTGTCTGTGAAATCCAGGCGGATGGAGACCCTATTTTCCATCCGTCTGGAGGATCGGATAAAAACGGATAGGTGGTCCGTTTTCATCTGACCTCCCCATAGAGGAGAGCGGGGCTCTGACGGGTCTGTCTCCGCACAGTGAGCAGAGACGGACCTGTCATCCGTTGGACAGACCACCCATGCGAAAGAGGCCTTTACTCTACTTCCACACCAAGCTGACCCTGAGAATATTGATTTAAAGTGTCACATGGCCTCTGAATTTGACTGATTGCAAAACGACATGTGACTACATACTTCTCTAGAACAAATTTACAGCGTCAATGCACAATGTTCAGAGATTTTATAGAAGAGCCTGTCAGGCCTCTGGTATAGGATATAAGGTCATCTTGGTCAGGGGGCATTAAAGTGACATTGTTCTACATCTTAAACAAAGTATTTTGTATTTCCAGTGAGCACATATTGAGTTCTGATTGGACTTAAACCTTTTAAAGTCATTCTTTTATTTGAGTTCTGCATTTTTACAGACTTCCTCTTTCCCTTTGTTTTGTTCTTTATTAGTGGGCATTTTAGCTTGGCCTCTACAGGAAGAGAAGGTTAGCTACTAGAATGACTTTGCAGTTGCTTAACTGCCTGGAAACTGCTCTGACAATATTGCTGAAATAATGTATTAATCACACATGGAGTATTCGTATTGTTTTATGTCATAACAGCAAAAGTAGTAGGGAGTCATGAAGAAAATAATTTTCAAGGTAACAAGAGATGATTGAAGTTGCAAAGTGTTTATAAAATAAAGAACGATTGTAATTTTATATTGTTATATCACCCATACAGAACAGCATTCATTTGTCTAACTCTTTGTAGTTGTAAATAATAGGACCAATATTTCTGAAGATGGTTCCCGAGTATTTCTGGTGATCTTCCTCTTAGGCCTATCTGCTTGCAACCATGTAACATACTTATTAAGAAAGAGAACGATTTACTTTGAAATAAGGGACCAGAAATAAAAGGCTCCATTGACCTTGCACCAAGATCATACTGTAAGTAAAGAATATGTGTCATGTAGGGAAATGGAGTACATTTTTCATTGATCAGCTCATAGACTTCCATTGTGTAAACAAACACGTAGTATCCCAGCTGTACTCCAAATGTTACTTGAACCTCCAAAATTTATATCGTGTGCAAGAGGAACCGAACAGATGCCCTTAATATGGAACAATCGAGAGCTTTGCCCCAGCACATAACTAATCTTCATTCAGTGGTGGCATGATAAAGGGAATCCAGCAAGACCCCAAAAATTGTCAGTGACTTTAAAATAAAGCTCTATTGAACAAAAGATGTTAGTGTGCTGATGACATAGCTCACTTGTATTTTAAGAAGCAGTAAAGAAAAAACATGGTGTAGCACTGTGCAGAAGGAAGCAGAGCCTGAGTAAGTAATGAGCAGATGTGGCTGCCCCATATATTTATATTTATATTTAGTGTTTGGCTGAAGCCATTTATTATCAATCAACTGCGTTTTACTTTTTTTTTTTTTAAATCATAATGACAACAGAAACTACCCAAATGACCCTTATCAAAAGTTTACATACCCCAGTTACTAATACCATGTATTGCCCCCTTTAACATCAATGACAGCTTGAAGTCTTTTGTGGTATTTGTGGATGAGGCTCTTTATCTTCTCAGATGGTAAAGCTGCCCATTCCTCTTGGCAAAAAGCCTCCAGTTCCTGTAAGTTCTTGGACTGTCTTGCATGAACTGCACGTTTTGACATCTCCCTAGAGTGGCTCAATGATATTGAGGTCAGCAAACTGAGATGGCCACTACAGACCCTTCACTTTATTCTGCTATAGCCAGTGACTGGTCGACTTGGCCTTGTGTTTTGGATCATTGTCATGTTGGAATGTCCAAGTACGTCCCGTGCACAGCTTCCTGGCTGATGAATGCAAATGTTCTTCCAGTATTTTTTGATAACATACTGCATTCATCTTGCCATCAATTTTTACCAAATTTCCTGTGGCTTTTGTAGCTCACACATACACCCCAAAACATCAGCGATCCACCTCCGTATTTCACAGTAGGAATGGTGTACCTTTCATCATAGGCCTTGTTGACTCCTCTCCAAATGTAGTGTTTATGGTTGTGGCTAAAATGCTCAATTTTGGTCTCATCACTCCAAATGACTTTGTGCCAGAAGGTTTGAGGCTTGTCTCTGTGCTGTTTGTTGTATTGTAAGCGGGATAATTTGTGGCATTTGTGTAATAATGGCTTTCTTCTGGCGACTCGACCATGCAGGCCATCTGCCTCCTTATTGTGCATCTTGAAACAGCCACACCACATGTTTTCAGAGAGCCCTGTATTTCATCTGAAGTTATTTGTGAGTTTTTCTTTGCATCCTGAACAATTTTCCTGGCAGTTGTGGCTGAAATTTTAGTTGGTCTACCTGACCCGTGGTTTGGTTTCAACAGTTAGTATCTATCTATCTATCTATCTATCTATCTATCTATCTATCTATCTATCTATCTATCTATCTATCTATCTATCTATCTATCTATCTATCTATCTATCTAATTTTTTTAATGGATATATCATGTAATTAATAATTTAATATAGATACATTTTACTTTCTCAGTCAATTTGGAATAACATTATTATTGCTTCGTAGTTCCATCATACTTTTATATCTGGGGATATATATAGAGGACAAATGTCTCATTTTGTAAGAAACAACTTGTTTGAAAAGTGTGGTGTGAGTTTGTAGTCAGTCAATACTTTGTAGAACCACCTTTTGCTGCAATTACAGCTGCAAGTCTTTTTGGGGATGTCTCTACCAGCTTTGCACATCTAGAGAGTGAAATTGTTGCCCATTCTTCTTTGCAAAACAGCTCAAGCTCTGTCAGATTGGATGGAGAGTGTCTGTGAACAGCAATTTCTTATCATACATTACGGGACACCGAGCCATAGTAGTTACTATGTGGGTTATAGGCCACCTTCAGGTGATGGACACTGGCACACCCTAAGACAGGAAGTCCACTCCCTATATAACCCCTCCCACTACTGGGAGTACCTCAGTTTTTTACGCCAGTGTCTAAGGTGTTGGTCATGAGTGAAGATATGCTGTGCTGAGCTCCACTGGAGCAATCCTTGCTGGGGCTAGCTATGCAGCCGGATCCATTCAAAGTGTCTTTTTGGGCCAAATTGACCGGTACCCGGGCCTCATGTCTGAAGAAACAAGGTTTTGCCTCTAACGCTTGTCTTTTTAGAGAGCTGGACCCTGGGATCCAGTACTTTGGTATTTTAAGCCATAAAGTTATACTGGCGGGGTGCTATTACAGGTCCAGGATTGTGGGTTCCCCGTGGGTCCCCGGTTCCTGAAGGTTTGTTAACGGAACCCACCGTGAAGGGTGGAGATTGGGTCTGTTGGTTTTACCACAGAAAACCCTGCGGTGTGAAAGGTAAGTGGAGTTTTTCTAAGGAATTTTTAAATTTTCTTATGAAATGTCGCCTTTTAAAAAAGTAAATGTTGTCATGCCTAAGTGTCACCACTGGGGGCTGTATGGAGCACGTACCTTCTCATGCTTTCATCAGAGTCGTGCTGTGTCACAGAAGCAGCAGGCTTTTTTCCTCCGGCTAGCAGGCAGACCTTTGGTAAGTTTGGTGGGGGTTTGCTTCCACTAGACACCCCCCCCACCTGTGCTGAGCTCTCTCCCTCTTCATGAGGCTGAGCATTAGGGGAGAGCTAAAAAACGATCGGCGATGCCGTTTTCTTTCTCCGCCCCTAAAAGGCGGCGGCTTTCAGGTCTCCTCCACGCCATCCCTCCCTCATACACAAGCGATCCTGTCGGATCGGAGGCCCACGCTCGCGTGGGAAAAATCTTTTTTTTAAAGAAAAAGGAGGGGGCGGGGCTTAGCGCAGCATTGTCATCCTCCAACGCCGGTACGGGAGTATGTTGTAAAACCTCCATTGTGCTGGCTGCAAGTTGTCGGAGGGACACAAGCTAAGAGGGGCATGAAAGAGGTTTGGTGACACAGGCATTTCTTTTTTGACACATTTTACTATTTGCATCAGACTTAGCAGCGGCAGTGGCTGAACTATTGCTCAAGCAGTGGATGCGATTTCTTCTGGTAGTACCTCTGCTTTTGTGCATCGGGCTAAGGTCAGAAGGGGGGTTGAAACACCCCCAAAAAAGGGCTTAAAGGGTCTCCCTCAAGCTCTGGAAAGCCTACTCATCTCTACAATGGCATCCTCCTCTGAGAGGGGGTGGCTGCTCAAAGTGAGCATCGGGGCCATGAAATGTTTGCAACTGTTTTCAACACTGCAGCCCCTGTTTATGTGACTAAAAAGGTCTTTTTTCCTCAGCCATGATAGGATTTGGAAAAAAAAAAAAAGAGGTTAGTGACTTTAATCGGATCCCAGTGTGGGACAAAATGCCACAGGTTCTCTTCCATTACCCAGGACCCTCAAACTGAGGAACAAGGGCAGGATAAGATGAATTCCCTCAGGGAACCGTGGTGAGGCTTATGACTCCTCTTCTGAGGTGTCAAATGTGGAAGGATCAGCTTTCACAATCTGTCAGGTTGATGGTGCAATTTCTTGCTGAATGGTCCGCTCCACATTTATGTACCCTTAACTAAGTGTTTGGGTTCGCTAAAGCCTCGAGCTGTGCATGCCTTTCCTGTCCATTCATTGCTGGAAAAGCTTTTTTGTATCTGAGTGGGTCATCCAGATAAGCATTTTTTTTCTTTTCCCTCCTAAAAAGTTTTTTCACACTTTATCCTATGGAGGAGAAAATTCACTAAAAGTGAGGTATTCCAGGAATTAACGCTGCTATATCCTCTGTGAATAAGAGTTTGATTTGTCCGGCAGACTATGCTCAAATGCTTAGGGATCCAACGGATGAAAAGTTGGAATTCCTATTAACCGCTTCAATACCGGGCCAATTCTGACACATTGCTCCTACATGTAAAAATCATCATTTTTTTGCTAGAAAATTACATAGAACCCCCAAACATTATATATGTTTTTTTAGCAAAGACCCTAGAGAATACAATGGCGGTTGTTGCAACTTTTTATCTCACACAGTATTTGCGCAGGAATTTTTCGTACGCGTTTTTTTGGGGAAAAAAACTGTTTTGTGTTTAAAAACAAAACAGTAACGTTAGCCCAATGTTTTTGCATTTTGTGAAAGATGAAGTTACGCCGAGTAAATAGATACCTAACATGTCGCGCTTCAAAATTGCACACGCTCGTGGAATGGCGCCAATGTTCGGTACTTAAAAATCCCCATAGGCGACGCTTGAAATTTTTTTACTGGTTACATGTTTTGAGTTACAGAGGAGGTCTAGGGCCAAAATATTGCTCTCGCTCCAACGTTCGCGGCGATACCTCACATGTATGGTTTGAACACCGTTTTCATATGTGGGCGGGACTTAGGTATGCGTTCGCTTCTGCGTGCGAGCACACGGGGACAGCGGCGCTTTAAAAACATTTTTTTTTTAAATTGTTAATTATATATTTTTTTTTTATTTTGACACTTTTTTGAAAAAAAAAAAAATTGATCACTTTTATTCCTATTACAAGGAATGTAAACAATCCCTTGTAATAGCAATATGACATGTCAGGTGCTCTTAATAGTGAGATATGGGGTCAATAAGACCCCATATCTCACCACTAGGCTGGGAAGCCTGAAATAAAAAAAATAAATAAAACGACCGCCACGTTTTTTTGAATGGAGAGGCCGGGCGTGACGTCATAACATCGCGCCCAGCCTCCGACGATCATAGAGACTCCGGGGACCATCTGGTCCGCCGGAAATCTCTATGATTTACATCCCGCGCCGGCGGATCTACTCTCCACCTCACCGATCGTAACGGTGAGTCGGAGCAGGCCCCGGAGGGCGGCGGGAGGGGGGGGGACGTCCCCTCTCGCCTCCCATAGGAACGATCAAGCGGCGGAACGCAATAGTTGCTATGAGAGATTCTATACTTCACCCCTTGTGCCCTTCGCTAAGCGCCATGCAAGAAGCTCCTGGCTAGTCTTCCTTTTGCGGTGAAACAGCGATTTGGGGATGATTTGGGTAATACATCCAAAGAAATTCTAGTGGAAAAAGTACCCCTTTGCCGTCTTTAGGAAAGGAGTAAATGTATTTTCATTTTAACAAGCTCTGCTCTTCTCCTGTGCCAGGGGCATCAGCCTCCAGGCAGTCGCGACAGCCAGCCTCTGCTGTCAAGTTCAAAGGTAATCCTCAGGGTCAACCCCAGGGACAAAAGGTCTTGGGGGAAGGAAACCTACAAAATACTGAAGCCTCCTTATGAGGAGGTGCCCCCACTCGCTCGAATAGGGGGAATTCTTCTACAGTTCTCAAGGATCTGGCAGGAAGAGTTCCGAGAGTTCCCGTCTCCTCGCTTTCTCAGATCAAACGTTCCTAAGGATCCAGAGAAAAATAGGTCTTTCTCTCAAACATTGGACCATCTTTTGGCATGATCATAGTGGTCCCATGTAAGAGCAGAGGTTGGGGTTTGGTTCAAACCTTTTTTTCCATAACCGACTGGACATTCTGGATCTCAAAAATCTAAATTCAATTCCGGAATATAACCACTCTTTTTTTCGCATGGAGTCAATCCAATCAGTTATCTCCATCCTACAAGGAAGAGAACTTCTGGTGTCAATCGACATCAAAGATGCAAACCTCTGCCTATTTCCTTGCTCACTAGTAATATCTACTTTTCAAGGTGGAAAATCTTCATTTTCAGTATGTATCTCTGCTTTTCGGTCTAGCTACTGCATCTTGAGTGTTTTACAAAGGTTCTGGCCCCTCTTCTAGCCAGATTAAGGGCCCAAGGTATAACGATTATGGTCTGTTCTTGATAGACCAGTCGGTAGCCAGCTTAGACCAAAGTATGGTCACCACATTCAACTACCTGGAATATCTAGGTTGGATTCTCAACCTAGAAGAAATTGTCTTTAAAACCATGAAGGCTAAAATACTTGGGTCTGATCATAGATACACCCAGGAAAGGGTATTCTTTCCCCAGGAAAGATCAGCGCCATAAAGGAACTGATTCAGGTGGTCAAAGCAAGATGAATTCTTCTATTCAGCTTTGCATGAGGTTGTTGGGAAAGATGGTGGCTTTATTCGAGGCCATTCCTTATGCTCAGTGTCATTCGAGACCGCTGCAAAACAGTATGCTATCGGCTTGGAACAAAAGGTTCAAGCTCTAGATTCCCAATGTGTGTGACTCCAAAGCCTACGGCCACATCACCCTGAAAGCCCCCAATCTCGTCTGCTCTTGGAGGCTAAGCAGGGTCAGGCCTGGTTAGCCCTGGATGGGAGTCTGCCTGGAAATACCAGGTGCTGTAGGCTGGTTGCGCCGAAGCCTCAGTTTATGGTTAATAACCAAAAATCTGCAAAGGGGAAAATCCTTCCTTCAGTTACCTGGAAAGTGGTAACAACATATGCCAACCTTTTTTGGGTTGGGAAGCAGTCCTGGAAGAGGCAACTGTCCAAGAGAAATGGCCCAGATCAGAAACGGCCTTGCCCATTAACATTCTAGAAATTCAGGCAGAGCACTTGGTCCTGAGGGCCTGAACGTTCAGTTTACGGAATTGTCCTACCAGGGTTCAATCTGACAATGCCACAGCAATGGCCTATATTAATCACCAAGGGGGCACAAGAAGTTGTGCGGCCCAGAGAAAGGATATGATTCGCCTATCTTGGGCAGAAAACAATGTACTTTGCCTATCGGCAGTCTTCATTCTAAGAATAGAAAATTGGCAGGCGGACTACTTGAGTCGCCAGCAGTTGTTCCCGGTTGAATGGTTCCTTCACCCCGATATCTTTGTCAGAGATGGGGGATCCCAGACGTAGATCTGTTTGTGTCCAGGTTCAACAAAGAAATCGACAACTTTGTTTCAAGAACAAAGGATCCGCTAGCACGCGGAACAGATGCATTGCTATTCCCATGGAATCAGTTCTCACTGATTTATGCATTCTCTCCTATTCTGCCTGTGTCCACGACTTCTTCGCAGGATCAAGCAGGAAGGGAAGTTGGTGATTCTTGTGGCCCAGGAAATCTTGGTATGCAGAGTTCGTAAAAACAGCAGTAGGGGACTCATGGACCCTACCGCCACGGCCAGACCTTCTCTCAGAAGGTCCGGTATTCCATCCTACTTTACAAACACTAAATTTAACAGTTTGGCTATTGAGACCCACATTCTGGAGAAGCGTGTGCTGTCAGGTTCAGTGGAGTCTACTCTGGTTAATGCAAGGAACCCTCCAGAGTGATATATCGTACAGTCTGGAAGGCATATGTCTCCTGGTGTGAATCCAGCGGTTGGCACCCCAGGAAATATATCTTGGGTAGAATCCTTGACTTTCTACTGATGGAATTAGAAATAAAGCCGGTCTTGAGTACTATCAAGGACCAGGTTTCGGCCTTATCGGAATTTTTTCAGCGACCACTTGCTTCACACTCTTTGGTTCGTAGCTTTATTCAATATACAAATGCCATACTGGTGACCCCACAATAGGGATAAAACTTTTTCGCAGAAGGGAGTTTATCAAGACATGTGGCCACTCATTAAAATTAGAAGAAAAGAGGTTTAACCTTAAAGTATGTAGAGGGTTCTTTACTGTAAGAGCGGCAAGGATGTGGAATTCCCTTCCACAGGCGGTGGTCTCAGCAGGGGGGCATTGATAGTTTCAAGAAACTATTGGATAAGCACCTGAACGACCGCAACATATAGGGATATGCAATGTAATACTGACATATAATCACACACATAGGTTGGACTTGATGGACTTTTGTCTTTTTTTTTTTTTTTCAACCTCACCTACTATGTAACTATGGGTAACACGGCTTAAATCCTCCGGTTAAGTCGCCCCTGAACCCTTGGGACTCGATTTTAGTCCTGTAGGCATTACAGAAACAGCCTTTTGAGCCGATATGACATATTCCCTTGTTCCTTTTGACAAGGAAACTAGTTTTGCTGGTAGCCATATCTTCTGCAAGAACGGTATCGGAGTTGGCTTTCTTGTAAAAGAGCCATATTTAATTATTCACAAGGATAAGGTTGTATTGTGTCCTCATCCTAAATTACTACCTGGGGTAGTTTCAGGTTTTCATTTAAACCAGGATATTGTTCTACCTTCATATTTATTTATTTATTTATTTATTTTTCCCCGGAACCCCGTTCTGCAGAAGAAAAGTCACTACATTCTCTTGATGTGGTGAAAGCAGTCAAAATCTATTTAAGAACGACTGTTCAGATTCGAAAGACGGATGTTTGTTTTGTCGGATGATCCTAAAACAGGATAGGCAGCATCGAAATCTACCATTTCTAAATGGATTTGACAAGTGATTGTTCAAGCTTATGGTTTAAAGAGGAAAGCTCCACATTTTCATACTCAAGCACACCCCACTAGAGCTGTTAGTGCTTCGTGGGGGTGCATCACCAAGCTTCCCTGGTTCAAATCCACAAGGCCTCAACTTGGTCTTAAGTCCATACATTTACCAGATTTTATCAGGTGAATGTAAAAAGGCATGAGGATATCGCCTTTTGGGTGTAGTGTACTGCAGGCAGTAGTATAACTCCTCTAGTCTCATGTTGCCCTAATTCTGTTGTGTCTCCCTCCCATCAGTTGGCATCACTATGGGACATCCCACATAGTAACTACTATGGCTCTGTGTCCCGTGATGTACGATAAGAAAATAGGATTTTTATAACAGCTTACCTGTGAAATCCTTTTCTTTGAAGTACATCACGGGACAGAGGTCCCGCCCCTCTTTTTCTAGTATACACGTGTATTGCTTTGCTACAAAAACTGAGGTACTCCCAGTAGTGGGAGGGGTTATATAGGGAGTGGACTTCCTGCCTTAGGGTGTGCCAGTGTCCATCACCTGAAGGTGACCTATAACCCACATAGTAATTACTATGGCTCTGTGTCCCGTGATGTACTTCAAAGAAAAGGATTTTACAGGTAAGCTGTTATAAAAATCCTATTTTCTTATCGTACATCACGGGACATAGAGCCATAGTAGTTATTATGTGGGTTATAGGCCACCTTCAGGTGATGGACACTGTCACGCCCTAAGATAAAAAGTGCACTCCCTATATAACCCCTCCCACTACTGGGAGTATCTCAGTTTTTTCGCCAGTGTCTAAGGTGTTGGTCACGAATAAAGATGTGCTGATCTGAGCTCCACTGGAGCAATCCTTGCTGGGGCTAGCCATGCAGCTGGATCCATCCAAAGCGTCTTTTAGGCCAAATTGAATGGTACCCGGGCCTCGTGTCTGAAGAAACGAGGTCTTGCCTGTAACGCTTCTCTTTTTAGAGAGCTGGACCCCGGGATCCAGTACTTTTTGTAGTAAGGCCATAAAGTTTTAGTGGTGATGGTGCTATTACAGGTCCAGGATTGTGGGTTTCCTCGAGGATCCCCAGCTCCTGAAGGTTTAACAGAACCCACTGTGAAGGGTGAAGATTGGGTCTGTTGGTTTTTTCCACAGAAAACCCTGCGGTGGAAAAGGTAAGTAGAGTTTTTTTCTAAGGAATTTTTTTATTTTCTTATGAATGTCTGTCTCCTTTAAGTTAGTAAATGTTGTCATGCTTATGTGTCACCACTGGGAGCTGTATAGAGCACATGCTTCCTCAGAGCTCACGATGTGTCTGGAGCAGCAGCTTCCATTTCCTAGAGCCAGCAGCAGACCTCCGGTAAGTCTGGGGGGTTTTCCTCCCCACCTGTGCCATTTGCTACCCCTCTTCAAGAGGAAGAAGCACTAAAAATAAAAAAAAAATTTAAAAATTAAAAAATGAACGCCACGCCGCACTACTCGGCGGCTTCCAGGCTCTCCTCGCAATTTTCTCCCCTCTATGTAAGATCCCGTAGGATCAGAGGCCCGCACTCGCGTGGGAAAACTCTTTTTTTTTTTTTTTTTTTTTTTTTTTTATTTATCAAAGAGAGAAGAGGGAGGGGCGTAGGCGACGGAGGGGGCGGGGCTTAGCGCGGCTTTGGCGCCCTTCAACGCCCAGCGCAGGAAAGAGTGCTTTTTTTTTTTTTTTTTTTTTTTTTTTTTTAAAGCACTAGTGTTATTGCTGCAAGCTGCGGAGGGACACAAGAGCGTAGAGGAGCATGTAAGAGGTTGGTGACACAAGCATTCTTTTTGAACACATTTACTATTGCATCATTCTCTGAGCGTTAATAGCAGTGGCAGTGACTGACAATTGCTCAAGCAATGGATGCGATTCTTCTGGTAGTACCGCTGCTTTGTGCATCCGGCTCTATTCAGAAAAAAAAAAAAAGGAGCTAAAAGGGTCTCCCTCAAGCTCTGGAAAGCCTACTCTTCAAATGGCATCCTCCCCTGAGAGAGGGTGGCTGGTCAGAGGGAGCATCGGGGCCATGAAATGTCTGCAACTGTTTTTAACACTGCAGCCCCTGTTCATTTTACTCCCTTTTTTTTTTTTTTTTAATTTCCTCAGCCATGGTAGGTTTTTAAAAGAAGTTTAGTGACTTTAATTGCATCCCAGAGTGGTAATCGCATCCCAGTGTGGTCAAGATGCGATAGGTTCTCTTCCATTTTCCTAAAAACCCTGAGACTGAGGAATTTGGGGCAGGAGAAAATGATTCCCTCAGGGGACCGTGGTGAGGCTGATGACTCCTCTTCTGAGGTGTCAAATGTGGGAGAGTTAGCTTTCACAATCTGTATGATTGATGTTACAATTTTTCTTGCTGAATGATCCGCTCCACATTTATGTACCCTTAAAGAGGGAGTCCACCTAAATCCACCTAAAAAAAAAAAAAATATTAAAAGCCAGCAGCTACAAATACTGCAGCTGCTGACTTTTAATAAATGGCCACTTACCTGTCCCGGGGTCCAGCGATGTCAGCAGCCGACGCCGATAGCCCGCTCGATTCTCGGAAGCTGCCGCCGCCATCCTAGGTGAGGGAATCAGGAAGTGAAGCGTTGCGGCTTCACTTCCCGGTTCCCTACTGCGCATGCGCGAGTCGCGCTGCGCATCGTAACTGGTCCCCGCTATCTCTTGGGACCTGTGTGTTTCCCAGGAGACAGCGCGGAGGGACAGGAAGAGGCATAGACTCCCGTGGGAGTCTATGCCGGAAGTGGCTGCAAATACCTGTCTTTGACAGGTATCTGCACCCTCCCCCCTGAAAGGTGCCGAATGTGACACCGGATGGGGGGGAGGGTTCCGAAAAGTGGAAGTTCCATTTTTGTGTGGAACTCTGCTTTAACTGAGTGTTTGGGTTCGCTAAAGCCTCCTCAAGCTGTGCATGCTTTTTCCTGTCCATTCTTTGTTGGGAAAATGTTTTTATATCTGGAGGATCACCCAGATAAGCATTATTTTCCATTCTAAAAAGTTTTCATACTTTATCTTATGGTAGAGAAAATTCACTAAGCGGGGTATACCAGCAATTAACGCTACTATATCCTTTGTGAGTAAGTTTGACTTGTCCGGCAGACATTACTCAAATACTTAAGGATCCAATGAATAAAAGGTTGGAATTTAAAAACAAAAAAACAAAAACACTTTTTTCTTTGGCAGGTTGAGTGTCTCAGCCTGCGCTGACCGTAATTGGTTAATCGTTGAGAAACCAGTTTTAACAGGTGTTTAAGGATATCCTGCTCAGCAGGTCCAGGAGGCAGCTTTATGTTTGCAATAGTTGCTATGACAGATTGCGCCTTCGTTAAGCGTCATACAAGAAGCTCCTGGCTAGTCTTCCCTTTTGCGGTAAGACTGCTATCTGGGGATATTTTGGATGTATCCAAAGAATTTCTAGCAAAAGAAAGATACCCTTTTGCCTTTTAAATGAAGGACTAATTGTGTTTTTTTTTTTTTTTTTTTTTTTTTTTTTTTTTTTTTATTTCAAAGTTCCTTCTTCTGTGCCAGGGGCATCAGCCTCCAGGCAGTTACGACGGCCTCCGCCGTCAGATTCAGAAGGTAATCCTCAGGGTTAACCCCAGGAACAAAAGAAGGTCTTGAGGGAGGAAGCCTACAAGATACTGTAGCCTCCTTATGAAGAGGTGCTTGCTCAATAGGGAGAATTCTTCTACAGTTCTCAGGAATCTGGCAGAGGGAATATCAAGATGAATGGGGGACCTCTTCAATAGCTCTAATGTACAAACTGGAGCTCCAAGAGTTTCCATCTCCTCGTTTTCTCAGATCAAATGTTCCTAAGGATTCAGAGAAAAAAATCTTTCTCTAGCATTGGACCAAGTGTTCATGGTGGCCCTATGCAAGATTGGAATTTGGTTAAATCCAAATGGACATCCTAGATCTCAAAAATCTAAAATTCAATTGCTGAATATAATCTCTCCCCTTTTTGCATGAAGATGCATATCTCCATATGCCTATTTCCTCGCTCACTAGTATTATTTTCTTTCAAAGTGGAAAATCTTCTTTTTCATTGTGTAGCTCTGCTTTACAATCTAGATGCTACACCTCAAGTACAAGGTTCTGGCTCCTTTTCTAGCCAGATTGAGGGCCCAAGGTATAACTATTTATGGTTTACCTAGTCGATCTGTTCTTGTTAGACCAGTCGGTAGGCCGCTTAGACCAAAAGTATGGTCACTACATTCGACTACCTGGAATATCTAGGTCGGATTCTCAACCTAGGAGGAATCTTCTTAAAAACATGAAGAAATACTTGGGTCTGATCATAGGTATACCCAGAAAAGGGTATTCGTACCCCAGGCTAAGATCAGCACCATAAAGGTCTGATCCAGGTAGTCGAAGCAAGATGTTTTTCTCCTATTCAACTTTGCATGAGGTTGCTGGGAAAGATGGTGGCTTCATTCAATTCCATTCTTTATGCTCAGTCTCATTCTAGATTGCTGCAAAGCAGTATCCTATCGGCTTGAAATAGAGAATTCAAGCTCTATATTCCCAATGTGTCTGACTCCAAGAAACCTAGCGCTCGGTTTCGTCCGATCTTGGAGGCTAAGCAGGGTCGGGCCTGGATAGTACCCGGATGAAAGACCACCTGGAAATACCAGGTGCTGTAGGCTGAGTGCGCCGGAGCCTCAGTTTATGGTTAACATCCAAAAATCTGTGAAGGGGAAATCCTTCTTTCAGTTACCTGGGAAATAGTATCAACATATGCCAACCTTTTTTTGTTTAGGTTGGGGGACAGTCCTGAAAGAGGCAGCTGTCCAGGAGAAGTGGCCTAGATCAGAAATGGCCTTGCCCATTAACATTTTAAAAATTCAGGCAGAACACTTGGTTCTGAGGCCTGAACGTTCAGTTTAAGATATTGTCCTGCTAGGAGTCAACCCGTTTATGCCACAGCAATGGCCTATATTACTCACCAAGGGGGCACAAGAAGTTGTGCAGCCCAGAGAAAGGTGAAGCTTATCCTATCGGCAGTTTTCATTCTAGGAATAGTAAATTGGCAAGCGGACTACTTGAGTCGTCAGCAGTTTTTCCTGGGAGAATGGTTCCTTCACCCTGATATCTTCCTGTCAATATGTCAAGGATAGGGAATCCCAGACATAGATCTGTTTGCGTCCAGGATCAAAAAATAAGATTGACAACTTTGTGTCAAGAACAAAGGATCTGCTAGCATGCGGAACGGATGTGACACTCCTTTGATACCCCTCTGATGTAGCACCCTCAGGAATGTACATAAGGAAGCACATTCTGACCTACTTGCATATTAGGTGGTCTGTGACATCTGGTGAGTGTCCAGGGAGCTGGGGTCACCTGATGACTACTACTTTGGAGCAATACGTGTGACACATGGGAATAATAGAGTGTTTAATTACACATATACTATTTTTGGAGTTGGAGAATATTACAGCACTTAAAGAGCACAATCTGAAATGGACTTTTATTGCACTTTGCACTGATTTTACAGCTAATTTGGGGGCACTGCAGTTTTTGCGTGTTGTAATATTTGTGTGACGCTGATTTCTTCTATGGTGTATATCGGGGATATGCAATGAGCGGACCTCCAGCTGTAAAACAATACATTCAGTTAAAATAGAAAGGCAATGCAATATGAGGCCTCACTGGAATGGTGTTTGTTTTTTTGTTTTTTGTTTTTTTCTTTTTTTCCCGTGGGGCTGCATATATGTGTATTTGTCTTTGTGCTCCCAGCACAGAGACAGGGGTTTCCCCCCTGGAGCCCCTGATCCCATACTAACCATCGGGACCTGGAACTCCCGTCTTCCGTGTCACCTGATCTCTGTGTTAGCCTCTGATTGGCTATCACAGTAATCGGTCACTGTAAAGCCTGTCCCTGTGTTTTTCTTTCTCTCTGAATGGAGGAGAGAGATACAGTATCTCTCAAAAGTGAGTACACCCCTCACATTTTTGTAAATATTTTATCTTTTCATGTGACAACACTGAAGAAATGACACTTTGCTACAATGTAAAGTAGTGAGTGTACAGCTTGTATAACAGTGTAAATTTGCTGTCCCCTCAAAATAACTCAACACACAGCCATTAATGTCTAAACCGCTGACAACAAAAGTGAGTACACCCCTAAGTGAAAATGTCCAAATTGGGCCCAAAGTGTCAATATTTTGTGTGGCCACCATTATTTTCCACCACTACCTTAACCCTCTTGGGCATGGAGTTCACCAGAGCTTCACAGGTTGCCACTGGAGTTCTCTTCCAATCCTCCTCCATAGAGACCTTGAGCTCCTCCGTTCCGTTTTGAGGATGCCCCACAGATGCTCAATAGGGTTTAGGTCTGGAGACATGCTTGGCCAGTCCACCTTTATCCTCAGCTTCTTTAGCAAGGCATCGGTCGTCTTGGAGGGGTGTTTAGGGTCGTTATCTTGTTGGAATACTACCCTGTGGCCCAGTCTCTAAAGGGAGGGGATCATGCTCTGCTTCAGTATGTTACAATAAATCTTGGCATTCATGGTTCCCTCAATGAACTATAGCTCCCCAGTGCTGGCAGCACTCATGAAGCCCCAGACCATGACACTCCCACCACCTGCTTGACTGTAGGCAAGGCACACTTGCCTTTGTACTCCTCACTTGGTTTCTACCACACATGCTTGACACCATCTGAGCCAATTAAGTTTTATCTCGGTCTCACCAGAACACAGGACATGGTTCTAGTAATCCATGTCCTTAGTCTGCTTGTCTTCAGCAAACTGTGGGCTTTCTTGTGCATCTTTTTTAGAAGAGGCTTCCTTTTAGGACGACAGCCATGTAGACCAATTTGATGCAGTGTGCGGTGTATGGTCTGAGCACTGACAGGCTGCCCCCCCCCCCCCCCCCATCTCTTCAACCTCTGCAGCAATGCTGGCAGCACTCATACGGTTATTGCCCAAAAACAACCTCTAGATATGACTTTGGTCAACCACGGCGAGGCCTATTCTGAGGGAAACCTGTCCTGTTAAACTGCTGTATAGTCTTGGCCACCGTGCTGTAGCTCAGTTTCAGGGTCTTGGCAATCTTCTTGGAGCCTAGGCCATCTTTATGTAGAGCAACAATTCTTTTTTTCAGATCCTCAGAGAGTTCTTTGCCATGAGGGGCCATGTTGAACTTGCAGTGACCAGTATGAGAGAGTGAGAGCGATCACGCCAAATTGAGGCCTTATAACACTAAAGATTCACATGACACCGTAGAGGGGGGAAAATGGCTAATTGGGCCTAATTTGGACGTTTTTATTTAGGGGTGTATCCACTTTTGTTGCCAGCGGTTTAGACATTAATGGCTGTGTGAGTTATTTTGAAAATTTTTCCAACATGTTCCTTCAACAGAAGTTGACTAACTGATCAACTTCTATCAAGTGGGGAAAGCCACACACTGACTAGAATTTTTGGCCAGTCTCTTTTAAACCGTCTGGATCTCGATCTGTTTATGGCCAACTTTAAACTGATGTGTAAAAATTTTGAAGTGCTTTTTGTTATTGTGGTCATCATTATAGTAAACCTGAATGTTATGCTGATAACATCATTTGTCTATTTTTATCTTTGTCTGCAGCTAAAAGAACTAGTTCAGCATATCAAGAACCTCACAAAATCCATTTCTCCAAAACTTGTCGAAATAGTGGATAACAAATTGGTAAGTGGCTGTGACTTAAATTTGTTGATTTCACAGTGTAATAAATATGGCCTCCTGAATAGTCTATGTTTACATTCGAATTGTTCTGCTGCGAATCTCATAGCAGTGACATTGCCATAGCTAGATAGGAACAGTCAGCACTTAATTGGAAAAAGGATGCAATCCTGCTGCAAACTCTTATGCCACGTACACACAGTCGGACTTTTCGACCGGACTTTTCGACCGGACTTTTCGACCGGACTTTTCGACCGGACTTTTCGACCGGACTTTTCGACCGGACTTTTCGACCGGACTTTTCGACCGGACTTTTCGACCGGACTTTTCGACCGGACTTTTCGACCGGACTTTTCGACCGGACTTTTCGACCGGACTTTTCGACCGGACTTTTCGACCGGACTTTTCGACCGGACTTGTCTGACGGACAATCCGATCATGTGTGGGCTTCAGCGGACTTTTCCAGTCGCAAATCTGACGGAATTTAGATTTGGAACATGCTTCAAATCTTTACGTCGTAACTCCTCCGGACCCAGAATTCCGCTTGTCTGTATGCTAGTCCAACGGACAAAAACCCACGCTAGGGCAGCTATTGGCTACTGGCTATCAACTTCCTCATTTTAGTCCGGTCGTACGTCATCACGTACGTATGTAGTTAAGTCAGTTCATTCGAAAGTCTGTCGGATGGGCTGTCGGACTTTTGTAGCCCAAAAAGTCCGACCGTGTGTACGCGGCATAAGGCCTCATTCACACAGGTGTACCCATCCATACACCCGTGCAAAGGCTGCTCATCCCAGAGTTTATATCTGTGCAGGTCCAATGCACAGATCAGGACTCGGTCTGTCTGAATTTTGAGCTGTGCATCGGACTTGCGTAGATGTGCGTTCCAGGATGCCTTGGGAGATCCGTGCAGCCGCCCACCTGTCATTGATCTGAACACCTGTGCATCCCACCTAGGTGAAGATGGCCCTTCATACGGGTGTACAAATAAGCTTCGCCCATGTGAATGAGGCTTTAAAAAGTGTCCTTGCAGATGATAATTTAATGTTTGTGTAATACACGGGGGGATATTTTACTAAAACTGCAGAATGCTAAATCTGGTGCAACTCTGCATAGAAACCAATCCGCTTCCAGGTTTTATTGTCAAAGCTTAATTGAACAAGCTGAAGTAAGAAGCTGATTGGCTACCATGCACAGCTGCGCCAGATTCTGAGTGCTCCAGTTTTGGTAAATCTCCCCCACCTTTGCAGTGTCCTTCTCATTGGTTATCTTTAGAAACAGATAAACATATGGAGCACCAACATCATGTGACACATTAAAAAAAAAAAAACTTTATTATATAGTAACATAGACTGATATTCGCAAACACCTCTATTATAAACTGATCAATTAAAAAAGAAGAAATCCTCTATTACAGGGGTGGAGGATAATGCCCCTGACATGGCTTATATATGGAGAGCTAATTCTAGTTTGTTTCAAACACCTGTTCATGTGACCTCCTTGACCAATCATTTTGAAAGAGTTTTTCGCTATAAACACCAAATCGGTGTTTGACCCCACTACACTATGGTGCGCCCACAAGGCCTTTATTAGTGGCATTCTATTACAAACTAGCTCAAGACTTAAAAGACAGGGAACATTTAAATTGGACCGCCTATTAGGTGACATTAAGTCTCACAAAACAAAGACGCACCTAGTTCTGACTTAACAAACAAGTTAAACAAGCTCTGACCTCAGACTTCTGCTCCTAGAACAACATCATAAATATATTGACTCACTGAAATTGGCTCACTATTCCACAGGTAACAAAGCTGGCAGGTTCTTGGCCCGTTGACTGAAAGAGAGCAAAAAACACACACAAAAATTCCTTACTTAATCCGTACGACAGACCACAGTAAAATATTTAGTCCCAAGGACATTGTAGACGCCTTTGCTGACTATTACTCATCCCTATATAATATCAAAAACGACCCCAACACCCCCCAACCCACAGATGAAGCTATTCAATCCTTCCTGGCAGACATTAAACTCTCCTCATTGACCCAAACTCAATTAGTGACCCTAAACACACCCATCACTGAGGCTGAAATACAAAAAACAATCAAAACGCTTCCCTGTGGCAAATCCTCAGGTCTTGATGGTCTACCAAACGACTGCTATACAACCTTTTTGAGTATTTTAACTCCCACATTACAATGGTTTTTTTCCCAGGCTGTAGCCTCCACCTCATTTCCCTCTGAGATGCTTACAGCTTATGTGGTCACCATCCCTAAGCCAGGCAAGGTTCGTGATACTCCCTCTAACTTCCGCCCCATCTCACTCTTAAATACAGATGTTAAACTTTATGCTAAAATCTTGGCCCATAGACTCCTCCCATATCTTACCTACTCTGATCAACCCAGACCAGGCTTCACTTCAGGAAGTATCTGATGCCACACGTAGAGTTATTGATATCATACACCACGCAAGATCCTGTCGGGTGCCTTCTCCGCTCCTCTCTTTGGATGCGGAGAAGGCATTCGACAGGATACACTGGGGTTACATGACACACACCCTTAGTAAGTTTGGTTTTGAAGGACCCATCCTCTCTGCTATTCTAGCCCTATACTCTTCACCTTCAGCACAGGTCTACAAATCAGTCTATCCCAACCTTTTAATATTTCCGATGCGACAAGGCAAGGGTGCCCCCTGTCCCCCTCAATCTTCAACCTCCTTATCGAACCATTAGCGGAAAAAATCAGGTCGCATACAGACATTAAAGGCTTCTCCTATCAAGACGGTTCCCATAACATAAATCTGTTTGCGGATGACATCATACTATTTATAACTTCACCAGGCAAATCTCTCCTTCATGCCCACAACATACTAAACTGTTTCAGTAGAATCTCATATTATAAAGTAAATCACACAAAATCAATCATATTACCCATAAACCTCCCTCCTTCCCTTCAATCTCGCTTGAAAACGTCCTTTCCCTACTCATGGAGTAGAGACAGTATATCCTACCTAGGTCTTCAACTTACAGCAGACCCTTCCAAACTAGCTGACGCAAACTATCTACCATTGATAGACAAACTATCCAAAGAGACCAAACGCCTAACAAAGGTCTAGTTAACTTGGTCAGGGCGCCTGGCCTCATTTAAAATGATTTTGCTCCCTCAGATTCTGTACATATTTCGTACACTCCCTATCCCCCTTACACCTACACACCTTAGATCACTGAACCTCCCCCTAAAACATTATGTTTTGGAGCTCTAAAAGACCCAGATGTTCTAAAGCTTTACTAACCAAGCACAGATCTGCAGGAGATATGGGTTTCACTGACCTGCAAGACTACTACCGCGCATCCCTACTTACCCAACTCAAAGTATGGTATACAAACACATCAGATGCTCCCTGGCGTAATATCGAACAAACTTTGAGCCCCACTAAGGGCCTATTTTCTTTGTTGATACTAGATAGATGGAAACCTTTCCCCCTATCACATCTTCCCTTAACCATTCAAGCCTCACTAAGGGCCTGGAGAGACCTTGGCGGCTCTACGCCTTTGCCCGATAAAGCAACTGAAGTCCCTATCCCTATAGATATACTAACAAAAGCTATCCCCAACATCACAATTATTGACTGGCATAACAAAGGAATTGCACACATCACGGACTTATTTTGCAACGACCGCCCTAAGACCCTTCTTTCCCTTCAAACGGAATATAACCTCCTGCCCAAAGAAGAATATAAATACTACCAAGTATCCCACTTTCTAAGATCCCTTAAAACCCACCATCTATACCTACACGACTCATCGAAAATTCTACACAACACCATCTACATCCACTAGAGGTATCCCCCCTTTCTACAACCTCTTCCAGCACAAACTTACCTTTTACAAATCCACTCCTTATCAGAAATGGTAGGATGACTTAGGGAGGACTTTCACACAATCACAGTGGCAAACTGCCCTCCAACACGATATACAAAGCATCCAAATGCGTTAATCATTGGGAGCTTTCCCAAAAAATAACTCTGAGATGGTACCTTACACCAAATCGGATGTCAAAGTTTTCCCAGACTAACTCCCCTTTGTGCTGGAGGGGTTGTGGAGCAGTGGGGAACATTTATTCACATTTTCTGGTCTTGTAAACATCTAACCAGTTTTTGGCACAGCATATTTCGATTAATATCTACGATCACTGGTATTTTCATTCGTCCAGAGCCTGGAATAATGGCCTTGTTGAATCTGGGAATGGTATCATTCCCCCCACATTTTCACACAGTGGTCACACATATATTCCTAGCAGCCAGATCACTCATAACCAAAAATTGGAAATCCAATGTTGTACCGAATGTATCTGAAACATTTGAAATTATACAAAACCACTACATCTATGAGTCCTTGCTGGCTAGTAAGAGTGGCTCTAGGAAGAAGTTTGATGTGAGGTGGAGGATCTGGAGAGAGGAACGCTGATGACTTAATGACCTTAACTCAACGACTCAATGATAACTACCTACTCAATGACTAACGGCCCTCACTCAACCGACTACTGATGCATGTCCATCTCATACCCTAATACTATGATAATTGGTACCTTTTTTAATATCAGGATTAATTACCGTTGTAATCACTATTGGAGACAAGATGACATTCTCTTTGTTCTTTCAGATGTTTTATTATGAATATTTCCATAATCTGTACCCTGTGTCCAGTTTTATTCCCTGTATATCTTTGGAAAACTTCAATAAAAATCAATAAAAAAAAAAAAAGAAATCCACCTGGCCCTCTGTACATAGTAGACATTTCTGTAATCCAATGGCTAGTGGTGTAGTCTATGGATACATTAGTCTTTTAGAACATACTAGATGCTTCTTTATAATACTTTAGGCAAACAGCCATCATTCTGACCATCTGTGCTAATATGAAATAGTCCAGGCACTAAAGTACCAGCTTGCTATAAACGTGTGCATTATACCTCTGCTGCTAAGTTTACACAACTCTACGCTGCAATACTAGCTACAGTATGTGCATGTTGGAGTGCATGTTCTTGTGGGAGCAGGAACTAAGACCCCATACACACTATTCGTTTTTCTGCAAATTTTTATCTTCAGATTTACCAAAACCATATAATATGAGGTCAAACCTTAAGAGTTTCAATTTGTATGCAATCAGGCAGGCCCTTGCACTACATGGTTTTGGTAAATCTGAAGACAAAAATCTAAAAGTGTGTATGGGGTCTTATAGGAAGGATCATTTTGTAATAATTGTGTTCTTTGCCATGTATAAGAGTTGTCTACATTGCTCACATAGAGCTTCAAAGGAAAATGTCAGATCAAGAGTTTTGAATGAAAAAGAATGTTTAGAATGAAACCAGCTGTGAAAACAATTCTCATGAAATATACAGTACTTTGATAAATTTAAGTGCTTCTCATCCCCTGCTTGTAATTCGGAGCAGTAAATCACAAAGGTATTTTTTATCAACGCTACAAAAAAAGCTTAAAGTGGATGTAAAATTTATTTATTTATTTATTTATTTTATTTTATTTATTTATTATCATATGGTAGAGTATAAGATTTCCTATCATTTGAGCCCATTCTTGCCACACAGAGTTAATCCATCTCTGATCAATCCTCTTTTATTGTTCAGTGAGAAAAATCTTGACAAACTGAGAAAAACTTTGTCAAATACTCCCCCTTGCTGTGAGTGACAGCCTAAGACACAGGCATTATTTTCTAATTCCCTCCCCCACGCCTTTCTTCAGCAGCTCTGCAAGGATTGGCTGTTCCACACCTCAGCATGATTTGGCATGCTGAAGTCATGTGGTTACTTTCCTGTCTTTTCACTGGATGTTAGAGATCATAGCAGAAGTTCAATGTAAGAAATACACAGGAGAAAATGCATATTGACAAGGGGAGTGTAGAGGTGGGCGGGGAGTCTACTGACATCACAACTCCACCCACCGAGCTCCAGACAACAGACCCACCCACAGAAGCAGTTTTTCGGGTCTAATAACAGACAGAGGGGAGACATTTGACAGGTAAAGATACATGCAGGAGGCATGTATAGCCTTATAGATAACCCCTATGGCAGTAGTTTAGAAAAAATGACATTGGGTTTGCATCCACTTTAAGGAGCAATTGTGTGTGTGTGTGTGTGTGTGTGTGTGTGTATATAGAGATAGATATGATATTTATATATATATATATAATATATTTACTTCATAATAGTTATATAGAACCGTGTGCTGAGCAGCAACTCAACCATCTGTTATAAACATAGTACATACAAATATAGAAAAAAATCAGAGCTGCGCTTATACAATATAAAACATTTGTGAATGTAATTCAGTGACAGAAATAAAGTCCAAGTGAGTAGGTATCCAAAGGAATCCAATACCAGCAGGAATATAAACCTCTGTAGTGTGAAACCTCCACTCAGGGGTGGATCCAGAGTCTAGTCTCTGGAGGGGCACTGCCAGAAAATACTTGTGGTGTGTGTTTGTTTTTTTTTTGTTTTTTTTTTGTTTTGTTTTTTTTCTTGCGGGATATTTATCAGGGCAATGGCTGGTGTCATCACGGCACCATGGTTGTTATGGTGTCAGGATGATTGAAGTTTATTATTTCTGTTATTACATTGTTATATAAAATGAAATAGTTCAACTCGCCATAATGTAGAATAAGTGGGAGCCCTGAGCATGTCACTTGCCACCGTCGCCTGCCACCAGATGCGTATTGTCACTTGCCTGCCTTCAGATGCGGATCGTCACTTGGCTGCCACCAGATACGGATTGTCACGTCCCTGCCACAAGTTGCAAATTGTCACTTGCCACGTCACCTGCCACCAGATGCGGATTGTTACTTGCCTGCCACCAGATGCGGATTGTCACTTGCCATGTCACCTGCTACACATTTCGGATTGTCACTTGCCTGCTATGGTGCGGATTGTCACTTGATGTGTCACTTGCCTGCTATGGTGCGGATTGTCACTTGCTGTGTCCCAGAGTGAAGTCAAGCAGCAGAGAGATGATGTAATCTCTCTGCTGCCCGCAGCTATACAGTGAGGGCAGAACTGCAGTGATGCAGGACGGGCGGTGAGAGATGGCATCTCACTGCTCCCCCGCCCGCTGAATGGCCATTCCGCCTGCTCACCTGCCGACTGTCCTGTTTGCCGGCTCACCCGATGACTGGCCCGCTCACTCACTGACCCGCTGACTGGGCTGGCCCTCCCGCTCATTCGCCCACTGGCCCATCACTAATTTCTCCGGGGGATCCACTCCTGCCTCCACTTCTATTATAGGGCACGCTTACCGCATATTATAGACCTCCTAGCTCTAGAAAGGTCACTGGATCAGAGGCATCAAAGGGATCTATCCCTTCCCAACAAGTCTCCCCATAAGCCATGGATAGGAGTATAGATGAAAAAAATAAAAATGCTCTAATAATATAAATTTTTTCATTTTATTCCCCCCCCCCTTTCGTTAGTAGTGGACTTGCCCTTTTAAATAAACCTATGTGAGCTATAGTAAGAAATAGTTAATGCTTTAACATCTAACTTGTTTGTGTTACAGCCTTTGCTTATTGGAAATCTTCCATGTCCGTTTGGTGAAGAAATAAAAGGCGTTGCAGATGCAGCTGGTATACCACTAGGTATAATTTTACCATGCTAGGTTTTCATCTCTGTTTACATCACTAGTCATATCATCACCACTAGAAAAAATGTGGACAAAAGCGGAGGAAATAATAATAATTATATTCTTATTCGTGTTTTATATAATACCAGCAGTTGGCACAGTGCTTCACAATTTTAAAAGCGACAGTTACAATATAAAAAAAATACAAAAGGGTTAAGAGGACCCTGCTCATAAGCGCTTACAGTCTAATACGGTGGTACAAAAGGTAATGACTTCCACTGCTTCAAGCAGTTTAGCATACCTGTACTGTTTCTACCTATGGAGACATTGGGGTACACCCTTTACACTTTTACATGATACACACAGAGCTTTGTTTACTAAGAGCAGCAATAACTGTTAACTGACAGACAGTACATACAATACAATTCATACTGACTTAATCAGGCTGATTTACTAGAAGTTAAGAATGTGTGAATAATGACTTCAATTATTCAATCATGTAAAAAGCAAATTTGTGTTCACTTATTTCATCTTTTCATCTGCACATGATTGGATATTTGAAGTTAGTGATATTTAAAGTTGTCGTCTTCCTTTTTTTTTTTTTTTTTTTTTTTTTATCACAAGCATGGTACACTTACCTGCTCTATGTAGTGGTTTTGCACAGAGCAGCTCTTCTCCTCCCTCCTTCCAAGTGCCCCCACAGCAAGCAGCTTGCTATGGAGGCACCCAAGCAGGCTCGTTCCCGAGCGGCTGCTCTGCCTGTCCTGTGCATCAAGGTTAAAAAAAAAAAATTCTGCCTTTTTAGAACCCCTTTTTAATATTCAATTTCTTGTGTAAAGATTCTATACTCCTTTTAAGTAAAAGAGCCTTCCTGTGCTTAGTTACTATGGTTATTTCTAGGGATGTGTAAATAAGCCATCCCTGAATTTTCTCAGATAAAGAAGAGATCTTAAATGTGGGTGATCTGTGGCTGTCTGCTGCTAATGTAAGACCAAATTTGTGCTGAAGCCTTTCTTCTGTATTCCTGCAGGGGTTATAAACTGTGTTTAAAGTTAATCAATGCAGCAGGGAATCATGGCACCTTTCATGTTAAATCCACCCAACCGCAGTGCATGATTTTAGGAGGGTACATATCCCATGCAGTTGGCCCAACTTTAAGCTGCACATCAGATGTTGGCTGTCCTTTTTTCCAGGACAGATTAGATTATGACAGGAATCAAGTTGCTATAGGGTAGATGGGTTTTTTTTTTACTTATGGACAGGTTTGGTATCTGTGGCCTAGTTTGGAGTATTATAATTGTATGTTTTTATACAGAAAACGCACATAGTTTGAAACTAGTTTGTCAGTACCTATTGGGTAAGGAAGCTGCTACAAGGTTTTTCAACATTTTTGTGTAAGAGTGGTACAACCCACACAGGGCTCAGTATGAACCATTGGGGCCCACCACACTAAAGCCTTGTAATGTAGGGCAGAGGCAAGGCTTACATCATGTATATTGGCCTCAAGCGTCAGAGTATAATCCTGTTCTATTTACATTTCTTTCCAGGGGAAATTATGTTGTTCAACATCTTTTATGAAGTCTTTTCTGTTTGCACATCAGTAGTGGCACAAGATACCTCGGGTAACATTCTATTTTTGCCTTTTCTAGTTTAGCATAAGTTGTTGAGAACTATTTTAGCATCTAAAGTGTCTTTGTTCATATACAGGCAAGTTAATTCACGCAAGAAACCTGGATTTTGGATTATTTCTGGGGTGAGTAAGCACATTTCTATCAGCTTGCACTTGGATACACATATATCTCAGATTTTAGATACTTGGAAAATAATGATTACATGTTGACGAGCCCACCAAGATCTATCTTCTCCACTAGACACATTTCATGAAAGAGAAGCCTCTATTGGCCAATAATCAAAGCAGTTGTTCCTTTTCCTAGGAAGTGATCTGGCTGCACACACAGTATATGTGTATACACCGATCAGCCATAGCTTTATGACCCCTGACAGGTAAATTGAATACCATTTATTATTTTGTTACAATGGCATCTGAAAGTAAATTAAACATATTAGGCAACAAGTGAACATTTCCCTTAAGTTGATGTGTTGAAAGCAAAAATTATTGGGTAAGTGTTAGGATTTGAACGAGTTTGACAAGGGCCAAATTGCAATGGCTAGATGACTGGGTCAGAGCAACTCCAGAACTGTAGCTCATTGATGCACTTCAGGAGCAAAGGCTTGTTTGATGCTTGTCAGGGCACTTTGATAGACAGATCACCCGTCCAATCCTGGGACGGGTGATCTGTCTATCAAAGTGCCCGGACAAGGGGGAGGGGCTGTATGTGACGGCGCGCAGCGGGGAACACACAGCTATTGAAATGAAAGCTGTGATGTTCCTGGCGCTGTAATCAAACAGACTGCGGCTCTCCTCTCCCTTCACTGGCTGCAATGGGGACACTGGCTGCACTACTGGGGACACTGGCTGGCTGCATCTGATGGGCACTGGTGAGGCTGCATTGATCTCTTGTATCATGTCCGCAGTCTCTGACCATCTCCTGTACCATGTCCGCAGTCTCTGACCATCTCCTGTACCATGTCCCCAGTCTCTGACCATCTCCTGTACCATGTCCCCAGTCTCTGACCATCTCCTGTACCATGTCCCCAGTCTCTGTATATCCTGTATAAAAATATTTTTAAAAACAGTCACTTTCGGTATCGGTGTTGTTTCGGGACCAAGGAAGATTTATTTTCAGTATCTGTCTCGGCACCAAAAAAAAATATATATATATATATATATATATATATATATATATATTTTAACTGCTCCCAGCCTAGCGAGAGCTCTTCCATCCTAGATGGATGCCCTCCCAGGATCGTGCTTTGCGTGTGCCCTGGGGGCCACGATCTGTCACCACCAGCTGTGTCTACCGGACATAGCAGATGACAAATCATTGTACCATGTGATCTCTGTGACAAATCATAGCAGATCACATGACAGCTTTCATTCGTAGCCATTCATTGTGTACGTTTGTGTTGATCTCTTTGGTTGGTGACAGGGCCAATCACACAGCAATATGTACCATGTGATAGCTGTGGCCAATCACCTCTTCACAATAGTACACACTGGACGGTATTCATAAAAAAATTATTGCTTATAACATTTATCATCCCTGTTCTAAGCAATCCTAGTGTGGGGGGGAGAACTTTTTCCCCACACATACTGTCACCAGTTAGTGTCCCTGATCACCGCCACACCAGTCCATATGGTGATGCTGTACTTCTCTGATAACAGTATGTAAAAAAAAAAAAAAAATGTGAAAAAATAATACATTTAATTTCTTCATTTTCCAAAAAAATTGTAAGGAAAGAAATTACAACTTCAAAAAAACTCACTATGCTTTTTTAATAAATACCTTGAACTGTCTACTTTCAAAAAAGAAATATAGCAGAATACATTTTGGCCTTTCATGAAAAAAAGATTAGCAAAATTTTATAACCAAAAAGGAAGAAAAACCATGTATGGGGTGTTTGTGTGTCGTGTTTTTTTTGTTTTTTTTTTGTTTTTTTGTTTTTTTAATGTTAGTATTTTTTAGTTTATTTAGCATAAAATAAACTGAGTGATGAATAAATACTATCAAAAGCAAGCTCTATCTGTCTAAAAAAAAAAAAAAAAAAAGATTACCACCTGCCCTCTGGATCCTGTTCCCTCAGAAATGCTACAGTCACCCTCTAGCTCTATTCTACACTCTCTAACCCACATCTTCAATCTCTCCCTCTCTTCTGGCATCTATCCCAATTCCTTAAAACATGCACTTGTCCGCCCCATACTTAAAGCCCACACTGGACCCATCCAATCTTAACAACCTACACCCCATCTCCTTGCTCCCCTTCTTAACCAAACTCCTTGAACGATTAGTCTACAGCCGACTGAGCGTTCATCTTGCTGATAATAGCCTTCTTGATCCCCTTCAATCTGTATTCCGTCCTCAACATTCCACAGAAACTGCTCTCCTAAAACTAACAAACGATCTACTAACGGCCAAAACTAAGGGACACTATTTTGTACTCCTACTTCTGGACCTCTCTGCTGCCTTCGATATGGTTAACCAATAGAACAAGTAAACCGCGCTAAATTATGAGTCCAATTGACAATCAGTGAAATAAAATTCAATTAGTCCAGAACAAAACGGTAAATTCTTCTGTGTGATGAGGTGAAGATAAATAGAGGATAACTGTGTGGTGAACTGCTTACCAGAACGTAAGCCAAGTCAGACAGATGGCTTAAAACCCAGCCCGGGCCTTTAGGAGCGCTCCAAAGTGGGCAAAATCCGTCGCGCTCATGCAGCAGAACGGGTGTACATAGGGTTTAATCAGATAAAATACAAAGAACATAGCGTGATACTGACATAAAATATTAAATCAAAAAGGAAAAAAAAAGTAGTGTTCACACAAATAATCATGAAAATCATAAATGCACCCTGAATGCGTAGCAAATACAGGGACGTGAAAAATGGTGACATGCAACATGCAATGAATAGTGTCCTTGGAAATGAGATGTAAAGCACCAAGTATATCTGTTTATCAGAAAATAACGTTGGACAAGCAGACAAAAAGCCAAAAAACCGAGAAAGCACCCGGTGCACAGACACAAGAGGCCGCTTACCAGATGGTAAACTGGTGAGGATATAATCAGCGGTAGGCTTACTGCCTCTGTGTAACCCAGAGTATAAACTTGATTGGACCCATAAGGGTCCCTGCTCACCAGAAGATTGACTGGAAATAGCCCAAAACGAAACCTTGGCGGAGTCACCGTGATCCCGTCCTGGCAGGCTCTTCACAGGCTCAGATATGCATACGTGTTCAAAGAGGAGAAGCAGCCAATAGTGTAATAACGTTACGACTCCAATGTATTAAAAAACAAACACTTACATTTAAAAAACGAAAATCAGCAATGCCGGCCGGCACTCAGACAGCTCCCGTCCACAACAGGGCAACGTGGTGACGTCAGCACGTACCTCCCAGACGCGTTTCGTCACAGGTTGACGTTCTCAATGGGGTTACACAGAGGCAGTAAGCCTACCGCTGATTATATCCTCACCAGTTTACCATCTGGTAAGCGGCCTCTTGTGTCTGTGCACCGGGTGCTTTCTCGGTTTTTTGGCTTTTTGTCTGCTTGTCCAACGTTATTTTCTGATAAACAGATATACTTGGTGCTTTACATCTCATTTCCAAGGACACTATTCATTGCATGTTGCATGTCACCATTTTTTACGTCCCTGTATTTGCTACGCATTCAGGGTGCATTTATGATTTTCATGATTATTTGTGTGAACACTACTTTTTTTTTCCTTTTTGATTTTATATTTTATGTCAGTATCACGCTATGTTCTTTGTATTTTATCTGATTAAACCCTATGTACACCCGTTCTGCTGCATGAGCGCGATGGATTTTGCCCACTTTGGAGCGCTCCTAAAGGCCCGGGCTGGGTTTTAAGCCATCTGTCTGACTTGGCTTACGTTCTGGTAAGCAGTTCACCACACAGTTATCCTCTATTTTTCTTCACCTCATCACACAGAAGAATTTACCGTTTTGTTCTGGACTAATTGAATTTTATTTCACTGATTGTCAATTGGACTCATAATTTAGCGCGGTTTACTTGTTCTATTTGTTCTGTTGGTGTGCCCCACTTATAGCCACAGCTTATTGAATTCAATTTATGGTACTAGTATCAAGGAGTCATTCTATTCCTATTCGCATTATTTTTCCAAGCGCAATTTTGTTTGTTTCGATATGGTTAACCACCCCCTCCTCCTCAAAAAACTCCACGCCTTTGGTCTCCGTGACTGTACTCTACTCTTCGCTGGTTTTCTACCCACTTATTTAACCGCACCTTTAGCGTTACCTACAATTCTACTGCCTCCTCTCCTCTCCCTTTCTCTGTTGGGGTCCCCCAAGGTTCTGTTCTTGAACCTCTCCTATTTTCAATCTACACCTCCTCCCTGGGTCAGCTGATAGCCTCCCATGGCTTCCAATACCATCTCTACACTGATGACACTCAAATCTATCCCTCTACCCCTCAACTCACTCCTTCAGTCTCCTCACGTATCACTATTTTACTATCAGATATATCAATCTGGATGTCACACCGCTTACTCAAACTTAATCTATCCAAAACCGAACTTATCATTTTTCTTCCCCCAAGTGCCTCTTCCCCTGATCTCTCAGTCAAAATTGATGGCACAACCATCAGCCCATCCCCACATGCCAAGGTACTCATGCTCATCTCCAGGACTTTTCCAGAGCCTCTCCAAGCCTATGGAACTCCTTACCCCAATCTGTCTGTCTATCTCCTACTCCAGGCATATGCAATTAGCGGACCTCCAGCTGTTGCAAAACTACAAGTCCCATCATGCCTCTGCCTCTGGGTGTCATGCTTGTGGCTGTCAGAGTCTTGCTATGCCTCATGGGACTTGTAGTTCTGCAACAGCTGGAGGTCCACTAATTGCACATCCCTGTCCTACTCTATTAGCTTTTAGACGATCCCTGAAAACCCTCCTCTTCAGAGAAGCCTATCCTACCCACACCTAACAACTGTATTTTCATTTTGTCCATCTGATCATCCCCCACAGCTACTCCCCTTTGTTCCATTTGACCCTCCCTTCTAGATTGTAAGCTCTACCGAGCAGGGTCCTCTGATCCCTCCTGTATTGAATTGTATTGTACTGTCTTCCCCGATGTTGTAAAGCGCTGCACAAACTGTTGGCGCTCTATAAATCCTGTATAATAATAATAATAATAATTACAAATTTAATTTGGGAACAGTGTTGTATGACTGAGTAATTGTCATTTAAAGTGTGATAACGCTGAAATCTGAAAATTACGTGGGCAGGAAGAGGGTGAAAATGTCCGGAGGTCATTTAAAAAAATATATATATATGTTTTTTTTTTTTATTAGATGGGATGTGAAGAACAATTCATGGATGGTCTCTGAGCTCCTTAAACCAGTGGTTGTCAACGTGAATTTCCAAAGGAATAATAAAACAGTTTTCATGTCTACAAGTTTTGCTGGATACATCGGAATACTAACTGCAATGAAACCGGTAAGCTTTAATCCTATGCAAGTGTTTACTATTGACTTAGTCTTGTCACTTGTTGAAGAGGAAATTAACTCCTGACCGCTGCAGCCTCCTGGCCCTTTAAGGGGTTAAAAAAAAAAAAAGACACACAGATAAGTTTGTGTTGCCACATCCCCCACTGCTGTGACTGACATCTGATTTCTTCAGCTCTCTTCTCCAGCTCTCAGATTGGTTGCTCCACACCTCAGCATGATTGGGTATGCTGAAGTCATGTGGTGCCTTTCCTGAGTTTTGACTGGATGTTACTCAAAACTCAGAAATAGGAGACTGCAGATGTGAGTGGGGTGTCTGGTGGTATCACAACTCCGCCCACCAGCTCCAGCAAAGAGACCCACCCACCTATTCCAGAGTTTTGCAGGAGGCTTGCATGTATGTGTATGTGTGTGTGTGTGTGTGTGTGTATGTATGTGTGTATGTATGTGTGTATGTATGTATGTGTATATATATATATATATATATATATATATATATATATATATAATACTGGGTGAGTGGTGGGTTTACATCCAAAGGCACCTAGAGCTTTTTTTTTTTTTATTATAATTATCCAAACCTGTTCTGGTGTGTTGTAATGAGATTTACTATCTAACAGTAGTATACAATGTAAAAGGTGTGTGTTTCTGTAATCTAATTATGTCAAATACCTTCTTATAGCGCCACTTGGCGCTTCCGTGACCCGCCTGAGCTGAGGGAGGGGGGCCCGAGATCCCCCGCTGACAGCTGGGAGAAGAGGAGAGCAGTGGGAGATCAGCTGAGCGCTGCTCGGCGCTTCCATGGCCTGCCGGAGCTCTCTTTCCAGCTCTGAGCACTGCAGAGGGGGTGGGCCCGAGATCCCCCGCTGACAGCTGGGAGAAGAGGAGGAGAGCAGCTGGAGGTCAACTGAGTGCCGAGTGGTGCTTTACCGAAGGTATTTGACTCAATTAGATTACAGAAACGCACACCTTTTTACATTGTATACTACTGTAATTAGAGCTGCACGATGAATCGTTATCGCAATTTTTTCCCCCCCTTGCGGTCTTGACAAAGCATTTTCCCAATTCTTTCTATGCAGAGAATTTTCTGCTGAAGCGGACAGCTGTCACAAAAAAAAAAAAAAAAAAAACAGGCAGTCTGTTAAGTATCACAACCTTTCTCAGCTGCAGAAATAACTATAAACATTGTAACGTTTTGTCCTTTAGATCAAAGGAATGAACTTCATTGTGTAAATGAGGGAAGCTTAACCACTTAGGCTGTATGGCTTTGTGTGACACACAAAGCCATACAGCCTGAGGAAGAGCAGGGATGCTCACAACTGTATACAGCTGCTATTGATGTACATGATCTGATCATTTTGATGACCTGAAGATTAGGGATGAGCCGAACACCCCCAGCCCCC
This sequence comes from Aquarana catesbeiana, assembly GCF_042186555.1. Lineage (NCBI taxonomy): Eukaryota > Metazoa > Chordata > Amphibia > Anura > Ranidae > Aquarana > Aquarana catesbeiana. Next base: position 808,705,742 of record NC_133324.1, read on the forward strand.
CCCCCCGGTTCGGTTCGCACCAGAACCTGCGAACGGACCGAAAATTCGCACGAACGTTAGAACCCCATTGACGTCTATGGGTCTCGAACGTTCGAAATCAAAAGTGCTCATTTTAAAGGCTAATTTGCATGGTATTGTCCTAAAAAGGGTTTGGGGACACGGGTCCTGCCCCAGGGGACATATATCAATGCAAAAAAACTTTTAAAAACGTTCGTTTTTTCGGGAGAAGTGATTTTAATGATGCTTAAAGTAAAAAAAAAAAAAAAGTGAAATATTCCTTTAAATGTCATACCATGGGGGTGTCTATAATATGCCTGTAAATTGGCGCGCGTTTCCCGTGCTTAGAACAGTCCCTGCACAAAATGTCATATTTTTAAAGGAAAAAAAGTCATTTAAAACTGCTTGTGGCTTTAATGTTATGTCGGGTTCTGGCAATATGGATGAAAATCAGTGAGACAAATGGCATGGGTACCCCCCAGTCCATTACCAGGCCCTTTGGGTCTTGTATGGATATTAAGGGGAACCCCGCATCCAAATTAAAATAAGGAAAGGTGTGGGGCCACCAGGACCTATATACTCTGAACAGCAGTATACAGGCGGTGCAAACAAGACAGGGACTGTAGGTTTGTTGTTAAGTAGAATCTGTTTGTAATTTTGAACTGGTACATTTTTAACGTGTTTAGCTCCAGCCAAAAAATCAATTTTAACTTTTTGGAAAACATAGGGAAGGGTTATCACCCCTGTGACATTTGTTTTGATGTCTGTGCTCCTCTTCAGAAGATTTCACCTCACTTTTTGTCCCAATGACAAATGTTTTTTCAAAATTTTGGGTTTTTTTGTGAAACAAGGATTGGTGATAAAGCATCAGTGGAAAGGAGAAATGTTTTTCCCATTGTAACTCTTACAGGAGAGAATTTCCCTTCCTAGGGGTAGATCACTTCCTGTTGTCTCCTTCCGTTTGCAAGTAGGAGTCGTTTGTAATTTGGATGTTTGAAAGTAGGGGCCTGCCCTATATACTCAGCAGAAATTTGGGCCTTAGGTGGTGTTGTGGCCACAACACTGTAAGCCCTCACCACGGGGCCCTGCTGTGAAATATTAGATCAAGAATTGTAATTACATGCCCTGTTGAACAGGGGCAGAAAAATTGGGCCTTAGGCACTGGTGCTGGTGCCACAACACTGCAACCTCTCACAGATACTCTAGTTGGAACGCAGGAACGAGCCCTGCTGCAAAGAATTGCTTCAAAAATTGTAATTACACGCCCCTGTTAAACAGGGGCTGAAAAATTGGGCCTTAGGCACTGGTGGCGGCGCCCAGAACCAAAAATGTTCTTACAAGCTATCAGCGTGATCATCGAGGAGGAAGAGGATAATTACTCAGGATAGTCACTCAGCATCAGCATAGGCAGTCTTTGAAGGAATCTGAGATTTCAAAAAAAATTATTCGGTTACATCAGCATCAGGTGCTTGTTAGCTGGTGGTGATCCAAGACTGATTCATTTTTAAGGTCAGTCGATTGACCGAGTCGGTGGACAGACGTACCCTGTGATCGGTTACAAAGCCTCCAGCAGCACTGAATGTGCGTTCCGAAAGAACGCTGGATGCAGGACAGGCCAGTAGCTCAAATGCATACTGTGCAAGCTCTGGCCAGTGATCCATCCTCAAGACCCAGTAACCCAGAGGATTTTCAGTGGGAAAGGTGTCCAAGTCTGATCTTGCCCCTAGGTATTCCTGCACCATGTAAAACAGACACTGGCTATGGTTGCTGGAACCGATCATACCTTGGGGCTGCGGACTAAAAAATTGTCTGAACGCATCGGTCAGACGGCCACCTTCTCCACCGCTCCTTCTTAGACTGACCGAAGCCTCAGCAACACGTTGTCCAGAAACAGGAGTTTGTAACCTCCCAGTCTCTGGGAACGCGTTGCACAGACGTTTCTGCAAGGCCTCCCGAAGATGTTTCATCCTCTGCTCCCTCTGCGACGGCAAGATAAGGTCCGCAACCTTACCCTTGTAACGTGGCTCAAGGAGGGTTGCCAGCCAGTATTGGTCCTTCTCCTTGATACCACGAATACGAGGATCCTTCCACAGGCTTTGCAGGATCAGGGAGGCCATGCAGCGTAGGTGTGCTGCTGCATTCAGTCCGGAGTTCTCTGGGTCACTAAGGACGACATGGTCCGCAGCCACCTCCTCCCAGTCACGTACAAGTCCATGTGTTTCTTGGGACTGATCCCTTAAAGACTGCTGCTGATGCTGAGTGCCAGGCTCCACCTCCATACTGACACAATCCTCCTCCTCGTCCTCTTCCTGTGTGATCGGCGGGCATGCAGGAACACTGTCTGGATAAAGGGGGCCTTGAGAGCTAAGGAAGTCCTCCCCTTCCTGCCTCTGTTCTGCCTCAAGTGCCCTGTCCATTATTCCACGCAGCGTGTGCTCCAACAGGTGGACAAGGGGGGACAGTGTCACTGATGCATGCACTGTCACTGCTCACCATCCTCGTGGCCTCCTCAAATGGTGACAGGACAGTGCATGCATCCCTGATCATGGCCGACTGGCGTGGGGGAAAAAAAAACAAGCTCCCCTGACCCTGTCCTGATGCCATAGTCGCACAGGTACTCATTGATGGCCCTCTGCTGCGTGTGCAGCCGCTGCAGCATGGCCAACGTTGAGTTCCACCTGGTGGGCATGTCACAGATTAGGCGGTTCTTGGGCCTCCTTTTGGAGGTCTGCCAGCTGAGCACTAGCATTATATGACCAGCGGAAATGCACGCAGACTTTCCTGGCCTGCCTCAAGACATCCTGTAAGCCCGGGTACCTGCACAAGAACCGCTGCACCACCAAGTTAAGGATGTAAGCCAAAGAGGGCACATGGGTCATTTGTCCCTGTCGGAGGGCAGAGAGGAGGTTGGTGCCATTGTCGCAAACCACCATTCCTGCCTTAAGTTGGCGTGGCGTCAACCACTTCTGAACCTGCCCCTGCAGAGCTGACAGAACCTCTGCCCCAGTGTGGCTCCTGTCCCCCAAGCACACCAGCTCAAGCACCGCATGGCCTCTTTTGGCCTACATACTTGCGTAGCCCCTTAAATGGCTACGGAGCACCCCTGATTCAGAGGACAAAGCACAGGAAGAGGCCATGGAGGAGGAAGAAGAGGAGGGGGTGGAGGAGAGAGGTGTGTCACAATCATTAGTAGTGGCATTTTGGAGGTGTGGTGGCGGAACAACCTCCAACACTACTGCACCTTGTCCTGCATCCTTCCCAGCTGCCAGCAGAGTTACCCAATGCGCGGTGAAACTTAGGTAACGTCCCTGTCCATGCCTGCTGGACCATGAGTCAGCGGTAATATGCACCTTACCGCTGATCGCCCTGTCCAGCGAGGTATGGACATTGCCTTCCACATGCCGGTAGAGAGCCGGAATCGCCTTCCGTGAGAGAAAGTGGCGTCTGGGTACCTGCCACTGAGGAACCGCACATTCCACAAACTCACGGAAGGGGGCAGAGTCTACCAACTGAAAAGGCAGCAGTTGAAGTGCTAGCAATTTTCCAAGCTAGCATTCAGCCGCTGGGCATGTGGATGGCTGGGAGCGAACTTCTTTCGGCGGTACAGCAGCTGGGCCAGGGAAATTAGCCTGGTACAATCTGACGTCGGTGTACCGAAAGCAGATTGCCCACAAGTACTTGGCTGTGACACACCAAATTCTACACTTTCATTCCTCTCAGTGCAGGTCTCAGAGAGGACTGAAGGTATCGTGGGGTTGGAGATCTCAGCTGATGAGGAGCAAGGAAAGGTCCTCTTTTGTTCTTTGGTGTGGGTCTTTTAGATACGCTTGCCAATGAACTGCATGGTAGGTCAACATATGTCTGGTCAAGCATGTGGTGCCCAAGCGGGAGATGTTTTGGCCACGCGAAATACGCTTGAGACATATGTTGCAAATAGTGGTGCGATCTGATGCACTCGTCTCAAAAAAGGCCCACACCAAAGAACTTTTGGAATAACGCGCAGAGACAGCAGCGCCCTGCACATGCGGAGCTTTGGGGTGTGATGCAGTCAGTGTGCTGACCTTAGGCTGGCCCCTGGAGGGCATCCTGTCTCGTTGGTGATGTGCCTCCTCCTCCTCCTCCTCTCTCTTATCAGGCACCCACATTGAGTCAGTGACCTCATCATCCCCTCCCTCCTCATCACTGGAGCAAACCTGGCAGTATGCTGCAGCAGGGGGAGCATGACTGCCAGATTGCTGTCCTTCTTGGGCACCCCCTCTGTCCGTGCTCACGTTACTGCCTTCATCTAGCTCAGTATCATCATCAGAGCCTTCTAAATGCTGGGCATCCTCCTGGAGCATGTAGCCAACACTGTGGTCAAACAGTTCGAGGGACTTCTCAGGAGGACATGGTGGGGGCTAGGGAAGGAGTCACTGATGCCATTGAGCCAAGGGAAGAGGCCGCGTTGGCAGCTGCTTTGCCAGACAAAGTACCCTGAGCATGGGTGAGAGAGGATGAGGACGGCTTGGTCATCCACTCGACCAAGTCTTCGGCATGTTGTGGCTCAACACGGCCAGCTGCCGAAAAAAAGGCCAAGCATGTCCCATGGCCACGTGCTGATGAGGATGCACAGTCTCCACGACCAGCACTGTTGCCTCTGACACAGAGCCTGCTTGCCCTCTTTTATTGGCTTGTGACTGTCTGCCTCTCCTTGTTGGCCTTCCAGACATACTAATGGCCTGTAGCTGCACTAAGCTGGGAAAATATATAAAATATATAAAAAAAAAAATATATATATATAATATATATATATATATATATATATATATATATATATATATATATATATATATATATATATATATATATATATATATATATATATATATATATATATATATATATATATATATATATACATACACACACACACACTGATACTGCAGCTAGCAAAATCAACTGCCTGCCTGTAATATGAGAACACCACCAACCTTCTACAGGTAGCTTTAGCTAAACACTGTGCAGAGCTCGCACTACACTAACTTGTCGTTTTAGCTGAACACTGTGCACTACACTAACTTGTAGCTTATTTAGCTGCCTGCGGTAGTGATAGGATCAGGAAAACACCACCAACCTTCTACAGGTAGCTTTAGCTGAACACTGCAGAGCTCGCACTACACTAACTTGTAGTTTTAGCTGAACACTGTGAGGAGGACGCACTACCCTAACTTGTAGCTTTAGCTGAACACTGTGCAGAGGTCACACTAAAATAACTTGTAGCTTTAGCTGAACACTGAGGAGGACGCACTACACTAACTGTAAATAGTCTAGCTGCCTGACTGTGGTACTAATAGGATCAAAAGAACACCAGCAATTTTCTTCAGGTAGCTGTAAATACTGTAACAAGACAAGCCTGCCTGTCAGTAGGAAGATAACCGGAACGGATTTAGCTAAACTGAATACAGTGTGTGTGTGTATATGTGTGTGTGTGTGTGTGTGTGTGTGTGTGTGTGTGTGTGTATATATATATATATATATATATACAGTATATATGTGTGTATATATATATAAATATACACACACACCTGGGATGCATATATATACACAATACACTGTAAATGCAGCTAACTCACTGACTGTCCTGCCTAATCTATCTAACTTAAATCAAATGACACTGTCTCTCTGTCTATCCCTTTCAACAGCGGAACACACACTACACAGGGCCGCTGTGCAGGCGGCCTTATATAGTGTGGGCGTGTACTAAATCCCCTGAGCCATAATTGGCCAAAGCCTCCTTGATTTTGGCCAATTACGACTCTCTATTCAGACGGCGCTGTGATTGGCCAAGCATGCGGGTCATAGTGCCAGCCAGCAATGCACTGCGATGCCGCAGTAAATTATGGGCTGTGACGCGCCACGCGAATTTGGCCCGAACGGCCCATATCGTTCACAATTCGGCGAACAGACGATGTTCGAGTCGATATATATATTTTAGCAGAGACCCTAGAGCATAAAATGGTGGTTGTTGCAATACTGTATTTGCGCAGCGGTCTTTCAAATGCAATGTTTTCAGGGAAAAAATACACTTTAATTCATTTAAAAAAAACTAAACAGTAAAGTTAGCCCAGTTTTTTTGTATAATGTGATAGCTGATATTACGCTGCGAGAATCATGATCTTTAGTCTAAGGAAAAAAATTGTGATTCTCGTTTTGGCCAGAATCGTGCAGTACTAACTGTAATAGAGGGGATTCTAGCAGTTTACAACCACTTGAACCGTTTGCCGACTGGCTCATGCCGATATACGTCGGCAGAAGGGCACATACAGGCAAATGAACGTATCTGCCCTTTAAGAAGCGGTTTGCGGGTGCGCCCGCCGCGACCTCCGTGAGTAAGATCACGGGTCCCGTGGACTCTGTCCGTGGGGATACCCACGATCGTCTCACAGAGAGGAAGAATGAGGAAATGCTGATGTAAACAAGCATCTCCCCGTTCTGCCTAGTGACAGGACACTGATCACCGCTCCCTGTAATCAGGAGCAGTGATCAGTGTCGTGTCACGTCACACACAGCCCCTCCCCCCACAGTTAGAGTCACTCCCTAGGACACACTTAACCCCTTCACTGCCAGTCACATTTACACAGTAATCAATGCATTTTTAATCGCACTGATCACTGTATAAATGTGAATGGTCCCAAAATAGCGCCAAAATTGTCCGACAGGTCCGCCATAATGTCACAGTCACGATAAAAATCGCTGATCCCCGCCATTACTAGTAAAAAAAAAAAAAAAAAATTATAAATAAAAATGCAATAAAACTATCGCCTATTTTGTAGACGGTATAACTTTTGCTCAAACCAATCAAACGCTTATTGCGTTTTTTTTTTTTTTTTTTTTTTTTTATTACCAAAAATATGTCGATGAATACGTATCGGCCTAAACTGAAGAAAAAAAATTTTTTTTTATATATTTTTTGGGGATATTTATTATAGCAAAAAGTAAAAAATTATGCGTTTTTTTTTTTTTTCAAAATTGTCGCTATTATTTTTTTGTTTATATCACAAAAAAAAAACAGAGGTGATCAAATACCATCAAAAGAAAGCTCTATTTGTGGGGGGAAAAAAAGACGACAAATTTGTTTGGGAGCCACGTTGCACGACCGTGCAATTGTCATTTAAAGCAATGCAATGCCGAATCGCAAAAAACAAACTGGTCTTTTGCCAACCAAATGGTCTGGGGCTTAAGTGGTTAATCTAGGGCTAGCAAAGGGAATGTTACAATGTACTGCTGGGGAGGGCACCAGAGAGAGAAACCTGTTGCTTTGCACTGCATGAACAGATCAAAAGTACTCCATAAAGTTGAAATTTACACACAGAACTGAATGACTCTGGAAATACATATGCATGTAATAAGACAATGCAAAGACTACATATTATACTAAAGAAAAATATAAAAAAAAAAATATAAAACATTGGTTTATAAACCTGTAAGGATAGGTTCCCACTATATGCAGGTGCAGGACTGCGTGTAATTGCATGCTTTCCAAAATCCACATAAAAAATGTGCTGCTGTTAGCAGAAGTACAGGGGTGACATTAATTCTTCAGGCACCCCCACTCACTGGAAACCACAGTGTTTAGCACTATACTGTTTTTCCTGCGGTTGTGATTTTGGAAAAGGTGCAGGGACCCTTTCCCTGCATTATCTGTATGTACAGCAACCTATTCAAATGAATGGGCTGCTGTGCCTGAGCAAACACAGCTAAAAGGAAACCGCAATAGTGTGAACCTAGCCCCCTTTTTTTTTTTTTTTTTTTTTTTTTTTTTTTTGAAGCACAACATAATTTTAAAATCAAAACTAACCAAAAACCATTCTAGCTTCCCTTTTTAGGTTTTGCCAGCTTCTGTTAAAGTAATACTAAAGGCTCCTTTTTCATTAAAAATAACACATGTTATACTTGCCTGCTCTTTGCAGTGGTTTTGCACAGGGCAGCCCCAAATCTCTTCTCGGGTCCCTCTGCAGCTCTCCTGGCCCCTCCCTCATGTTGAGTGCCCCATGTGTGAACTTGGCCTAAAAGTATAACTAAAGGCAAAACGTTTTTTATGTTTTGAACAGAGTGGAAATGGATTAGAATACCTGTCAGGTTTTTATTGCTACTACTGCCCTGTTAGGGAGATTCATCATTTTTAATTGTCATGCTAACATTATCATTGAAAGTGAAGGTAAAAGAAAATCCCAAATTTTGGGTTGTCCCTGTAACAGTGATAGTGGGGAAATCTTTCAATAGGGACACTAGTTCTGGTGACCTAGGGGTTCCAAGAGCCTCCCTTAGTTTGCAGAGATTTCCTCTCGCTTCTTGTTTTGGCTACGAGACAGGAAGTGAAGGGAAATCCCTTACTCTATCCAAAGGGGGGTATTGCCTATAGTTCTCCTTTAACTTTAAATTCATCTGTACTTTTTTTTTTTTTTCCTCTTGGTCCCCCTGCAAAGGCCCCCAAATACCAAAGGCCTGCCAACTAATGCAACTTTCTATGATGGTGTGGCAGCAATGCTGTGCTGCCCCTGAATTCAGAGCCGAGTTGCCACTCTCCTACATTGCATCCGGAAAGTATTCACATCGCTTCACTTTTTCCACATTTTGTTATGTTATAGCCTTATTCCAAAATGGATTAAAATCATTATTTTCCTCAAAATTCTACAAACAATATCCCATAATGATAACATGAAAGAAGTTTGTTTGAAATCTTTGTGAATTTATTAAAGGGAAAAAAAGAAAAAACATGTACATAAGTATTCACAGTCTTTGCTAAATACTTTGTTGAAGCACCAGTTACAGCCTCAAGTCTTTTTGAGTATAATGCTACAAGCTTGGCCCACCTATTTTTGGGCAGTTTCTCCCATTCTTCTTTGCAGGACTTCTCAAGCTCCATCAGGTTCAATGGGGAGCATTGGTGCACAGCCATTTTTAGATCTCTGCAGAGATGTTCAATCGAGTTCTAGTCTGGGCTGCTCAAGAACATTCACAGAGTTGTCCCGTAGTCACTCCTTTTGCCATCTTGGCTGTGTGCCTGGGGTCATTGTCCTGTTGGAAGATGAACCCAGTCTAAGGTCCAGAGCAGGTTTTCATCAAGGATGTATCTGTACATTGCTGCATTCATCTTTCCCTCAATCCTGACTAGTCTCCCAGTTCCTCCTGCTAAAAAACATCCCCTCAGAATGATGCTGTCACCACCATGCTTCACTGTAGGGATGGTATTGGCCAGGTGATGAGCAGTGCCTTATTTCCTCCAGACATGACACTTGCCATTCAGGCCAAAGGGTTCATTCTTTGTTTCATCCTACCAGAGAATTTTGTTTCTCATGGTCTGAGTGTCCTTCAGGTAGGTGCCTTTGGCAAACTACAGGCAGGCTGTCATGTGCCGTTTAGACCCCTTTCACACTGCTGGTGTTTTTCAAGTGCTACAGCACTGAAAATAGCGCCTGAAAAAAGCGGCTCCTTGCACAATGGAGCGGTGCGCTGGCAGGGTGTCACAAAAAGTCCTGCCAGCAGCTTCTTTGGAGCGGTGAAGGAGTGGTGAACTCACCGCTCCTCCTACGCTGCCCCCCATTGAAATCAATGGGGCATTGCTGCGATACTGCTGGCAAAACGCAGCTCCGGCGGATTTGATCACTTTTTGGCCACTATCGGGGGTTAAAACCGCCCTGCTATCAGCTGAATAGCGCGGCTAAAACAACGGTAAAGCGGCACTAAAAATGGCACCGCTCTACCGCCAATGCCCCCCGTGGCTCAGTGTGAAAGCCGTCTTACTGAGTGGCTTCCGTCTGGCCACTCTACCATACAGGCCTGATTAGTGGAGTGCTGCAGAGATGGTTGTTCTTCTGAAAGGTTCTCCTCTCTCCACAGAGAACTGCTGGAGCTCTGTCAGAGTGACCATCGTGTTCTTGGTCACCTCCCTGACTAAGGCCCCTCTCCCCGGATCCCCCGGATCACTCAGTTTGGCCAGGCAGCTCGCTCTAGGAAGAGTCCTGGTGGTTCCAAACTTCTTCCATTTAAGGATGATGGAGTCCACTGTGCTCATTGGGACCTTCAATGCTGCAGAAATTTTCCTGTACCCTTCCACAGATTTGTGCCTTGATACAATCTTGTCTCAAAGGTCTACAGGCAATTCCATGGACTTCATGACTTGGTTTGTGCTCTGATATGCACTGTTAACTGTGGGACCTTATATAGACAGGTGTGTGCCTTTCCAAATCATGTCCAATCAACTGAATTTACCACAGATGGACTCCAATTAATTTGTAGAAACATCTCAAGGATGATCAGTGGAAAGAGGAAGCATCTGAGCTCAATTTTGAGTGTCATGGCAAAGACTGTGAATACTTATTTTACTGATATTTATTTTTTAATAAATTTGCAAAGATTTCAAACCAACTTCTTTCACGTTGTCATTATGGGGTATTGTTTGTAGAATTTTTAGGAAAATAATGAATTTAATCCATTTTGGAAAAGGGCTGTAATATAACAAAGTGGAAAAAGTGAAGCACTGTGAATACTTTCCGGATGCACTGTAGGCTGTACCTGTTCACCCTACTGTGAGATGAGATGATGTTGCAGGAGGTGTAGATATTAGCATTTTCACTCCTGATTCTCAAGCCTGTAGCTTGTCAGTCAGCACCTGGCCACACTTATACTGGTCATACACGCACAGAATTTCAGCCGTTTGCTGACTAAACGATTATTCGTAGCTTGAAAGCAAATTGGCCACTAACTAACTCGTTCACATGATCGTAGTGACCGTTGGATAACAATTAAAACATATATAAATTATACAAGACAGAATATTCTTATCATTTCGATTACAATATACACTTTAGTTGAAACGGTAAAAGTTTTCGCTTCTGATCCATCAACATTAGCTGGGCCCATGGTCGAAATCGACGGTAAAGTTGGGTCCACTAACGGCACAATTGTCGAACGATCTTTCCGAAAACGAGCAGTTTCGGACAAAATTCTGTGCGTGTATGGTCAGCATTAGTCCTGTCCACTGCTTTCTAGATTGACAGTGCTTCTGCTGCTAAAAACCCCCACTGTGAGCTGCAATGTCTGGAAGGGGGTGCGATTGAGACACAAATGAAGGAGGATTTGGCCCAATAAGGGGAGGTAAAAGAAGTTTTTGTTTATATTATGGGGCTTATACATCGCGTAGTATCTATAATTGGTGCTTGTTTGTTTAGGCTGTCATACAAGAGCATTTAGATGTAATATAAAGTAACAATTTTTTCTAAGAAGTCAAGAATGCAGGCAGGATGTGAGCAGGGTGGTAAGGTAAATTTCTGAATGTTTCTGCTTTTCTTACAGGGTATCCTTACTCTCACTATGAATGAACGTTTCAATTTAGATGGAGGATATCTAGGTAAGATACTTGCTGCATGAACTTGTTTATTTTACCTGGCGATTCTGCACAGTCTGTGTTTGTTACACTTCTGCCACAGTGCTGGGTCATCTACTTGTTTGGGCAAGGGTGATGGTTTACTAAATTAATTGTCCATTGAGCAAGCTGAAGGTGTATAGATGCCTTCTGTACCCCCACCGATGCCTGCCACTGTTCCCAGGCTCTTCAGTGAGATTGAGGAGCCCAGGACCGCTGCAACCTATCATGTCTGGTAAACCGAGAGAGGAGTGTACATCTGAACCCACTCTTGCCATGATGTGTAAAACCAGAAGTGACAAGAATTTTGACACTTTGGGTTTGTTGTTTACAACCCGTTACTGGCTTGTAAAGCATCTGATAAAACCGATCTCGGTTTATTCACATGCTTTTGAAGGCAGAGGAGAGATCTGGAGTATAATAGAGCCCAGATCTCTCAGTAACGAGTACCTGTCACTGCCCGTGCTATCATAAGGGAGGCAGTTCATCAGTTCATGATGGCAATAAAGTTGATCAAAAAAAAAAATGTAAAGACAATGTAAAAAAAAATTGTAAAAATTGAAGGCACCCGGGGCGTGGCCTGAACTGGCATGGCGTGAGGAGTGAAAATCGGGAGCTCCGCTTGCCCATAATCCGTGTATGCATATCCTGGACTTAAAACTGCTTACTTTTCCTTTGCCGCTGGATTCCCTATACCCTCCTCCACACGGGGATCATGTCGCCGCCGAAGCAGAAGACAGATCCCGCTGCCAAACTGGCCAAATACCGAAACACGGACAAGGAGACCGGGGGAGAAAATGGCGCCGGTTCCTCCTCTCATACAGACCCGGCTGCGGAGGACATGGCACGTGTGCTGGAAGCAATTTCAGACTGTAAGAGCACACTTACAAGTAAAATTGAAGAGATTAAGATTGATGTCTCTTTGATTTGTCAAGACTTGCAGAAATTGAGGGACCGGGTTACAGAGACGGAAACCCGTATCAGCAATGTAGAGGACGAGCTACCGCCATTGCAGGTTCATACTGAGCGCCTACAACAACAACTCAACATGGTTCTTGCCAAACAAAACGACATGGAAAACCGTCTACGGAGGTGTAACTTGAGGTTTATCGGCCTGCCAGAAGGCTCAGCAGGCCCCAACCCCCCCCTAGAAAACCTCTTTGTCAACACCTTTGGAAGAGCCGAATTTTCCACCTCATTTGTGGTGGAGCGCGCGCACAGGCTGGCAGCGAAGCCTCCTCCTCAGGGTGCACCTCTGAGAACATTCATCGCTAAACTACTTAACTTTAGAGACCGGGACGCTGTCCTCAGACTCACCAGATTAAAGGGTAACATTCCCTTCAAAAACACTGAGATCAAGGTATTCCTGGATTTTTCTGAAGACATCAAAAAGAAGAGAGCCCTGTTCACTGAGGCTAAGCGCCAACTCAAAATTCGTCATTATACCTACGCGATGCTCTTTCCCGCGAGATTGCGGGTGGTTGGCGCCGACCGCGCTCACTTCTTTGATACCCCCGAGGCAGTGTTTGCCTGGCTAGAGGACAAGGCGGCACCAGGTCGTGAACCGGCTTGATCAGGTTTGGTCCCTCTCACCCCTTGTTCACACCGACGCAAGCCCAGAGAGATATGTGACTTCTACACCAATAACAGCGGTCAGAAAAGTTGCTCCGTTCAGGTACTGTACTGCCACTATTCGTTGTTAATCTTTCTTTATATTATATGCGCGTGGACTACCTATCCCCCAGCTCACTATCCTGCTACCACCCTTGACTTTTGTACCCTCCTCAGGACCCATATATCCTGTGCGTACATATCCCCAGTTAAAGAATGCATTAACCCCAATCTGTAGAGACTCAGACAGATATCTAGCGAGCAAGCTTACTGCACAATCCATCTGTTCGTATCCTCGAGGCAAGTGATAACCCGAGATGGCATATGGAAAAGGGACTTTGGACATCATGTCCCCAATCTAGTAGGCCCACTCTTTTTGCTACTGCTTGCTTTACAGCGTAATTTCGCTCCCTTAGCTGTGGGTGTCCCTACGGAGCCCACTGTTTTTCAATTTTACTGTAACGTTTATTTTTTTATAAAAGTTTGGTTTCCCTGGTCTGCCCGGCCCCAGCAAACTGCATTTATTTACTGGATGCATTGCTTACCCGGGTATACTGGAGTGTTGCTACAGTTTAAATCAGGCTGTTCTGATTGGTTTAATGTTTGGAATATGAATAACATGCTGAAGAGTAAAAGACTGCGGTGTTCATTTGCAATTACAGACATGCTGCACTGGGGTAGGGTAGTGCCTAGCCTAGAAGTTCGACAAACCGTCCGAAATTGGCTGTCCTGCCCTGCAAGACCCATATTTGGGGACTGTTGGGGGATGACGCGGACTCCCCTGATACTGGGGTGGACTGTGGCGCCCTGGACAGCGAGTGTTTGGTACATACTCTTTCTAGGTAGATAATATGCTGGAGATTAAATGTATCACATGGAATTTGAGAGGTATCAGGGCTAAAGCTAAACGGACTGCAGTCCCCTTTCATTCCTTAAATCACAATCCGCAGGCCTTATGGTTCTGGTGGAGACCCATCTTACAGGTCAGCTTCAAATGTCACTCAAAAAGCCCTGGGTGGGATGGATATATCAGGCTCCATTCTCTGCTAACTCCAGGGGTATCGCTATCTTGGTGGCGAAAACAATGCAATTTGTGTTATTAACCCTTAGGTCTGACCCCTGGGGCAGGTTCTTATTCTTGCATGCTAAGTTGAACGGTTTGGAACTGTTAATAATGGCGTTCTACATACCCCCTCCTTTTCAATTTAATGTTCTACATGAAGGGCTAGCATTCATGTCCCAATTTCCTACTGTGCCTGCCATGTGGCTAGGCGACTTTAATAACGTCATGAATAAGGAATTGGATCGTGTCTCTATGACATCACACATCGAACCGTCTCAGGCATACACTAGATTTGGTAGAACCCTTAGTGACCTGGCACTTATAGACACATGGAGGTATCGCAATCCGCTGAGCAGAGCATACTCATGCTTCTCTGCGTCACACAATGCCATGTCCCGTATTGACCTGATTCTGATATCCCGAACCCTCTCCCCTTCGCTAGGAGAGGTGGGTTTTAGTCCACGTATTTTGTCAGATCATGCCCCATACTGGATTAAACTCAAGATCGATTCACCCCCCACGACATACAGTTGGAAGCTAAATCCATTCTGGCTGACAGTAGTCCCAGATCTGGGGGAAGTCGCCTCTGAGTGGGATTTCTTTTTCCAGACAAACAGAGGCACGGCACCCTTTGGCACAGTATGGGATTCCTTCAAATCCCATGCCCGCTTAATCCTGTCTCATCGCATCTCCCGCTACCGCAAAACATCCTCCCAGATACTTAGACAAGCGGAACAATCCTTAGCAGAAATAGAAAAGAAATTCACAGAAAACCCTTCACCGCTTACGGCAGATCATCCATCTGAAATTACAGGCTAGGATTGTAAATAATTTGCATTTTGAAAAAGCTGACAGGAAAATCTACTATAATAAACAGACACAATACGATTGTGGAGAGAGAGCGGGTCGCCTACTGGCGTACTTGGCGCACTTAGATCACAGGCCTCCCACGGTGGTTTCACTTCGGACCGCTGATGGCAGACTAGTGACAGACCCTGAAGGGGTGACCGGGGAGTTCCGCTCATTCTTCACATCTCTATACTCATCCACCGTTAATATTCCCGCAGAGGAGATAGTCTTACTACTGTCAGACATAGAACTACCATCCCTAGCTCCAACTCAAGTAGAATTATTGGAGGCCCCTATCACTGAAACGGAAATAACCAAGGCAATTTCCCTACTTAACCCCTTCAAAGCTCCAGGAGCAGATGGATTACCCCTGGAATTTTATACAACTTATAGTGAGAGTCTGATTCCCAAACTTCATGAATTATTCACTTACATATTTGATTCTGAGAACCTGCCCCCTTCCATGTCTGAGGCAAATATTGTATTAATTCCCAAATCCGGCAAGAATTTAGAACTCCCAGAGTCCTACCGCCCAATATCCCTTCTTCAATTGGACATTAAAATCTTGGCCAAGGCCCTGGCGCTCCGCCTGAATGAAGTCATCCACACACTGATCCATCCAGATCAAACTGGGTTTATGCCAGCCAAGAACACTGCATATAACCTACGTAGACTCCACATGAATATCCAGGCTGAGCATGATTCTTTAGGCTCCAGAGTTGTGGTGTCCCTGGATGCCGCTAAGGCGTTCGACTCTGTTGAGTGGGCGTACCTTTGGGAATGCCTTGCTAAATTTGGCTTTGGGCCTAAGTTCATTAAATGGATCAGACTGTTATATCAGAACCCACGCGCCAGGGTCTTGGTCAATGGAAAAACCTCTGATTTTTTTTTTTCCCTCTCTCCAGGGGTACGAGGCAGGGATGCCCACTTTCCCCCCTTACTATATGCACTTGCGGTGGAGCCCCTTGCCTCGTCCCTTCGAACTCATTCGGGTGTTAAGGGACTAAGCCGTGGAAATCTACTAGAAAAGGTCAGCTTATATGCAGATGACATGTTATTATACCTGGCAGATGCGGGCCCTTCCCTACAGGTGGCCCTAGAGGTGATTCAAAAATTTGGTAGATACTCAGGTTTAAAGATCAACTGGGACAAATCCCAAATCCTCCCAATAGATGTAAGCTCCCCACTTATCAGGGTTAGTGCTATGACATATCTGGGAATTGCTCCCCGGAAGATTACATTCGCCTCAATATAGAACCCTTAATAACTACTATGAAATCTAAAATACAAACCTGGGCCAAGCTGCCGCTTGGGGTGATGGGTCGTGTGAATCTGATTTAAGATGGTACTCCTCCCTAAATTCCTATATGTCCTGTGGCACGCCCCATTGTATCTTCCGCTTAGGATATTTAAATTCATTGAGACTATTCTTAATTCTTTTGTCTGGGGATCGGGCCGTCACAAATTGTCCTGGCAAACATTGAAGAATCCGTCAGAGCTGGGGGGATTGGCGCTGCCTGATTTTAACCTCTATTACCTGGCGGCGCAACTATCCCACTTCTTCCACCTAGACAAACACGACACAGAACGATATCTATCCTCAATATGCTCCCCCTTTGGACATAGATTCACACACCCCTTCCAAATTATATTTTGAGGTACTAGTAGAATAGACAATAAGAAGGGGCTATTATATCATTACTGCAGAATATGGGAAGTGGTACAACGCAAGCTTAGGACACCGTCCACCCATTCTCACACCCCACTCTGGAACAATCCGGTCTTAAGGGAACTACTAAAAGTGCCGGGTTATGAACTGTGGTTAGACCATGGAGTTGGGTTCTTGTCGGACGTTTACGCTGACACTGTTCTAAAATCATTTCAACAACTCGAAGTGGACTTTAATCTGCCTAACACTATGCATTTCCGTTACCTTCAACTTCGACGTGCTCTTAGAGCGCAATTTGGTGAAAATCCCCCGGATGTAGAGCAACTAGATATTCTTTATGTTATGCTTGATTCAGATCACCGCAAATTGATCTCAGAGTTCTACAATTCTTTGTTATGACCCACAGCAGTGAATATTGCATACAATTCCTTGGTCTGAAAATGTGGGTGGGTTGGAGGATGATGAATGGGAAGATGCCTTAGATACCTTCAGGAAAGTCTCCACCAAGTTGTCAGACCACCTCACACAACTTTATATCATGCACAGGACATATCTGACTCCTCTCCGTTTAGCTAAATATAAGCCTAATCAGAACCCGCAGTGCCCTAGGTGTGATAGCCTTTCCAGTACGTTCTTTCATCTCCTCTGGTCATGCCCAGTAATACAGGACTATTGGTCCCAAATAGTAAAATTTATCCATGATGAAATGGGCTCCCCCCTAACATTATGCCCTAAACAATGTCTGCTGGGAGTATTCCCAGATCCTGACTCAGACAAGTTCCATAAAAATTTTTTTCAAGAGTCACTCTTTGTGGCCAGGTTACTGATAGCCAGGAAATGGTTGCAGCCCTCACCTCCGACACTCCAGGAGTGGATCTCGGCTATAAATAAAGTCCTACCTTATAAGAAGGAACTATATGCTCATAGGGGTTGCCCTGCAAAATATGGGACACCTGGGTGGGTAGTGCTTCTACCTGCAACGCAATATTTGACTAATTTATCCTAAATGTGCAAATACTGAATGAAGTTAGACACAACGGAATGCGAATGTGTAATGCAGTTTAATTGTACAGCAACATTTATGTATCTGGTATGCCATATTATGTACTAAGACTTTATGTGACATCTCCTTTGTATGGCTTCATTAACTGTACACCGAACAAAATGCTATTGTACCGTTTATTGAATATACACTGTATGTAACTTACTCTTCCAATAAAAACACCATGTTCTTTGGAAAAAAAAAAAAAAAAAAATTGAAGGCACCCCTGTGTTTGCATGCAAATACAAACACATATGTAGGTATGTAGGTCCCACATGCATATGTAAACGGTGATTGCACCACACCGCTAACGTCTGAGCAAGAGCAATAATTCTAGTACCAGACCTCCTGTTTAACTCAGTTAAACTGGTAACCTATAAAGCAGTGGCAGCCCGTCCATTAGGGGAGCCCAGGCGCCAACCCCTCTCTCCAGGCCACCCCTATATGGTAATGGATGCATAGCATGAATCTATCTATGGCTGCCGTGGCCAGCAGGGGATTTTTTTGAAGCACCCGATTAGAGACATAGGCTTTAAATTAGGGTAGGCTGAGCATGCGACCTGGAGCCCACCCAGGTGTGTTACAACCTTGAATTAATATTCGCTGTTGAAACACTGATCCTCAATCTGGCCAATCAGAAGTGGGTGTGAGACCCGTTTTCCGAGAAGCCCGAAAAGAAAACACTCCCGATTGCCCGCAAATGAGGGAGGAAACAGAAGCTGTCGCCGTGTAGAGCAGGAGAAAGGGAAGCCACCGGTGATGAAGAGCAGGAAAATGGGAGGCCTCTGTCGCCAAGCAGGGGGAAGTCACCAGTGATTGGGTTAGTGCTACGGACTGACTGTGGATATGGGGGGGGGGTGGAATACTGTTTGCTGCCCCCCCAAAAAAAAATTCCGCCACTGCTATAAAGAGTTCTAAAGCGTCGCTTATGGAGATTTTATTTATTTTATTTTTTTAGGTAGCGTCATTTGTCGCCATTCCCCAGGCGTGCGCAGTTCTAAACCAAGACGTGTTAGGTGTCTATTTACTCAGCATAACATCATCATTTATATTTTGGGTATTCTATTGTGTTTGCATGCACTAAACTACATTACAGGCATAACCCATTTTTAAGTACACAATGGGACCAGAGCATGTATAGTCGTGCTCATAGGTTTACATACCCTGGCAGAATTTGATTTCTTGGCCATTTTTCAGAGAATATGAATGATAACACAAAAACATTTTTCACTCATGGTTGAAGTGTTTGGCTGAAGCCATTTTTTATCGATCAACTGTGTTTACTCTTTTTAAATCATAATGGCAGCAGAAAATACCCAAATTACCCTAATCAAAAGTTCACATACCCTGGTGATTTTGGCCTGATAACATGCACACAAGTTGACACAAAGGGGTTTGAATGGCTATTAAAGGTAACCATCCTCACCTGTGATTTGTTTGCTTGTAATTAGTGTGTGTATGTATAAAAGGTCAATGAGTTTCTGGACTCCTGACAGACCCTTGCATCTTTCATCCAGTGCTGCACTGACATTTCTGGATTCTGAGTCCTGGGGAAAGCAAAATAATTGTCAAAGGATCTGTTTGAAAATGTAGTTGAACTGTATAAAACAGGAAAGGGATATAAAAAGATAACCAAGGAATTGAGAATGCCAAACGACAGTGTTCAGACTCTAATCAAGAAGTGGAAAATGAGGTGTTCTGTTGAAAACAAACCATGGTCAGGTAGACGAACTAAGGTTTCAGCCACAACTGCCAGGGAAATTTGTTCAGGACGCAAAGAAAAACTCACAAATAACATCAGGTGAAATACACGACTCTCTGAAAACATGGTGTGGCTGTTTTAAGATGCACAATAAGGAGGCACTTGAAGAAAGATGGGCTGCATGGTGGAGTCGCCAGAAGAAAGCCATTACTACGCAAATGCCACAAAGTATCCCGCTTACAATACGCCAAACAGCATAGAGACAAGCCTCAAACCTTCTGGCACAAAGTCATTTGGAGTGATGAGACCAAAATTTTGCTTTTTGGCCACAGCCATAAACGCTACATTTGGAGAGGAGTCAACAAGGCCTATGATGAAAGGTACGGAGGTGGATCGCTGATGTTTTGGGGATGTGTGAGCTACAAAGGCACATGAAATTTAGTCAAAATTTTTGGCAAGATGAATTCAGTATGTTATCAAACAATACTGGAGGAACATTTGCATTCATCAGCCAGGAAGCTGCGCATGGGACGTACTTGGACATTCCAGCATGACAATGATCCAAAACACAAGGCCAAGTCGACCTGTCATTGGCTACAGCAGAATAAAGTGAAGGTTCTGGAGTGGCCATCTGTCTCCTGACCTCAATATTATTAAGCCACTCTGGGGAGATCTCAAACGTGCAGTTCATGCAAGACAGCCCAAGAATTTACAGGAACTGGAGGCTTTTTGCCAAGAGGAATGGGCAGCTTTACCATCTGAGAAGATAAAGAGCCTCATCCACAAAATACTTCAAGCTGTCATTGATGATAAAGGGGGCAATACATGGTATTAGGAACTGGGGTGTGCAAACTTTTGATCGGGGTCATTTGGGTAGTTTCTGTTGCCATTATGATTTAAAAAGAGTAAACACAGTTAATTGCTAATAAATGGCTTCAGTCAAACACTATACATGAGTGAAAGAAAAGTTTTTGTGTTATCATTCCTATTCTCTGAAAAATGGCCAAGAAATCATAAATTCTGCCAGGGTATGTAAACTTATGAGCACAACTGTATGTAAAATGAAAATGTACTTAAAGTAAAGCAATATCTTTTTTTAAGCAAGACCCTAAAATCGGATACGTTGTATTCCTGGGTCCCCTCTCGTGCTCCCCAAGTTTGGTGTCCCTGTCACTTATGGTTCGGAAGCAGTGGCCATGTCAAGCTGACCAAGATTTCCCATTGACACCAATGTTAAAAACTGGGAGCAGTACAACGTCATGCTGACCAAGATTTCCCATTGACACCAATGTTAAAAACTGGGAGCAGTACAACGTCATGCTGACCAAGATTTCCCATTGACACCAATGTTAAAAACTGGGAGCAGTACAACGTCATGCTGACCAAGATTTCCCATTGATGCCAATGTTAAAAACTGGGAGCAGTGCCATGTCAGGCTGACAAAGATTTCCCATAGATGCCAATGTGTCCATACTTTCAAGGGTACATAACGCGCATTATGCCTATAGAGTGTATTTTTTCCCTAAACCTTTTGCATTTTAAAAATGACTGTGCAAATATTGTGCGACATAAAAATTTCAACACCCACTATTTTATTCTCCAGGGTCTTTGCTTTAAAAAAAATATTCAAGGTTTGGGGGAAGCAATTTTCTAGCAAAAAAAAATGCAGATTTTCACATGCATGTGAGAAATGTCAGAATTGGCCTGGCTTTAAAGTGGTTTAAAAAAAAAAAAAACCTCACTACCTGTATAATTAATTATTCAACAAAGTATTATTTTCCTTCTGCCATCAATATCTAAAGTACAGAAATTGTGTTTAATACACATCTAATATCATATAAACTCCATTGGAAATCACTGAATTCTGTCTGGGTGCACTGCAGCTAAATAACATTAGTAGATGAACAGAAGGTAGTTGACCAAACAAGAGGAGTTTATTCAGCTCAATGTTTCGAGGGATTACAGTCTTTGTCAACGTTTTGACTAAGATGGACTACAATCCATCACATTGTTGCTCAGAATAAGCTCCTCTTGTTTGGACGTGTACTGCTGCTCAAGGGCCCTTGAATGCTTCTATTACTTTCTGTTTTTCAACTCGTGTCGTATTAGCCATCTTCACATGTGCAATGACCACATATCCTAATCCAATCATTTTAGTAAAGCGTTTGTTATATAGGATCACTGCCAAAAATTAGATACTCCATGGAATCCAGTTCAGAAGCTCTGTCGCTAATAATTAAACTCCTTTTTTAAGGTAATATAATTTATCATGGAATGTATTTTCATTTACTCCAAAATCAAATGTTAAAAGCAAATGAAATCTTGAATGATTGCTGAACGACATTCAAATGTACTAAGAATTTTCTTAGAATTTTTGTTAAATTCTACTAGTGTATACCCAGCTTTGCACTCATTCTCTGTGTATGTATAGGAATCCTGGAGTGGATACTTGGAAAAAGACAAGGGGTGTGGATGGGCTTTCTAACCAGAAGTGTGCTGGAAAATGCAACCAGGTAAGGACAATTATGGCTTCTGTAAGTTATAATATTGCACATCTCCTTTATTACCTGGTTCTGTCTGCTCTTTGTTCTATTGCTGGACCTCTACATGCAATCTTGTTAATTATGCCTTTCTTGCCATCCTCCTTCTCCTAGTCTCAGGTGACATTTCTCCTAATCCTGGTCCGCCATTTTCCAACTGCAAGCCACATAACCAATACCCCTCCCCCTTTGGCAACCACCGCAACCCATTCAGTTTAATTTCTATCCCCCTGCTTCCTCAAAGCAGCCCACCAATCTCATGCACCCTTTGGAACGCCCACTCCATCTGTAACAAGCTAACATCTGTACATGACCTCTTCATCTCTCATGGCTTTAACATACTCGCCATAACCGAAACCTGGCTTCAAAATTTTGACTCCGCTTCTCCTGCTGCCCTCTCCCATGGTGGTCTCCATTGAACTCACTCCCCCAGACCCAACAGATAGAAAGGAGGTGGAGTTGGCTTCCTTCTATCCCCACAAAGCACCTTCCAAGTCCTTCCTGTCCCTCCCTCTCTATCCCTCACTTCTCTCGAGATGCACTGTATTCGTCTGTTTTGTCCCATTTCGCAGAGGATTGCAGCAATTTATCAGTCTCCTGGGCCGGTATCGCGCTTTCTTGATGACTTGGGTGCCTGGCTATCCTAATTTCTCTCCTCTGAAATACCCACTATCATTCTTGGTGACTTTAACATTCCTGTCAATGTTAACAGCCCACTACAGCTTAACTTCTCGACTTAACCTCATCTTTTGACCTAACACAATGGACACATACTTCCTCTCACTCCAATGGTAATACCCTTGACCTTGTATTCTCCCATCTCTGCAACCCTGGCAACCTCACCAACACCCCCTTTCCTCTCTCTGATCACAACCTCATTACTTTCACTGTATCCTTGCCTCCAACCACCAATCCCTCCAAGCAGCAAACAATTACTTGTAGAAACCTTTGCCACTTTAACCCTTCTCTTCTCTATTCTGCTACTGACCACCTATATAACATAATCTCTCCCCTGTCCTGTCCTGACCTGACCACCTCTGTCTACAACAGTTCACTCTCATCATCACTAGATGCACTTGCTCCTCTAACCACACGCAGAATCAGGCCCCGACCGTTACAACCCTGGCAAACTGACAACACTAGAAATGTCAAACATTGCCGTGCTCTTGAACGACTGTGGCGTAAAACCAAATGCCTGCAAGATTTCACCCTATATAAATCTGCCCTTCTAAAATACAATTCTTGCCTCCATGCTGCCAAACAAGCCTACTTTGTCTCTCTCTTTTTAATTCCTTGTCATCCAGTCCCCGTCAGCTCTTCTCAACCTTTTAACTCTGCTTTGTCCCCCACCCCCTCTACCCACTCACTGCCCAAGAGATTGCCAATCACTTCAAAGACAAGATTGATGCAATTCGTGAGGATACCTACACTGTGCGTACATCTTCCCCACCCAACATACCTTGCCTAACAGCACATTCAACACTCTCTCCTCTTTTGAATTGGCTACTACTGAAGAGGTTACAAAACTTTTCTCAAAAGCCCACTTAACCAATTGTCCCCTGGATCCTGTTCCCTCACAACTACTACAGTCACCCTCTTCTTCTATCCTATGCTCCCTCACTCACATCTTCAATCTCCCCCTCTCTAGTGGCACCTTCCCCTCCCCTCTAAAACATGCGCAGATCACTCACATACTTAAAAAGCCCTCACTGGACCTTACCAACCTGAACAACTTAAGACCCATCTCATTGCTCCCATTCACCTCTAAACTTATAGAACGCTTAGTCTACAACCGTCTTAGCTCCTACCTCAGTGAAAATAACCTTCTTGACCCTTTACAGTCTGGCTTTCGCTCACAGCACACCACAGAAACTGCCTTACTAAAATTCACTAACTGCTAAAACCAACAGCCAGTACTCCATACTCCTACTACTTGACCTATCTGCGGCCTTTGATACTGTTGACCACCCGCTCCTTCTCAATAAACTATATTCCCTTGGCCTCCGAGATTCTGCGCTATCCTGGTTCTCTGCCTATTTATCACAGCGCTCCTTCAGTGTCACCTAAAGCTCTGTCTCCTCCTCTCCATTGCCCCTTTCTGTGGGAGTCCCCCAAGGCTCTGTTCTTGGACCCCTTCTCTTCTCTATCTACACCTCCTCCCTTGGTCACTTGATAACCGCCCACGGCTTCCAATACCACTTATATGCTGATGACACCCAAATCTATCTGTATACTCCTCACCTCACTCCTTCAGTCTCCTCCCACATTACTAACTTACTAACTGACATATTAGCATGGATGTCGCATCACTTCTTTAAACTAAATCTCTCTAAAACTGAGCTATTAATATTCCCACCCGTCCGTGCCCCCCTCCAGGACTTTTCCATCAAAATCAACAATGCAACCATCAGTCCCTCCCCTCACGCCAGGGTACAAGGTGTAATCCTAGACTCTAACTTGTCATTTCAGCCTCAAATCCAATCGTTGTCAAAAGTTTGTAGAATTCCCCTCTGTAACATCTCTAAAATTCGCCCCTTTTTAACAAATGAAACCACCAAGCTCCTCATTCACTCCCTTGTTATCTCTCGCCTTGACTAGTGCAACTCCCTTCTCATTGGCCTGCCTCTCCATAGGCTATCCCCTCTTCAGTCTATCGTGAATGCTGCTGCCAGACTTATCCACCTTACCAACCGCTCAGTGTCTGCCAACCCTCTCCTCCAATCCTTACACTGGTTCCCAATCACCCAGCGAATTAAATTCAAAATACTAACCACAACATACTAAGCCATTCACAACTCTGCCCTGAGCTATATTACCAATCTTGTCTCCAAATATAACCCAAATCATCCTCTCCGCTCTTCTCAAGACCTACTCTCAAGCTCTCTCGTCTCCTCCTCTCATGCTCGTCTCCAGGATTTCTCCAGAGCCTCTCCCATCCTCTGTCCAGCTATCCCCTACTCTTGCTACCTTCAGGCGATCCCTGAAAACTCATCTCTTCAGGAAAGCCTATAACGTCTCTAACAAATCTTTTACCACTTCCATCAGCTCATTCCCTACAGTTACAACCTTTTGTACCACCTGCCCCACTCTATTAGATTGTAAGCTTCTGAGCAGGGTCCTCTTAATCCTCCTGTATCTTATTGTATTATAACTGTATTGTCTCCCTTTTATATTGTGAAGCGCTGCGTAAACTGTTGGTGCTATATAAATCCTGTATTATAATAATAATAATAATTATATAACTAATAATATATTTTATTAAAAAAAAAAGTTTTTACAACTATCCTTCAAGCAATTTTTTTTTTTTTTTATAATTTTTTCTTTTATACCGTCGGGTCTAGTATAGACTTTCCATCAGTCTTTACTTTCTCTGACCCCTCACTACACCCTGGTATATTTTGATGTGTATACATTTGTTTATATAAGGCCAGTATAGTTGGCAACTTTAGGATTTTCTATTTAGATGAATTAGCTTTATTTGATCTGTATTTACAATAATTGGTTGAGAGTGCATTCAAAAGATATTCTGAGATTAGAATTTATTAACCAAAGTGAATGATGACTCATAGACTTTTTGTAAAAAAAATTGTGTTTTTTTTTCCCCTCCCCATCTATATGTGCAGTTATGATGACGCTAAAGAAGTCCTATCGAAAACAGAGATGCTGGCCCCAGCATATTTCATCCTGGGAGGTAACAAGCCTGGTCAGGCCTGTGTGATCACACGCAGCAGGAAGTTTTCCATCAATTTCTGGGAGTGAGTACTCACGTTTTATCTATAAAACGTTAGAACTGAAAATGAGAGGTTCTAAAGCCCAAATATTTTTTACCTTAATGCATAGAATGTTCAGGTATCAGTATCGCCCCCCCCCCCCCCCAACCCCCCTTTTTTACTTACCTGAGCCCTCATTCAGTCCAGCGCTGTGCCCTTCTGCAGCTCTTCTCTTTCTGGTCTCGCAGATGCTGAGTCTGCTGTCTGTGTCTACAGAAGCAGACGGTGAGGCTCAGGAGTGAGCCTGCATGAGTGCACCTAATAGAAAGGGGAGGAGCACTGGTGGGGGACCCAAGAAGAGGAGCTTCCGAGCTGTTCTGTGCGAAAACATTGCACAGAGCAGGTAACTATAAACCTGCTCTCTGTACAAATTTTGTCAATGCCGAACCTGAATAAACTCTCCTGCATGCGCGTGAGTGACATCATCCTCGCCAAGTTAGCGGCCAGCGATCGAGTCCTGGAACCCAGCCACCCAAAGATGTCAGCGGCCGGGTGGGGAGCTTAGGGACACCACATCACTGGAGCCAAGGTGAGTATAATTTCGCTTTAACTTTTACACTTTGCTAAGGTGCTTTTATTTTCTTTTATTATTATAAACTAATGAAAATTGAAAAAAAAAATTTGATTTGTGGCAAGTTCATTTTTTCATTTTAATCTGCCTGTAACCCTGTGCATGTAACATTTTAATTTATTGTGTAATATGTCTTTTATTGAGGTGTATGAAAACCATTCTCTCCAGCTCGTTTACCTTTATTACAAGGAATTTACTACTTCCCTGTATATATAATTTGCTGCTGTTTCTCTTGAAACTGATACACAATTCCATTTGAATATCATTACCAACTTCCTAAGTGCTTAAGGGGAAGGCTGCCTCTCATATTGTCACATGATCAGTCCTAATGTTGCAATAGTAGTAGAATGCTGTACTATATTAGATAATGTATAATCCAGATCCATAGGTGTAATTTTATTAATTTATGTGGCTATATTTCAGACTGGATACTCAGAAGGGTGAATGGTATGTCCTGGAAACAAACTATGACCACTGGAAGCCTCCGCTAGTCATTGATAACAGAAGAGATCCGGCCATGAAATGCCTGAACCAAACAGGACAAAAGGTAACTTCAAGACCACAAATGTAAAATATTGTAGCGTATTACTGTAGCCTTAAAAATTATAGCTAATTAGGTTTTTTTTTTTTTTTTTTTTTTGAAGGCTTTTTTTCCTTTTATTTTCACCTGGTGAACTGTCAGTAACACCTCTCCTGTCCAAGGATTTTATTTTATTTTTTTTGTATAATCTTTATTTTAAGGATATTTCCATGAAAAACATACAGAAAGACAGAGTATAACAGTTAACACATATGAAGTATGTACGATTTACATAGGAGGTTATTATGTGTCAAATGAGTGTATATATTACCCAGGATCTTACACACATCAGGGGTAGTATTGTTGGGGGATATTTATTGTCATCTAATCAACATTTTATAAGTTCACTCAACCATGGATCTCCCCTATTGCACCCAGATGGTGGATCCCTGAACAAGACTGTAACCATCAGTCAAATGTATGGGTTTTAACTGGAACCCATAGTACTTAGGACCTGGCCGAACACCAATTCATAAATCTTAATGTAAACCATAACATACTGTAATTATTCTTTTGATAAAAATAAGAATAGAAAAGGAAAAAAGAAAAGGAAATGTTATACCTTATATCATATTCAGCCATATTGAGCTGCTCTGGGCTTACTAGAGCTCATCTGTGCTTCAGCTACCTGCTGATATTTATTTCAATATCTGTCAAAATCTACCCTACGACGCAAGGATTAATGTGGGTTCTGAATCTGGGAAGATCCCGTGTCGGGCATCCTCCTTTGTCCGGTGTAGTGCATCCATGTGGCCCATATTGAATAAAATTTTTCATATTTGTCTTTACACTTCGCCATCCATTCCTCTGCAGCCATAATATTATCAACCAACTCTATCCATTCGGTACGTGTGGGTATTTGAGGCTTTTTCCAGTGTATAGGGATCAGCCTTCGGGCTGCATTAAGTAAATGTGGCAGGATGGACTTTCGATACTGGCCGAGAGGAATGGTAGGGAAGTGCAATAAGGATTCCAGTGGTGAGTCTGGAAGCTCCACATCCAGAATGAGTTTAATTTGCGCATGTATGTCTAACCAGTATGGTCGTAGCTTGGGGCACTCCCACCAAATGTGGAGGAATGAACCCCGAAGTCTGCATTCCCTCCAGCATGCGGGGGAAAGAGACGGATAGATCTTAGTGACCTTAGAGGAAACCCTGTACCACCTGGTCAAAACCTTATAGCTGTTCTCTTGCATTTTGGTGTCAATTGTGCTCGAGTGGGTAAGGCGGAAAATATGATCTAGCTGGGATTCTGTAAAGGTGTGGTTAAGGTCTTTCTCCCACTCCCTAATAAATCCCAATTTGCCCTCTATCTGTGTAGATTGCAGTAGTTCATATAACACTGAGATTGCATGGGGGGTAATAGAGGATGACATACATAAAAACGTTCAAAGGGCAATGCCACCGTGGGGGAACGAACCCCCTGTGGTAAGCTGTCAATAAAGTGTTTAAGCTGTCTATACCGCCATTCGTCCATCGGGAATGGGCCGAATAGTTCCCTTAATTTAGCCAGTGGTAGCAAACCTTGATCTTGAACAAATCTACCGCATCTGGTCTCTCCATCGGCTGTCCACGTCCGGAAAAAAGATAGGTGTTCCCCCGGAGCAAACCAGGGGAAGCCACCAAGGGGTGCCAGGGGGGAAGTCAGCGGAGCGAGCTTCCCTTTCCTATTTAAGGCATCCCACACGTTTAAGGTGTGAGAAGCCATAGGAGAGACCAGCGTTGAGAGACCCCTGTTCTCCCTGGGAACCCATGGTGTATGTGATAGGTTTCGGCCAGCTAAGAACTTATCAAGCGGGACCCACAGTTTAAGAGAAACATTGTGGTACCACTCTAAAATACGCTGTAAAGCTATAGCCTCATAGTACCTGCGTACTATGGGAACCCCCATTCCCCCTCTTGCTTTAGGACGTTGTATAGTGTGAAGGGCTAATCTGGGGCACTTCCCACTCCATATATATTGTATAAACAGGCTGTTGAGGGTCGAGAAGAAAGTCCTAGGCAGAGCTATGGGCACCATCTGCAGGAAAAATAAAATGCGGGGTAGCACATTCATCTTCAAAATACTGACTCGGCCCATCCATGAGAATGCAGCTTTATTCCAAGATTTTAGGTCCATTCTGATATTAGTGAGCAGTGGTAAGTAATTGCATGTATAGAGCTGGGAACACCGTGCGGGCAGATATATCCCCAAGTACTTCAGGGAGGTTTGGCACCATGTAAACGAGAAGGCAGTCTGCAGCTGTGTACGTAAAGCCATGGGGATATTTAGGGGCAGAATCTCGGATTTGTTGTAATTGATCTTAAAGTTAGATATTGATTGAAATTCCTTCAGCTCTGCCATAATGTTGGGTAGTGATATGATGGGTTCCGAGACGTAGAATAAGACGTCATCCGCATAAGCGGAAATCTTATGTTCATTTGGTCCCACGGTGAAGCCCCTGATATCCCTGTTAAGGTGGATTTTGTTTAGCAGGGGTTCCAATGTCAGAGCAAAAATTAAAGGGGATAGAGAGCACCCCTGGCGTGTCCCATTATGTATTGGAAAGGCATCCGACAGTATACCATTTACTTTTACCCTAGCTGTTGGGGAACTGTATAGGGAGGATATCCACGAGAGCATGCCGGGTCCCAGGCCAAGCCTGGTCAGCACTGCCCTCATGTAGGTCCAATCAACCCTATCGAATGCCTTCTCGGCATCTGTAGAAAGCAAGAGGCGGGGATGTATTGTAGTCCAAGACGATGCCCAGTGTATCAGCTGGAGTGCTCTATTGGAATTGTCCCTAGCTTCCCTGCCCATTATGAATCCCGTCTGGTCAGGGTGTATAAGTGACGGAAGGATCGGTTTAAGTCTATTGGCCAGAATTTGTTGTTTGTCGTTGTTTAAAAGGGATATCGGCCTATAGCTCCCTGGCATGGTATGATCTTTCCCTTCTTTTGGAAGGACTGTGATATGCGCCATCAGAGCCTCCTTAGGCATCACCGCACCGGAAGCCAAGACCGTGAAGTATGCACACATGGGTTCCGAGAGTACTTCTGAGTACTTCTTATAGTATGCGTTTGTATAGCCGTCAGGACCCGGGCTTTTCCCATTGGGGAGATCTTTAATCACAGTCTTAATTTCCAAAAGGGAGATAGGTATATCCAGCTGTTTACTAATGGAAGCCGCCAGCTGCGGGCATTGGGCCTCTGTGAGGTATTGTGTGATGCGGTCAATTCGTTGGGCATCCGTTAGACCAGATACTGTGTTCGGGAGGTGATATAGCTGAGCATAGTATTCTTTAAAGGCGTGGGCTATTTTTGAAGTGTGTACAACCGGTGCGCCTGTTGTCAACGTCAGTTTGTGTACATGGCCTGTAACTCGTTGGGGCTTGAGAGTTCTCGCCAATAGCCGTCCACACTTATTGCCAAATTCATAGAATTTGTCTGCTACGTGCCTCATTCGTGTCCTGATCCTAGCATCTAGCAATCTAGACAAATCTTGCCTGAGGGCCTGCAATTCTGAAGTTACCGTAGGGGTTACGTGTTGTTTGTGCATCAGTTCTGTTTTCTGAATCTTCCTTAACAAGTCCTGCAATTCCCCTTCCCTAGCCTTCTTTAATCTCGATCCCTGAGATATTAGCTCTCCTCGGATAACCGCTTTATGTCCCTCCCATACCGAGCCCATGCCCACCTCGCCGGTTTTATTCTCGGTAAAGTATAGAGAGATGGCATCTAGCACCTGCTTGTGTGCTACCGCATCATCCAAAATGCATTCATTTAGTCGCCAGCTCCATGTCCGAGCTTCCGCAGACAAGGGCCGCAGGGAGATGAAAACCGGGGCATGGTCCGACAATGTGATGGAGCCAATTGAAGCACCGGACAGGGAGTCCAGGGAGTATTGATCCATTAGTATTAGGTCTATACGAGTGTAGACATTGTGTATGGCTGAAAAGTAGCTATAGTCCCTATCTACCGGGTGTAGTAGTCTCCAGCAGTCCACCAGATGGTGTGCCTGTAGTGATTTCCTGAAGTGTTTCAGAAAGGCAAACGAGTGAGCTGAGCGACTGGAGGAAGTGTCTATCTGTGGGTCAGGACTAACATTAAAATCCCCTCCCATGATAAGTTGGCCTTCTTTAAAGGAGGACAGGGTATCTAAGACAGAGTCTATGAAGGTAAGTTGTTTGTTATTTGTGGCTTACACAGCTGCAAACGTGAACCTACGGGAATAAATGTAGCCCTTGACAAATACATATCTGCCATGAGGGTCTGATAGTTGATCTGTTAGGATAAAGGGGCAATTTTTATGAATCGCAATGGCAACACCCCCGGATTTGGGCCTTGGGGAGTTGCTTAGAAACCAGGACTTATATAGGTGTGTGGGGAGTCAGGGGACCGAGTCAGTATTGAAGTGAGTTTCCTGCAAAAAAAATGTGCCCCTGAACGTTTCATCTCAACCCACAACTTACCTCTTTTGAAGGGTGATCCCAGGCCCCGCACATTGTAGGACCCGATTTTCAGATCAGCCATAGTAGAGGAGTGTGGGGAAGGGCCGCCATTCTGTCAGCAAGAGGGGGATTGATCCTCCAAAGCGTAATCTTATCGTCAGGATGTAGCTCGAGGGACACATTAAGCGCCAATATATGCCTAAGAGACAAACCATGGTTATTGCAGGTGTAACTAACATAAAACATAGGAAAAAAAACAGTCATAGAAAAAAACATAGAAAAACCAAAGGCCCTTAAAGTAGGGCAGAGTGCAACCTTGTCACCGATCGGGGATTCCCAATACGGGAACAAAACTCAGAGGAGTTGACCTATCGGAGGTAAGTGGAACAGCACGGGGGGTGAGACCGTGATGAAACCCGCTCATAGTGTTGGGTACAAAAAGTGCCCCTCTATTCTAAGTGCAAATGATGAATCAGCAGCTGGAGGAATGTCATAAAGTGATTTTATTGAAAAGTGAAATTAAAAAAAAAAAAAAAAAAAAAAAACGTCCATGGGACATTTAGGATACCCAATATAGAAAGTTCTGCTTCTTAGGTTTCTCCTTGAGGGGACGGAGGGTGAGATGCTTGAGCAGGAGGGCCTCTCCTGGATCCCCGACGGCGTCTGCGGCGGTTCGCTTGCCACTGTTCAGGGCGACTTGGGAGGGGTATCTCCGGCGAGGTCCTCCAATCCGGGATGTCCACTTGTGGCAGTCCAAGAGACTCCAAAAAATGGGGTAAATCAGCCTTGCTCCGCAGTGTAGATTGCTTACCGTCCTTAGTCGCAGATAGGCTAAAGGAGAATCCCCACCTATAGGGCAGTTGAGCATCCTGTAATGCCGCCAGCAGTGGTTTGAGAGCACGACGTTGCATCAGCGTGCGTCTGGATAAGTCTGGAAAAAAAGATAGTTTGGCTCCATCAAAATCTACATGTCTGAGTCCGCGGACTTGGGTCATGATCTGTTCCTTAAGAGAGTATTTGTGCAATTTACAGATGATGTCTCTGGGCTTGTCAGGGTCTTCAGATGGAGGTCTCAGGGCTCTATGTGCCCGGTCTATCTCAATATGTTCTGGCGCCTGGCGGCCTAATATTTGTTTAAAGACCCCCTGCAGGGTAGGTACGATATCTCTCTGGCCTGCGGCCTCAGGTAATCCTCTGATGCGTATGTTAACCCTTCGGCTCCTATTCTCAGCATCATCCATTTGGTCAAGCAGGGCTTCAATCCTGCGATCTTGCGATTTGCAGCGGTCTGTAAGGGCTTGTAAAGTGGGAGCAGTCTCTTCCCATTGTGTCTCTAATGTTTCCACTCTCCCCCCTAGATGTGCTGTATCAGCTTGTAAGTCCTCTATGTCTTGCCTCATGGCCTTCTCCACCCTGTGCACAAACTTCTCCAAATCATCTTTAGTGGGTAAGGAGAGAATATGGGCGCGAATGTCTCTATCCCTCCAGGCATCACCTCCATCAGGGAGCCTTTCTGATCTGTCTGAACCGGAGGGGGGAGGCAGGGAAGGTAGCGGTATGTGTGGGGAGCTGATAGGAGAGGTAGCTCCGGGCACCATCTTGGCTGTACTTGCCGTTCCTCTGCGGGTCCCAGAAAAGTAGTTTTCCAGCGATTCCGACCGGCCTCGAGGGGTCCGCTGTGATTGCGGAGATGTCTTGCGTTTCGGGGGCATCGTTGTGGGTGTTAAAACCCCCTTTAATGCTGCTGATTAGGCTTTGTATAGAGCGGGCCGCACGGAGCTCAGGGAGAGCACGTCTTCACTCCTGCATGCCGTAGCCACGCCCCCCAAGGATTTTATTTTATTTTTATTTATTTCAGGTACTTATATAGCGCCGTCAGTTTACGCAGCGCTTTACATATACATTGTACATTCACATCAGTCCCTACCCTCAAGGAGCTTACAATCTAAGGTCCCTAACACACATTCATACATACTAGGGACAATTTAGACAGGATCCAATTAACCTACCAGCATGTCTTTGGAGTGTGGGAGGAAACCGGAGTACCCGGAGGAAACCCACGCAGGCACAGGGAGAACATGCAAACTCCAGGCAGGTAGTGGTTGGGATTCGAACCAGCGACCCTTCTTACTGCTAGGCGAGAGTGCTACCCACTACACCACTGTGCCGCCCAAGGATGACAATGCTCACTCACTGAACTGTATTATTGAGAAGCAGTGTTGTCTCTTTAGAACAGGTAGTGTGTTAGGGCTATAAAACACACCCTTTTTAGTAAATGGCCATAAAGTAACAACATTCATGTTGACAAAGACATGCGCCTATGTTTTTATACATATTCAGTCAAAAGAATAGATAATGTGAGTAAAATGGGAGAACTGCCGCACCAACTCTGGATAAGGGAGCAGCCAACACTACAATTAGACTAATTGTGAAAAGTACTTGAAACAATAAAGTGTAGCGCTATAACCAAAGCTGAACATTTGGGGGCCAGTGGAAAATATGATAATCTCTGAAGCCAAGTCTGGCAGGGTCAGGCCTCCCAAATCCTTAGTCTGTTTCAGAGTTTGTTTGTGGTTGCTGGAGCCCCAAATAAAAGGTTTAAATTGAGAATCTACTAACACCTTAAAATATTTCAAAGGGCAAATAATATAAAGGATTTTGGGGAGAAAAATCATTTTCACATGGTTATTAATATGTCCCATAATACCCATCTGGAGCTTAGACCATATGGCAGCCTTAGTTTGAACGGTAGTAAGCAAGGGTTCAACGTTTCACCCTTTCTCTGCCACCGATGTATGCCATACGTCTGCAACAGCTGGGGATTTTACACACACTCCCACCAGTTGCTACAGCAGCTAGCAGTATGTATAAATCTGACAACCCGGCTGTTGGCTGTCAAATGGAAGCGATCCAGTGACTGTACAGCTGCCAGATTGCTTCCACATACCCCAGCAATATTGATGTCTCATTAAAGAGAACCTGTCACCAACAAAAATATCAACATTTTACTAAAACAAAAATTGCAAGTTACACTCATGCACTTAAACAACCCCCCCCCCCCAAAAAAAAAAAAAAAAAAAGTTGAGCTCAGCCCCCACATGCACACATATATGAATGTGAGTACACGCCCAAATCCGTGAGATCAGTATAAAGCGAGAGGTCTGAGTCCTCTAGATATAAAATCATATAATCTTTATACAATCCATTTTTTTGTTTTGAACATATGCTGCCACCTGTAGACATGTAATATCGGGGTGCTCCCTAAGTCAAGCAGCTAGCGGTTCTACTGCAAATGTGTACAGGAGGGGAGAAAGGGACATCTTTGTATGGCCCTCCTGGGGAGTGGAAAAACCTCAGACGTCCACCCACACATATTCTGTCTATTGAAGAGGTTTAGAAGTTGTAGTAATTTAGTACATTAAGGGCCAAACCCAAGGCTACAGTAGCCCCATTCCACAGAAACCAATGGCTTGTAAATTCATGAATAAATGTCTTGTGTAAGTGAAGTGTTTTTATTAGACCTAAAACAAGTTTGAACTGGGTGTATAATGGTTTTGGACAACTTGATTAAGCCTGAGGGAAAGGATTTTTGCACACATTTTAACATCTGTTTGTAGTGAAGATGGGGGTCTATTGGGGTGTTGAATCAAGAGGGTCTTTATTTAGCTTAGGGATGAGAATGATAAGCTCTTCAGACATAGATGGCGGAAATGTAAAAGTCATATATATCTCTTGATGTAAAGGGGGAGATATTTTGCAGTTCACACAGAGAGAATTCTCTGAAAATGGCGCAGCACACGCAGAGAGCACCAGACGTTTCAAGCTTACTGGGTTTCTTCCAGGATGAACGTGTGTTTGTGTTTTTGTTTTTTTGCTCTTCCTGAACAGATATAATAGAATGCGAACAGATATAATAGAATGCTTTAAATGGTAGTTTGACCCAAAAGGGGGCAAATATAAAATATTTCAACCCCCCCCCCCCCAATTATTACCTTTTTTGTATCACTTGACCTTTCCTCTTGGATTATAAGCTCTGATTTGTCTTCCATTGTATTAAATAGTTTTGTAACTGTACTGTCTGCCCGCACTGTGCAAATTGTTGGCGCTATATAAATCCTGTATAATAATAAATAAGCCTAACACTGACTCATTTTAGTGTTTTTCCGATTTTGAAGGAGGGGGGAGTAAAACGTTGTCCTGTCCTAGCCCCCTGCTTCATTCAGATATATGTTGTTGAAAAGGCCTAGTTTTAAACAAAGTTCTCGTTTTACTAATTTAACTGCTTCCAGACCGCCCACCGCACATTTACAGCAGCACGGTGGCCCGGCTGTACGAAACAATGTACCTATATGTTGTCTCTTCTTCCGGGTCTAGGGCACGCGTGTGCGCCACCGGTGACCCGCTCCCGCTGTGATTGGACACAGCAGAAGCCAATCAGTGGGTCGGGGGATGCAATGTCCGCAAAAAGTGTCACTTCCTGTCCGATTTGTCCGCCGCAATGTCGCAGTCCCACTAAAAATCTCCGATCACCACCATTACTAATAAAAATAAAAATGCCCAGAAATATCCCATAATTTGTAGAAGCAATAACTTTTACGCAAACCAATCAATATATGCTTATTGGGATTTTTTTTTTTTTTAATTATACCAAAAACATATAGCAGAATACATATTGGCCTAAACTGATGAAGAAATTCGATTTTATAATTTTTTTTTTCTTTAAACTTGGATAGGTTTTATAGCAGAAAGTAAAAAATATTTGTTTATTTTATTTATTTATTTTTTAACCACTAGGCGTCCGCGCTATAGCTGAAAGACGGCTACAGCGCGGACTCCAATTGCCGGGAGGGCGTCCCTAGACGTCCTCCTGTTTACTTCCGCGGCGCGCATTGGGGAAATTCTGTATTGGCCGTGTCCCTTAGACACAGCCAATCACAGATCGTGCTAAATGACCAATCACAGCGGCCATTTAGCACTCGATTTGAGTGTCCAATGAGAGATGATCTCATATGTAAATATATGAGATCATCTCTCATTGCCGGCTCTCCCTCACACAGAGACAGCGTGTGAGGAGGGAGAGCGAACAGCTGCAGCGTCGGTGTAAGAAAAAGAAAAAGAGAAAATAAAGTGCCCCCAGTGCCATCTGTCATCAGTGTCACATGTCATCAGTGTCGCGTGTCATTTGTCCTGGTGCTCCAGGGCCTTCAAAAGTGTAATAGGTAGTCAATAAGTTAGATGTGTAATTTATGCTCCTAGAACACGTGACGGTGCTCCCTGCATGTTGGGCCTCTCTATGTGGCCAGGCTGTGAAAAAGTCCCATACATGTGGTATCATAATACTCAGGAGGAGTAGCAGAATGTATTTTGGGGTGTCATTTGTGGTATACACATGTCATGTGAGAGAAATAACCTATTACAATGACAATTTTGTGGAAAAAAAATCTTCATTTTGCAAAGAATTGTGGGAAAAAATGACATCAAAAACCTCATCATGCATTCTACTAAATACCTTGGAATGTCTACTTTCAAAAAAGGGGTCATTTGGGGGTATTTGTACTTTTCTGGCTTGTTCGGGTCGCAAGAAATGAGATAGGCCTTCAATACATCAGGTGTGAACATTTTTTTATGATTTGCACCATAACTTGTAGACTCTCTAACTTTCACAAAGACCAAATAATATCCACTAATTTGGGTTATTTTTATCAAAGATATGTAGCAGTATAAATTGTGGCCAAAATAATAATTTGCTAAATTTTATCACAGAAACTAAGAAAAATGCGTTTTTGTTTTTTGGTCTTTTTTCATTTATAGCGCAAAAAATAAAAAACCCAGAGGTGATCAAATACCACCAAAATAAATCTCTATTTGTATGAAAAAAAGGACAAAAAAATCATTTGGGTACAGTGTTACATGACTAATTGTCATTCAAAGTGTGAGAGCACTGAAAACTGAAAATTAGTCTGGTCACGAGGGGGGTTTAAGTGCCCAGTTGTCAAGTGGTTAATTGTCAGTCTTTTAGTTTTTGTTTTATAGCGCAAAAAAAAACGCAGAGTGATCAAATACAAACAAAAGAAAGCTCTATTTGTGGGAAAAAAAGGACATAAATTTTGTTTGGGTACATTGTTGCACGAACGCGCAATTGTCAGTTAAAGCAACACAGTGCCGTATTGCAAAAAATGGCCCGGTCATGAAGGGGCTAAAGTGGTTAAAGATTTTGATATAGCAGATTTGTATTTTAATTTTCCATTATCATAATGCTGTAACTTATTTTTCTGATGATCTTTCCAGGGCATTTCATTTGCAACAATCTATGATGTGCTTTCTACTAAGCCTGTTCTTAACAAGGTAAACTTTATACCAACGTATCACCAATGTATCAGGATATACATACTTAAAAACTTACAAATCCACCTAAACTGTGTAATACCACTTGGGTGAAGGTCGTGGGGTTAGTCAGCTTTTTCTGTAACGTCCTTTAATGTTCAGTGAACCTGGAGGAATTAAATTGTGGTCCCCACCACTGCAGCTTGTGTGCAATATAGTACAACATTGTATCTGCTATTAGAAATTCACTGCTGTCACTTCCAGATCTCCTTTTATGTGCCCAGGAAGATCAGAAGCTAATTTTATGCAAACTGTGACCTCGGATAGTCTTGGCCCATCCCTTCATGCTTTCCTCTGTTAGCCCACGATAATATCTGTCCCATTGATGGACCACCAGAAAAAGAGCATGATGGCAGGACCAAGCAGTAACTTTCTTATCTGAATACTGAACTTGCATAAATGAGCTTTTGGCACTCCCAGGGTACTTAAAGATATTTGGAAGTAAATCATTTTATTTCTAATAGCAATTTAATAGGTGTTTAAGGTGAAACTCCTAGGATGAAAAATCTTTATCCTTGCAATAGGTTCTCCTCATCACTTCAAGGATGAACAGCTTGTATGACCTAGGGCAGTGATGGCGAACCTTGGCACCCCAGATGTTTTGGAACTACATTTCCCATGATGCTCAACTACACTGCAGAGTGCATGAGCATCATGGGAAATGTAGTTCTAAAACATCTGGGGTGCCAAGGTTCGCCATCACTGACCTAGGGGATGATTAATAGGAGGATATACCTACCTTATTCCTGACTCTGCCAGCAGCCAGTGCTCTATTGTACTGCTTGTTGCTCCTGCATTGTGGACAGGAGCTCAGAGTCTTCCAGCAGGACTGCTGCAGACCAGTCGGGCAAAAAAGGAAGGGGCTTCAGCAGATGGGTAGCACAAACAGGAGGCCTGCGGCAACAAAGAATATATATAAACATATAACGAGCAAAAAAGCTGATCTTTGGGGAAAAAAAATGTTTACCCTTGCAGGGTTCTCCCTCTCCACTGCAGGAGTTAACTGCTTGTTTTGCCTAGGGGATGATGAATAAGGTTATATACTTACCATATACTTGGATGTGTGTGAACACCGCTCTAGGTTAGTCTCCCATCTCCACTGAGAAGAAAGACTAGGTGCTGGCCCCATCCATCATGGATTCCAATGAGCAAAAAAATTCTGGTTGGCTGCACGTCCAGTAAAATCACCACCTTTTTATTTCAGCAAATCCATTAAAAACATGTCCAAAAACACAAATGGAGGGGAACAGCATCACCAGCTAATGCGTTTTACGCTCCCTTGGCGCTTAGTTATACCTCACATACAAATGTCCACTACGAATATATATATATATATATATATATATATATATATATATATATATATATATAATATTATTATTATTATTATTATTATTATTATTATTTTATTTTATTTTTTTAATGTGTCTATTTACCAAAACATATTCAAGCTGTAGTTTATATAATGATATGGGATGAAAGTACTCTCACGGGTTTAATTTGAGGGTCTGTACATCCAAATCGGAGGAAGGGTTTAGGAATTACAGCTCTTAAGAATAGCCATTCCCCCTTTTTCAAGGGACCAAAAGTAATTGGACAATTGAAGCCAAAAGCTGTTTTATGGCCAGGTGTGGACTACTCTGTTATTTCTTCATCAATTAAGCAGGTAAAAGGTCTGGAGTTGATTCTAATGCCGCGTACACACGGTCGGAATTTCCAACAACAAATGTTCGATGTGAGCTTGTGGTCGGAAATTCTGACCCTGTGTAGGCTCCATCGGACGTTTGTTGTCGGAATTCCCGACAACAAAAATTTGAGAGCTGGATCTCAAATTTTCCGACAACAAAATCCGTTGTCAGAAAGTCCGCTCATGTGTACACAATTCCGACGCACAAAATTCCACGCATGCTCGGAATCAAGCAGAAGAGCCACACTGGCTATTGAACTTCATTTTTCTTGGCTCATCGTACGTGTTGTACGTCACAGCGTCCTTGACGATTGGAATTTCTGACATTTGTGTGACTGTGTGCATGCAAGTTTGAGCCAACATCTATTGGAAATAAATCCACGGTTTTGTTGTCGGAATGTCTGATTGTGTGTATGCGGCATAAGTGTGGTATTTGCATTTGGAATCTGTTGCTGTGAACCTACATCATACATTCAAAGGAACTGTCCATGCAAGTGAAACAAGCCATTGATGGATTGGTTTAATCTTTGAAGCCTTACAGAGAAATGGCAGCAATATTAGGAGTGGCCAAATCAACAGTTTGGTACATTCTGAGGAAAGAAGAACACACTGGTGAGCTCCACAACATAAAAAGGCCTGGACATCCACTGAAGACAACAGTGGTGGATGATCGCAGGATCCTCTCTATGGTAGAGAAAAACCCATTCACAACATCCAGACAAGTGAAGGACACTCACTCTCCAGGAGGTGGGTGTATCATTGTCAAAGTCTACAATCAAGAGAAGACTTCATGAGAGCCAATACAGAGGGTTTACCCAAGGTGCAAACCGTTCATAAGCCAGATTAGACTTTGCCAAAAAAAGTCTAAAAAAACCCAGACCGGTTCTGGAAAAGCATTCTTTGGACGGATGAAACTAAGATTAATCTGTACCAGAATGATGGGAAGAAAAAAGTGTGGAGACGGCTGGGAACAGCTCATGATCCAAAGCACACAAAGTCATCTGTAAAACATGGTGGAGGCAATGTGATGGCATGGGCATGCATGGCATCCAGTGGGTACTGGGTCATTGGCGTTAAGACAGAAGCAGCCAAATTAATTCTGCAGTGTTTCGAGATATACTGTCAGCCCAGATTCAGCCAAATGCAGCAAAGTTGATTGGACGGCGCTTCATAGTACAGATGGACAATGATCAAAACACACTGCAAAAGCAACCAAGGAGCTTTTAAAGGAAAAAAAGTGGAATATTCTGCAATGGCTGAGTCAATCACCTGATCTCAACCCAATTTGAGCATGCATTTCACTTGCTGAAGGCAAACTAAAGGCAGAAAGACTCACAAAGAACAGCTGAAGATGGCTGCAGTTCGAGCCTGGCAAAGCATTAGAAAGGAGGAAACCCAATCTTTGGTAATGTCCATGGGTTCCAGACATCAGGCAGTCATTGCCAGTAAAGGATTCTCAAGAAAATATTAAAAATGGACATTTTATTTATGATTATATTTGTCCAATTACATTTGAGCCCCTGAAAATGGGGTGACTGTGTATAAAAATGCTTGTAGTTCCTAAAATTTTTACTTTTTATATTTATGTTCAACCCCTTGAATTAAAGCTGAAAGTCTACACTTGATTGTTTCATTTTAATTTTATTCTGGTGGCATACAGAGCCAAAAGTATGAAAATTGTGCCTGTGTCCAAATATATATGGAGCTAACTGTATATGCAACAATTACTTGTGATTGGAAACAATAGCTTTGCGGCTGCCAATAATTGGCAGATAATGGCCCCTGTTTGGGGATGCAAATGCAGAAACGAATATATAATATAGAGAGAGAGATATATATATATCTCTCTCTCTCTCTCTCTCTCTCTCTCTCTCTCTCTCCGATTATAAAACATCATAATGATCCTATAAAGAACAGACTGAATACAAAATAAAAATGGAACCAGTAGCAAAAACCTTGGATGCACTTTATTCATTCATAAAAATGTACAACTATATCCGTACTAGGTTGAAGGATTGCTTGCATGACCATCCTTATGA
Organism: Aquarana catesbeiana; assembly: GCF_042186555.1. Taxonomy (NCBI): domain Eukaryota; kingdom Metazoa; phylum Chordata; class Amphibia; order Anura; family Ranidae; genus Aquarana; species Aquarana catesbeiana. The sequence goes on from NC_133324.1 coordinate 808,747,076, forward strand.
CATCTTTATGACATGACCCAAGAAACATTCAACTAATGTAGCTAATCACTTCAATGGTTGTCATGAAGGTGATCCCTCAGCTGTATCTATACAAATCATAGAAAAGATCATATTCCCCAGGAGAGGTAGTGAGAAGTTCAGACTTCTGTGTAAAACAATTTTTCTGGATCTTCCGTCTGGGTACACGGAAACCTGTAGGGCTCAACCATGAATCGGATGTTTCACATTTTTATGAATGAATAAAGTGCATCTTAGGTTTTTGCTACTGGTGACCACCCCGTTAGACATTTTTTTTCAAATTTTTCCTAACTTTTTCAAAAAATTTGGTTCCATATTTATTTAGTATTCAGTCTGTTCTTTATATGATTCTTATGATTTATGTCTGTTCATATATGTTAACCTCTGTGTTTAGGGATGCAAATGCAGAAACTATCTGCCAATTATTGGCAGCCGCAAACCAATCTATCGAGAACATTTGTATGATGCTGTTCCCCTCCAATTTGTGTTTTTGGGCTTTTTTTTTTTTTTTTTTTTATGGGTTTGCTGAAATAAAAGTGATTTTACTGGACATGCAGCCAACCAGAATTCTTTTTTGCTCATTGCAATCCGAGATGGACGAGGCCAGCACCTGGTCTGTGTGTTTTTAGTGGAGGTGAAGATGGGAGCCTAACCTAGAGCAGTGTTCACACACATCCAAGGTAAGTAAGTATTTAACCTTATTCGTCATCCCCTAAGCAAAACAAGCAGTTAACTTGCAATGGAAAGGGAGAACCACTGCAAGGGTAAACATTTTTTGTCCCCAAAGTTCAACTTTAGGCAGTATAAGACTACTTGTACTTTATATTTTTTTATTGACTGTATGCCACAAAATACCAAAAAACAGATAACATTTTTTTTTAGTATTCCTCTACTGATGCTCAAGTTATCTATGTTTCTGGAATACTTGTTTTTAAATTTTCATCACATTTTACAATATGCAAGAAGATGAATAAAAAGAAAGTGAAGTTAAGAATAAAATAGATGGTGAACCTGCAGTGCATTATATAAGGCTTCTTGGGATGTAAACTGGCAGGTGTTCTAAATCCTAACCGTACAAACAAATGGCAACCGTACAAACTAAATCCCTGTTTTTAACGCAAACTGTTAGGATAAATCGGTTGGTTTCAGGTTGGCTGGGAATTTTCTTTGGTTGTAAATCCTAAGCATGCATGCAGGGTACAATTGGAAGATAAAAATAATAAAGCACCTGGGTGATATATTAGTAGTACAGTCCACATAGCTTTCTTTTTCAGGGGTTCATGGGATGGGCTAATAAAAGCAGGACAACATAGAGGAAATGTCCAGAATAATCAATGACCAATTGTATTTCTGAAGTCTTTGTTAGAAAGTAAAATCAGGCATCCAATCAGCTGGATTGGCTGGATTATATAATATGATTCTGTGTCTTGATGTGTTTTTGTTTTATTTCCTGCAGCTTACCACATACACAACCATGATGTCAATTTCTGAGAACAAGTTTGAGACCTACCTTAGGGACTGTCCAGACCCCTGTATGCCTTGGTGAGGGAACAAAGGCTGGAACTCTGCAGCCCATAGAAAATTGAAGATCCCTTGACTTAATAACAAGCCAGTGTGTACTCTTCTCATGCAACTCTAGTAGATTGCACTCCTTAAAATATGTATTTATTTTAATGGTGAGCTTTATCTTTTCTAAGTCTTGGAAGCCATTTTAACCAATCATATGTCCAAACCAGAGTCTTACAATGTAAATCTAAATTAGCATATGCTATCTGTTTCCTTTCTACAGGCTTGGGCATGTTCTGCATATGGTGGCATGCCGTGAGCAAAGTTACATGCAGAGCAGACAGCTGTTCTATCCCTAAAATGAAGCCAAAAAAAAAGGTGCCCTAGATTACTAATCTATTTCATCACATGCCAGCTTCTTTTTATGGGATTAGTTCTGCTTTAATGCTTGCATTATTACTGAGCAAGTGTTCCAGTATAACTTAACAGCAATATCATTTTAAATGGCTTACTGTATTGTGACAAATGCAGGGAAATGTAAATAAAATGCTAATATTTGTTTTTGTAGAGATTTGATATAATTGTTCAGTACACACACTATACAAGAAACATGCTGCTGTCAGAATGTATACAGTACCAGGCTCTCGTTTTATATTTTTGTATAAGATGCTTCTCTTCAGTTGTGTGCACTAAACAAAACTGTATACTGCAGACTTTTTATCAATCTAATCCATTAGCAGGGTGATTTACTAAAGACTACTGCTTTGTACTGACCTGGTGAACCTTTGTTCACCTTACAGACTTAGTTTAAAGTGTACCTGTAGTATGTGGGAAAAGTGGCCATTGCCTTGTGGGAGTTTTCAGTAATTGTTTTTAGAGGAAGAAAGATGAGCTCTAAATGTCATACTAATTTTAGCTTTACGGCCTCATACACACGGACGTTTTAACAACGGCTTTTTTGAGCTTTTTTGCTGCTTAAGAACGCCACTCCATGTTATTCAATAGGCTCATACACACCATGGCGTTTTTGAGCTGTAACAGGCATGGTCGTTTTTAAGCTCCAAAAAAAAACAAGGACCAGTGCGTTCTGATGCTCCAGCGCTAGAGCAGTTCTCACAGCAAAGCTGAAAAAAGCTCAAAAACGCGCATTAGTGCTATGCCGAGGTTTTTTAGCGTCAGTGTTTTTTAAGCTGTAAAAATGTTTGTGGGTAATTTGGGAGTGGAAAATAGCAGAGGGATGTCTTTTTAAGAAAAAACGTGCCTTAGCGTTAACGCTTACAAACGACGTTAACCACTTCAATACCAGGCACTTAGACACCTTCCTGCCCAAGCCAATTTTCCCCTTTCAGCACTGTTGAAATTTGAATGACAATTGCACGGTCATACTACACTGTACCCAAACAAATTTTTTATCATTTTGTTCCCACAAATAGAGCTTTATTTTCGTGGTATTTGATCACCTCTGCGATTTTTTTTTTTTTTTTTTTTTTTTGCGCAACAAGTAAAAAAAGACCAGAAATTTTGAAAAAAAAATTTCTTTGTTTCTGTTAAATTTTTTTGTAAATAAGTTTGGCTTCTTCAATGATATGGCTGCACTGACGGGCCCTGATGGGCACCGATGAGGTGGCCCTGATGGGCACTTGTAGCCGGCACTGATGGGTGGCATTGCTGGACATCAGTGAATTTTTTTTGTTTTCATAATGCTGCCAGTTGGTGCCCATTTGTGGGCACTGATTGGGCATATGTTGGCACATGTGGATGGCCATGGGGGATGTACCTGGCCATCCACATATTTTGTGCTTCCCTGGTGGTCCTGGCGCCTTCCCTGGTGGTCTGAAGTGGGTATCCGAGGGGGGGGCTGTGCTGATAAACAATCAGCACAGACCCCCCCCCCCCTGTCAGGAGAGCCGCCGATCAGCTCTCCTCTACTTGCGTCTGTCAGACACAAGTGAGGAAAAGCCAATCAACGGCTCTTCCTATTTACATTGTGATCAGTCATGATTGGATGCGGCTGATCACATGGTAAAGCACCCCACGGGAGCGCGGCAGCTGTTATCCTGCAGGGCGTCATATAATGATAACTGAACCACCGCCCGGCCGTCATTCTGCCATAGGCCGGGCGGGAAGTGGTTAAACGCGCATTGACACCAGATCAGAATGCTCATAAAATTGCGTTTTTAACGCTGCTTTTTTCCAGGAGTTGTTACTAGCTTCGCAGCCCATTTTTTAAGACGTCCGTGTGTGAGGCTTACTGATCAGTTTTGCTTTCTTCTATATGGTACAAGGTGAGATTGTGAAAAAAATGTGTATATATATATAAATGCTGATTTTGTCCAACTAGTGAATCACAAATTTTTTGATTCCCATTAATATTTCCATGTAGATCTGTTTCATGCATCTGTCTAGGTGAATCAAACCTGATTTAAAAATCAATTTGCTTATTCTTCAAGTCTACCTCCTTTTTATAGCATTATATTAAGTAAGGCCTTTAAGTGGAGTGTAATAAAAAGCATCCTAACCTGAGTGGGTCTTGCGAAATATTCTGTTTTGCACTGATAAACCAAATCTTACTTAATGCAATTCCATTTAACTATACTGTATAAGAATATAGTTAAAGTGGAGGGCCCAGCACTGCAAAAATTAAAATCCAGCAGCTGCATATACTGCAGCTGCTGACTCTTAATAATCGGATACTTCAGTGTCCTGGAGTCCAGCGATGTTGGTACTGCAGCTGATGTTTCCATCAGCTGTCGGGTGCATGCCGCCTCCATTGCGAGTAAGGGAACCCGGCAGTGAAGCCTTACTGATTCACGCCAGGAACCCTACTGCGCATGCGCGAGGCTCCGCTGCTCTCCTCTTTCCTACTGGCCTGTCGGCTGGGGAAGGAGGAGGAAGCCCGGGCAGTGATGTCAATACCCATGGCTGAGGCTCCTGAAAGTGGGAACAGGATACCCGTGAAAGATAGGTATCCTGTCCGTCCCCCCCCCCCCCCCCCGAAAGGTGACAAATGTAGTACCTGAGGGGGAAGAAGTACAACGAGCGGAAGTTTTACTTTTGGGTGGAACTCCGCTTTAAGAAAAAAATACTAGTTCTACTATCACTTAGTGTTGTGTCTTTAGTAAAGTACTAGAATGTTCTAGAAGTAGGACTCGAACAGGTATCCCTTTTTTTTTTTCCCCCCACTTGCCTGCATTATTCTAATTTAATGGACAAGAACTTACTGTATTTGAATGATATCACTCGCATTTTAATAAACTCTTCTCCTGAGTTCTTTTCCACTCTTGCAGTGCATGGCAAATCTGTTTTAAATTGAAAGTGGTTTATCTCCTTCAGCAATAAAAATATATGCATTAAATAACATTATAATCACATACATGCATGCATACATATATAAATTATGCACCTGAATCAAAGGATTGTTTGAGTGGCTTACACTGGAGGTAACCTTTTTTTTTTTTTTTTTTTTTTATTTTGAATGATGGCCATTGCCATTCAATCCACTTCCTATGAGCCAAGACTGTGTGATGATGCAACCCCAAAGAGGTGTATTTTTGGACACCCTATATACAGTGCTGCTTGACTGAGCGACTCACTTGTCATTATGGAAGTCCAGGAGATAGATTCTAATATTTTTCACCTTACATAACAAATCTACCCCCAATTTATTTTTTTATGGGAACTTAAAACACATTTGAATATTATTCTGATGGACAGTAATACCTCTTGGAGCTATGAGACATACCCCTGTGGTAACATATAACCACTGAGAAGAGTGATATTCTGTAAACCTGGACAAGCTAAATTGGCAAAATAAAATCCTATTGACACAACAGTCTCCTACATTGCATGATGAATCAACATTATTTTGTATCCCTATGCACATTCAATGTAGAAGTAAAAAAAAAAAAAAAAAATCTTTAGGTCTTATAAAGACAGAGCCTATAGAGTTAACAAAGCTATTTTTCACTGTACAACAAAACTACAATACTATACATTTAAATTCTTACTATTGCTTATTTGATGCACTCTTTGAACAGTTGTGATACAATTAAGTAATATTTTTGTTTTCTTAGACTACTTTGTCACAACTGTCCCCTTCTATTTATAGTCTTGCTGCTATGTGGCTCCACATCTGCACTGTGATGTCATAGTGCAACATTGCCTGTGCATGTCTCATGAATTGCCAACATGATTTTGTTCTAAATTAAAGGCTACAGTCACCCTTTGCACCATGTTACTCCTGTATTTAGGGTTGAACATGGTGCAAATGCCTCCTTTCCCATGCTTTAAAAATTGGTTTGGCTAGTTGTTCTTTCAGTATACTGTATAACAGGGTTAAGCAATTATTGGACCTCCAGCTGTTGCAAAACTACAAGTCCCATCATGCCTCTGCCTGTAATGCTTGTGGCTGTCAGTCTTGCTATGCCTCATGGGATTTGTAGTCCTGCAACAGCTGGAGGTCCGCTGATTGCATATCCCTGCTGTATAAGAAAGGTTGATGGAGATAGAAGAGTAATGCCCCGTACACATGGTCGGACATTGATCGGACATTCCGACAACAAAATCCATGGATTTTTTCAGACGGATGTTGGCTCAAACTTGTCTTGCATACACACACGATCACACAAAGTTGTCGGAAAATCCGATTGTCCTGAACGTGGTGACATAAAACACGTACGTCAGGACTATAAACGGGGCAGTAGCCAATAGCTTTCGGCTCCCAAAATTTGTGTGTCGGAAATTCCTATGGAAAATGTGTGATGGAGCCCACACGCGGTCGGAATTTCCGACAACAAGGTCCTATCACACATTTTCCATCGGAAAATCCTATCGTGTGTACAGGGCATTGGAGTGTGGCTTTTAAAAGCTTGCGCATCTGAGGTTACGTTGGTAGTGTGTATTGGCATATTGATGTCCATGCGCAAAGTGACATGGCGGCATGAATACAGCCCCATGGCAAAAAAGATAAAACATAGAAGAGGCCCTAATAGAGGGTGGAGATTTCACTGCTAAATTTTGCACCAAGCACACTTCCCAATGCACTTTATTTCCTGATGAAGACAGGATGCCAAAACATACCATTTGGGGAGCACTTTATCACTTTTTTATTTATGGGTGGAGCACAATGGACTTTTGTTAATGATGAAGGGGGGTTGCAGCAATATGGGGATATTAGTGAGAGAAATAGAGTTTAAAGGAAATATAGGCAGCAATATACAGTATATTGAGAAAGAGGCAAAAGGAGTGCTAGGAAATTGTAATATAAGAAACATGTATAGAAAGGAATTGAGGGGAGGGGAGAAGCAATATAAACCAACAAGATTATTACAAGGAATAATAGAAAAGTTAATATCCGTATTCCCATATTCCACACAGCCATCATTCATTTATTGGTACACTTGGTTGAAGATGGTGGTCAAAAAATATATATGGAAGATAAATGAAAGTATTTAAGTACAAAAAATAAATGTTATGTAAAACAATAATGGCCTCTGTGTGTGTACTCTCTTTAATTACTTTACAAGTCTGTAAAATAAGTTTCTGAAATGTTACAATATACAGCAACGGTAAAAATTTTCAGAAAAAGGCAGTTCTGTGCACCAGTCAGTGACTTCGTCTAGGCTGAGATCATGTCATTTGCATGCTGCAGGCAGGAGAAACATCTCATCGGTTTTCTTTCCCCCCAGTGATTATACTGCATCATTGTAACAAATCACAAGGTGAAAAGCAGTTCTAGTTCTGGATGATGTCTATACCAAGATGGTTTTGTCAGCCTGGAGATAACAGATGAGACATACTGTGATCTCTGTAACACATTTAAGTGTTACACTTACAAATTGCATGGCATATATGCTCTTAAACATGAAAAAAATGTGTATAATGCTAGGTCCACTTTAGTGCTTCTAATGCTGCCAATAGATAAGACAGTTGTTCAGTCAATAAGGTTGGTCTTCTACTATGTGTTATTCAATAGCAAAGCTAGCAGTTTGAGCCTTGCTTCCATCCATTACCTGGTGTACAGCACTCAGACCAACAGTTCCTAACCTAGGTTGGCTTCTGGGAAATGTTGGAAATCCTCTTGCAGCAAAAGGGAAATACTATTTTCACCCAGAATACAATTGGATAGTTGGTTACAGTGGTCACTGTAGAGAATGATGTAATCACTCTGATAGGGACCTTCAGCAGTCCCTATTTATATATGCCTGAAAACATTATCAGTGGATCAGGGAGGGTGCTTGGGGCCCCTCCCCCTCAATACGCCCCTCCCTATATGCCTGAAAACATTATCAATAGATCAGGGAGGGTGCTTGGGGCCCCTCCCTCTCATGCCCCTCAATCATATGGGCGATTGAAATAATAAATGACTAAAAAGCAATACATTAATAGATATTGAATAAGTGAATAATACTATTAGAGAACTGCCCGTGATGAGAGCAAGACTCTTGGTTGTAAGTCGTGGCATGCTGCGCACAAGGAGTGCAGAGGTGACATTATCATGAGGTGTGTAGACCAAGTAGGTAGGGGAACACCCCATTTAGCACAAACGATCGTATCAAAGTGAGAAGTGTACCTTCAATAGTCTCTCAAAGTTCCCGTGCCTGTGGGAAGCCGCACCGTCAAGTATGCAATGCGCCGATCATTTCCTAATAGCAATCCCGTCCTGGAACGCACGCCGATGCGTTTGTGTTCCAGGTAGGAGGAAGAGGCGGGATACGCATCACTTCCTCTGCGTCATACGTCGCTCGTTGATGACGTGGGCGGCGAAGGACTGCTCCGCGCCATGTTGCTAGGAGCAGAATTCAAAGGTATCAAAGGCCGGCTGCTCATTAGAACCACCCGACGTCAGCTTGGACATACAACTACCTTGCCGGAAGCAGCTCAAACGAACCAGGGGATCATATAGCCCCTACAGAGAGACCAGAAAGGCCCCTGCAAAAAATTGGATAATAATAATAAGGAAAATGATGATAAATAACAGATGAGAGAATAATTGATAAAAAATAAATAGTTGATGATAATGAAAAATAGTTAAAAAAATTATAATAGTTACCACCTGACCGCCAGCATAGATTACTGCCGACGCATGAGGTACACACCACACATGTAACTCTGCATGTCACATGTGCGCCCACACTGCTGGCACACCACAAATCGACCAAGGGTCATCATGTGGGGAAAATATATATAGAAACAACCCAGGCTGGAATGCACTAAACCGGGATAGTGCTGAAGGAGATGAACACATGTAGCACAATACACAAACAATATCTAATAAATACAAAATGCTAGGCATACAAAGATACCAACAGAAGGGGGGAGACATGTAGTGTATAAGATAAAGGTAATCCCTCCCCAATTACTGTGTGCAACATATGGTTGTGTAGACAAGTTTGTCAGTAATAAAAGGATACACATTTTATAAATACGAAAAATATCATGAATGGTGTCACAGTAACAATATTGATAAAAATGAATAGTATAGTGGAAAAACTGATTAAAGATTAAATAAACATGCATGATAAACTGGTAAACTAAAAAACCTTTAAAACCTTTTTAAAGAGCATACAAATATAAATGTATAAACCAGAGCCAATCTAGGTGAAGGGAGATGGGAAAGATGGAGAAGGAGAAAGGGAGATAGGAGGAATATAGGGGGAGGGAGAAGTGAAAAAGCCACTATGGGCTCTGCAGAGTTAAATGATTTTGTGAACCTCAGGATCCTCATTCAATCCCCCAGGGGTCATGCTACCAAGCGTGAAGATCCAATAGGCTTCTCGTTTCCAAAACCTTTGGTGTCTTCTACCCCTATCAAGATCACCCCTAATGGACTCAATCCCAAACACTCTCATGCCTGATGGATCTCCATGGTGGGCTTCCTGAAAATGCCGGGGGACCAGATACTTGATTCGTGTGTTGGTGATGTCACATTTATATTCGCCAATACGCACTCTCATAGGACAAGAAGTGCAGCCAACGTAAAGGCGCCCACATGGACAAATAATGCCATACACCACATAGTCTGTCCCACATTTGATAAACTGCTTCAGATGATAGACTCTGCCGTCCTTGCCAGTGACTGTATTTTTTCTGTGTCACATGTATTGACATGTACTACAATTCCTGACACTACATTTGTAGCTACCTTTCTGGTCAAAGATGGTCGACCAAGCATTGGTAGACCTACTCAAGGGCTTCCTCACCCTACTGGGAGCTATCAGGCTTCTTAGATCTCGTGGTTTTCTGTAAACTATATTGGGTCCATCAGGAAGGTGCTTACTTAGCACTGGATCGTGCTTAAGAATGCTCCAATTCTCCCATAGAATGCTTTGTATTTCAAAAGCTTTGTTGGTATATTGAGTGGAAAACCGGGTTTGTATAGTGTCCTGATCAGTGGTGGAGGTGGACCGTAGATCATGTACGGGAGACTCATCATACAGGTGGGCATATTTGTTAAAGGCGACCTTGATTAGGGTGGGATCATAGCCCTTATCTAAGAATCTGTTACGGAGGGTCTTGCTCTGTTTTCAGGTAGTTGCTTTTCTTAGTGCAAGTGCACTTTAGACGGCAGAACTGTCCATAAGGGAGGTTTCTGATCCATCTAGGATGGTGATTGCTGTCAGCATGCAGAAAGGAGTTACCACTACTAGGTTTAAAGTGTGTTTTGGAGAGGATGTTGCCATCAAGATCACTCCTGAGCTCAAGATCTAAGAAAACAAGGGTATCGCTACTGATGACATTGGTAAACTGGATCCCGAAGGGATTGTCTTTGCAGTGCTCAAGAAAGAGATGCGATTCCTGATCAGTTCCGTTCCAGATGATGAGAATGTCATCAATATATCTGGCAAATAGGACCAGGTTCGCCCCAAAGCGGTTATTGTTCCAAATGAACAGTCCCTCCCAATAACCCATAAAAATGTTGGCATAGCTAGGGGCAAACCTGGCCCCCATAGCCGTGCCCTTGATCTGCAAATAGTGCTCTCCAAGAAAAGAAAAGTGGCTGTGTGTGAGAGAGTATTCGACGCAGTCAAGCACAAATTTAGCCTGCGCAGGATTGAGTACACCTTCTTTGGACAGATAATGATTAACTGCCCTTAGGCCATAAATGTGGTCAATTGATGTATAGAGCGAGGCTACATCTAGGGAAAGCCATCTATATCTAGGCTGCCATACGTAATGGGACAACATTTCTAGCAGATGGCTAGAGTCCCTAACGAAGGATGGGAGATTTGTGACAATTCCCTGTAAAAAATGATCAATGTAGCATCCCACATTACTTGAGATGCTGTCAATGCCTGCAATAATAGGTCTACCCAGAGGATCAACCTCGCTCTTCTGCACCTTAGGGATATGGTAGAAATGTGGGGTCAGTGCATGTCTACTATACAGAAAGTGATACTCGTTTTTAGTGAGGACCACATCCAGTAGAGCTTGATCTAAAAGTGATTTTAGATCTTTTGTGTACTCTACAACAGGGTCTCCTTTCAGTTTAATATAGGTGTCGGCTATGTAGTCCTCTCTATTTTGGATGACTAAACTTCCGCCCTTATCAGCTTTCCAAATGATGACGTCCTGGTTCTGCCTGAGACTATTGACAGATAGCCCCAGTGGGTCAAGGTGTTTATTAAATTTATTCCCTTTAGTATTGGCATGGTGAAATCTCGTTATAAGAGATTCAAAGACCACATCATAGAAAGTCGAGATATATTTACCCTTAGCCCAATATGGGAAGAAGGAGGATTTTGGTGCAAAAGAGGTGTGAACTGTAGCTATATCGCTAGGGTGCTCGCAGGAAGATGGTGGTAAATCACCATGCTCTGCCTCTGCATAAAGTTCCTCTAAGACATGGGTCTCAAACTGGCGGCCCTCCAGCTGTTGCGAAACTACAAGTCCCATCATGCCTCTGCCTGTGGGAGTCATGCTTGTAAATGTCAGCCTTGCAATGCCTTATGGGACTTGTAGTTTTGCAACACCTCGAGGGCCGCCAGTTTGAGACCCCTGCCCTAAGATATTAAGGGCAGAGTCATAATCTGCACTCGTATTTGCAGAGGAACAAGGCGATGAATCTACAATATTAGTAATTGCAGAGGGCTTTCCAGTGTCCTTCAATATGTAGTACCGTTGGAGGGTAAACTTACATACATACCTATTGAGATCAACAAATAGTTCGAAAAGATTAGGGACACTAGGAGGAGCATAGTTGAGACCTTTCCTAAGTAAATCGAGCTCGGTGTCCATGAACACAGAGCTAGACAAATTGCAGATTTTAATAGTGGTATGAGTGTGATTTACACTCTGCCTCTTTTTGTGTCTCTTCCCACCTCTACTGCCTCTTCTTGTTCCTCCTCCCTTTTCCTTGACTTCTTTGTTGACAGAGTGCATGACAGAGGGTTCAACATCTTGTTCCCCGTTGCAATCCCCTCCTATTATTGCAACTTCTGTTTCTAAAAAAGTCAATGGGGGTGTGACATTGGCAATACTACCATTACTGAGATCAGATTCTAAATTCTCCAGAATGGTAAAGGGATTGTGGGCTGCTATGGAGGGATCCAAAACTATCTCAGGTTCAATTGCTAAAGGAGTGACCACAGACCTAGTAGTAGTAGGAGGTGGTGGTGAGGCTACACATGTAGTCCTAGGAAGTGAGGAGCTAGCAGAACCTCTACCTCTAGCGTGCACTACCATAGTGTCAACTGTGTTAGATGGTAATGTTGAATGAGAGTCTCCATAGCCATTCATACGGTCCCCAATAAAGAGTCGACGTCTGTAAAGTGCGGCTTTGTTGTTCTTTTTAGATAAATGTTTGCTACTTTTAGTGATCGACCATTCTTAACATAACTAGGATCATCAGTGTACCTAGTACACTGAGGCTGAGATGAAATGGTGGGATGTTTAGGCTCATTGGTGGTATGGTCATTTCTGATTATATCATTGTTTTTGTTAGTATTATTGTTGTTATTTGACCTGTTCTTAGAGTCCTTCAACCCTTTAGCCTTATCAGTAGGAAAACCGGGCTTCTTCCAGTTGAACTTCCTATTGTTAAGGTAATCCAACCGGTCTCACTCAAACTTCCCTGATTTTTTGCTGATAAGGTTAGTTTCATACGCCATCATCTGTTCATTGATCTTAAGATCCCAACTGTCAAATGTTATGACATCCAAATATTTAGACAGATTCTCTTGTAAATTACTAATATCAGCGAAAATTTTGACAAGGTTACGTTCCCTCTGAACAATAATGTATTGCAACCATAATTGATTACAATCATGTAAACAAGAGATCCATTTGACTTTGAGATCATCATCAAGAAATGAGCATAGTTTGGTAATTCTTAAGCCTCTGGGGACTCGTTTGAATTCCACATACTTCTGTAAGAGCAAAATGTCCCACCATTGTAACATCTCCTTCTCCAATAAATCTTTCAATTTATAAAACAAAGATATAATTTTGTCCTCTCTCGATGGGGTCAGCTCATCGACAACACATGCTACTTTTCCTTCATTGGTTGAATTCTCAACTTCAAAAGAGTCAATGCTTGTAGTGAATCCTTTAGCCAATGAGGATCTTCTTAGCTGCCTTTCCTCAATTGATTTAACCATTGTCAGTGAGTCAATTTTCTAAGAAAACAGGTAAAAAAACCACTCTGCAGTTGTAGACCCCAACACGAGCAGTAGATAGCAGAAAGAAAAACGACTCCTGCGCACAAGTGGATGACCAGACAGGTAGTACAACGACACAGGCCTTGCTGTCCTCAAGGATGGGGGAATCCTAGTAGACAACGAGAGAAAGGAAGAAAGGGGGCGCACGAGCCATGTGCATTATTTATCTTTTGTAAAAATATTTATTGAATAAAATGATAAAAAGAAATTACTCACAAGCAATTGTAGAAAAAGGCACAACGTAAAAAAAGCACCGACTAGCAGCATACGGTCTAGAATAGCAAAACCTTCCAAAGGTTATGGAGAAACACACAAACCTACCAGCTGATGCGTTTTGAAGGGAACGTCCCTTCTTTATTAGAGCTCAGCAGTGAACACTCCTTCAGCAGTCCCTATTTATATATGCCTGAAAACATTATCAGTGGATCAAGAAGGGCGCTTGGGGCCCCTCCCCCTCAATACGCCCCTTCCTATATGCCTGAAAACATCAATAGGTCAGGGAGGGCGCTTGGGGCCCCTCCCCCTCAATACCCCCCTCCCTTTCATGCCCCTTAATCATATGGGCGATGAAATAAATAAATAAATGAATAAAAATCAATACATGAATAGATATTGAATAAGTGAATACTAATAGAGAACTGCCCGTGATGAGAGCAAGACTCTTGGTTGTAGGTCGTGGCATGCTGCGCACAAGGAGTGCAGAGGTGACATTATCATGAGGTGTGTAGACCAAATAGGTAGGGGAACCCCCCATTTAGCACAGACGATCGTATCAAACTGCGAAGTGTACCTTCAATAGTCTCTCAAAGTTCCTGTGCATGTGGGAAGCCGCACCGTCAAGTATGCAATGCGCCGATCATTTCCGAATAGCAATCCCGTCCTGGAACGCACGCCAATGCGTTTGCGCTCCAGGTGGGAGGAAGAAGCGGGATACACATCACTTCCTCCGCGTCATACGTCGCCTGTCAACGTGGGCGGCGAAGTACTGCTCAGCGCCATGTTGCTAGGGGAAGAACTACCCGACGTCAGTTCGGACATACAACTACCTTGCCGGCAGTAGCTCAAACGAACCAGGGGATCATATAGCCCCTACAGAGAGACCAGAAAGGCCCCTGCAAAAATTGGATAATAATAATAATAATAAGGAAAATGATGATAAATAACAGATGAGAGAATAATTGATAAATAATAAATAGTTGATAATGAAAAATAGTAAATAAAATTATAATAGTATAATAGTTACCACCTGACCAACAGCATAGATTACTGCCGACGCATGAGGTACACACCACACATGCAACTCTGCACGTCACATGTGCAGGCACACTGCTGGCACGCCACAAATCGACCAGTCACCTCTGCACTCCTTGTGTGCAGCATGCCACGACTTACAGCCAAGAGTCTTGCTCTCATCATGGGCAGTTCTCTAATAGTATTATTCACTTATTCAATATCTATGTATTGATTTTTAGTCATTTATTTATTTATTTATTATTTCATCGCCCATATGATTGAGGGGCATGAGAAGGAGGGGCGCATTGAGGAAGAGGGCCCCAAGCGCCCTCCCTGATCTATTGATAATGTTTTCAGGCATATAGGGAGGGGCGTATTGAGGGGGGGGGCCCCAAGCACCCTACCTGATCCACTGATATTGTTTTCAGGTATATATAAATAGGGAGTGCTGAAGGAGTGTTTACCCTTCTAAATGCGTCAGCTGGTAGTGATGTTTGTGTGTTCCTCCATGACCTTTGGAAGGTTTCGCTCACCCTAGACCGTATGCTGCTAGTTGGTGCATTTTTACGTTGTGCCTTTTTCTACAATTGCTTGTGCGTAATTTCTTTTTATCATTTTATTCAATAAATATTTTTACTGCACATGGCTGGTGCATCCCCTTTCTTCCTTTCTCTCTAGCAACCTGATTGGCTGAGAGGCGGTTCAATGCTAGCAATGCGAATTCCTTCGCTTTGCTAACATACGGCTGCGTGAGAAGCGTACGCATAGCGTTGTGCCCGCTTCTCACATTTTTGGGCGCCTATAAGAGCCTATGGCTCTAATCAGGTGCTTCCAAAAAACACCCCCGCCGGTGTAATTCAGATGCCCGGTGCCCGAAAATGGGCCAGGCACCTGAATAGGGGGTGTCAGCAGTGACCATAGATAGATTAATGCATTGCATTAATCTATCAATGGTGATTAGAGTGGTGCAGGAGAGGGGGGGCGGCACTCCTGCCCCCTTTATGGACGCACCGCCACTGGATGTGACTTGTGCCACTCAGAATCCCATGCCAATGGAAATCGCATTGTTTTCAGTGGTGCCTGTTCACATTAGAGCTACACAATTAATCGTTAAAGGATTGAGATTGCGATTCAACCCCCCTCACAATCTTAAAACAGTATTTCCTAGATTCAGTGCAGAGCTGTTCTCTGCTCAAAGGCAGCCTGCCAAGTTTATAACAACATCGCTTAGGCGGAGATAAAGAGAAACAATGTAACATTTTGTTCTTTTAGATCAAAGGGATGAATTTTGGTCTGTAAATGAGGTCAGTTTAACTACTTAAAGAGGAATTGCAGTCTGCTCACATAAATTGTAATTAAAACATCTTTGCCATTTTGAAGCTTCCCTCCAACCACTTTGCATATTATTTTATATATACTGTGATTCTGTACTTGCCAAATATGCTGCAGAAATCTCCCCCTACTAAGTCTGGTTGCAACCATTTTAACTGTGGGCAGCTGAAGCTGCTGCCTGTTCACTTCCTGGATTTACACAGACACACAGATGCACACCTCTAGCGCAGCAGCTCTCATTGGCTTTTTTCCAGACAAGAAACAGGAAGTGTGCTGTATAAGGTATTTACTGGCAGAGAAAAATGTTTTACTATCCAAAGTTAAAACAACAAGGGCAGAAGATTTAATAGATGGAAAGATGAAAAAAATGACTGAAGTTCCACTTTAAAGACTAAACATTTTTCTGACACTTGTTACTTACAAGTTAAAATCAGTATTTTTTGCTAGGAAATTCCTTAGAACCCCCAAGCATTATATATTCTTTTTTTAGCAGAGACCCTAGAGAATAAAATGGCGGTTGTTGCAATATTTTATGTCACACTGTATTTGCGCAGCGGTCTTATAAATAACAATTTTTTTTTTTTTAAATACATTTTAATTAATTATAAAAAAACTAAACAGTAAAGTTAGCCCAAATTTTTTTGTATATTGTGAAAGATGATGTTACGCCGCGAGAATCATGAGAGAATCGTGATCTTTATTCTAAGCAAAAAAATCGTGATTTTTATTTTAGCCAGAATCGTGCAGCTCTAGTTCACATCAATGCAACTTAGCTCAGTGAGATTTTGGAAAAGGTTACTGTACTACTTTGGTGCAATTCCAGTGAGGTTTTGGCCCCATAGAATGAGCAAACTACATCCAAGTAGCACTACATAATCACACTGAAAGTCAGATCAAAATCTGATCACAGCAGTGTGAACCTTGGCTTGAACTTTGAAAATGAAAGCTAGAAACAGGTTGGTTGCCATGGACAGCTGCTCCAGATTCTGTCTGCTCTGGTCAGATTTGTAAATTGTCGTCTATGTATCTCTGTTGTGTCCCTGAGAAAGCTTAGTTTCCTATTGTTTCCAGCCCTAATGAGAGTGGTGACCAGTGCCACATGTTAACCTTCACCAGTCACTCCCCTTGCTATGACATCTGTTCTCTTCTGGATCCTGAAAGAACCCCTCTGTTGGCCATTTAATGAGAATTATCCATGCCACACAGGCACCAACATGGACACCTGGAAGAAGGTCCCACCCAGCAAGTAAACAGAGGGGAAGGACCTAGCACTGGATGATCATGTGACTGTGGCTTAAGTTAAAGTGTAACTAAAGGCAAAATTTTTTTCCTGACACCAACATTGCAGCATACTAGTGATAGAGCTCTGCCTCTTGACCACTCCCTCAGGACCAGTAAATACCATAAAAAAAGGAGTAGTTAAAACTCTTAGCTAACTGCCTTAGAGGACATAGACGCAAGACCAAAATCCCTTACATTTTACGCCATTGCTGATGCATTTAGCCAATACTATGACTCACTTTATAACTTACAGCAAGACCCGAACACAATTCAACCCACACCGACTATGATCACAAACTTCCTTGACAAAATCAAACTTCCCTAACTCACGGAAGAACAATTGAGTAGACTGAATTCCCCTTTTACAGAGACCAAAGTCAAACAAACCATCGAATCCCTACCCAACAACAAATCCCCGGGGTGGGCCAGACAGCTACACAGGGGAATACTTCAAATCATTTAAAGATGTACTGGCTCCATATCTAGTGGAGATTTACAATTATGTCGCCACCTACGCTTCTTTCCCCTCAGAAATGCTCAAAGCTCTGATAGTAGCTCTACCGAAGCTGGGAAAGGACCCCAACTCACCACAAAAATTTTGTCCTATATCTCTTTATTCAACAATGATCTAAAAAATTTACACCAAAATACTTGCAAATAGGTTGGCTGACTTATTGCCCTCCCTTGTCCACTCAGATCAATCTGGATTTACAAAAGGATGCCAAACTTCAGACGCCACCAGATGTCTAATCAATATCATACATCTAGTTAACTAAACTCTGCTCCTGGCTTTTGATGCAGAGAAGGCGTTCGATAGAATCCATTGGGATTACTTGGCGCAGGTTCTATGTTCGGCTTCATAGGCCAAATCTACCAGGCAATTATGGCATTATACACTATCCCTTCAGCCCAAGTCTATATATCCGGAATGCTCTCAACACCTTTCAATATTAGAAATAGGATGCGTCAGAGCTGTACCCCAATCTTTCTTCTCGCAGGCGCAATCCACTTTAAATAAATACTTATGACAGGGGAAGAAGGCACGATGTGCCTTCAGTAGACTTGTTAAACTTAGAAAGGCAGGGGGGATAGGACACACTCATCTACGGGACTACTATGCTGCTTCTATTCTAGCACAACTAACAGTGTGGTTTTCCCCGGAGCCCACAACATTCTGGGCCGTACTTGAACAATCCCAGGTTATGGGTGACAACCTTTATAACTATCTCATTAACAGCCCCTTTACCCCACATCCACAAGCTACCACTGCCCCTACTATATTAGCATCTATGGAATTACTCTACCTCTAATTACACCACAACCCTGTTAAATTTCCCAATCTCAGCTATCTCACTTTTAATCCCTGGAATATCCCTCACTAACTGGAGTCCCAAAAGAGCTCTTACATTAGAAGATTTAGATGTGGGACCAGCACTTAAAACGTTTAGGACACTCCAGTTAGAATATACTTTACCTCAGGCAGAGTATTATAGGTACATCCAGATATCCCATCTGCTAACTCACTCTGATAAATTAAGCACTTACCTACCCTGGCAAATTGCTCAATACTACTTAACCAACCACACAAAGACCAAGGGTACTTCACTAATTTACAAGTATCTACGCAACAAACAGGAGTTCTTTAAATTTCCCCACATAAAGGCCTGGGAAAAGGACTTTGGGAAAGAATACACAGAGGAACAGTGGCAGAAAGCTTTAGGGACAACATACGCATCCACTAGATGTGCCAACCTATTCCAAAAGATTATGCTATGCTAGTATCTCACTCCTTACCGCATATCCAACTTTGCTTCTGGAGTTTCCCCTGAATGTTGGAGACAGTGTAGGGGTTAAGGGGCATTGATGCACATTTTATGGTCATGTCCACATATTACCAGTTACTGGTCATATATATTTACACTTATTGAGCAGATTCTAGGAATCTATATTTCACCATCCCCTGGTATGGCGTTGTTGTCACTGGGAATAGACACTATCCCCCCTAATGTGAGGACAGCGGCATCCCATATCTTACTAGCAGCTAGACTGTGTTTAGCCCAACACTGGAAAAAAACTTTACCCCCAGATATGAAAGAAATCTTACAAACAATAAACTTACACTGTACATATGAGATACTCTTTCCATATAGTACAGGTACCTACCCGATCGTAGTCAAGCATTGGTATCTATGACAGAGGTGGTATTCAGAGTTCTTTAATCCTTATCTTTAATCTAACTGTTTTATCCAACCGTGACACTCGACTGTAAATGTAGGTATAGGCATTGTTGTTAAAGTAAATTAAATTGTTTTGTTATTTTCTTACGTTCTGAATTTGAAGCTTATGTTGCATAACATTATCTAGCAATAGTAACAGTGCAATATGGGGATGGGGGTTGACCGCCCGGTCCATGACAGAGTTTGCACCCAGATGGGGTGTCTGGGAAGGGTGGTCTCCACCATTACTATTACAGTCACCAATAGCATAGCATCCACTGTTGAAGTTCTAAAATTACCTATGTCTGCCAACATATTCATATGAGTAATTTTCTAATGTATGTTGTAATACACAATAGGAAGCTAAAATGTTCTACTTTTTTTCAACTTCTTTGTACCTTTCTAAAAATTGTAATAAAAACTAATTGAAACCAAAAAGGAGTAGTTAGCCTCAAAAAGACCCTCAAATTCAAAGGTAGGGGACCACCATGTCGGTAGGTTTTCAGGAAAAAGAGTGCCTAATTATGCAGATTGCTTTGATTTATTTCAACCCCGCATGCTTACACTCTAAAAGATCAAGGGCCAGAGAGGACAGATGTTCTTCAGTGGAGCATAGTCATAGATGCCGTTCTTACTCAAGGTAAAAATTCCCAGGAAGACGTCTTACCTCCTCCTCCCCAAAGCAACGCAGGAGCCCCAGTAAAAGCAGCTCTGGCCAAGGCTGGGTGGGCAAATGCATCTTTCAAGCAAATGCGAATCTGAATCCTGCAAAAGTTCTGCAGGGCCTGTGGCGCAGTATCTATGCCCAATAGATTGGTGTGTAAAGGCTGCCTGGTGGGGTTCGCAGTCGACATGCAATGCCAAAATATCATCATTTTTAAAGAAGACAGCATGAGATTCTATTTTAAGCTCACTCAATAATCCGACCAGGCAGCCCCCCTAGTTGCCAGTCAGGCCACCGGAAAAGCAACCTGGCACCTAAGCAAGTAGCGCTTAACCACTTAGTTCAGCTACACTGGCGAGTGGGCAGCCTGCAGACAATAGTAGCTCCTCTTCATCAGAGGAAGACCAGAAGCTGCTTGGTTTCAGTTGTTCCTTCGGTTAACCATATACCCAGGCAGTCAAGCAAGCCATTACAGGAGTAAAAGACAAGGTCTTATTTCCCCTTTCTTCAAAATGGCAATTCTTTTTCAGTTCATGAAAAAAAAAAAAAAAAAAAAAGATTTTTTACAATAGGTAATAAAGCAGGAGTGGCAAAAGACCGAAAAGAGATTTTCCTTCAATCGTATATTCAAGTCTTATCCTTGTCAGGAATTGGATATAGCATCACTTGAATCCCTGCCTACAGCAGATGCGGCAATAGTCTAGTAAAGAGGTGGCCAGGGGGGCCTGCTAACCAGCAGTGGTCCTTGCCTCGGTGGCTAGTGCTAGAGGTTTCTGGATCCAGGATTTAGAGGCAGCAGGTAAAGAGGAAATCCCTAAAGCCAGAGCAATGCTATACTTGGTCATGGCTAAGAGGGCCCTATGGTTAAAACCTTGGACTGTGCTTCTTCAAAGCAAAATTAGTGTAAAATACCTTATGACAGAAAATCTGTTTGGTAGTAAATTGGAGACAGCCATCTCAGGAGTGAGAGGTGGCAAGTCTGGTCTGCTCCCACAAGAAGGGAAGCAAAAGGGATCAAAAATTTTCTCCCAGCAGGTTCCGCTCCTCTAGGTCCAGCAAGCCTAGAGCCTGTTGTCAGGCCAGTGTCCCAGGTAGAGGATGGAACGGAACACAGGCAACCTTTCTCAAAGGCCCATAAGCCAAAAACCTTGAATATGCTGCAAAAACCCACTAAGACCTTTTGATGAGCGCATGCCCAGACTCTTGCGGTAGGAGCCAGATTTGCATGCTTCACGGGTATCTGGACTTCAAGTTGTGCAGATTCTTTGGTTAAGGTATCAGTCACACATGGTCATTTCGGGAGATTCCTCGCTGCTCCTTCTCCAGACCAGTTCTCTCCCACCAAGCTGCCAGATTCACCACAAAACAAAATGGGCGGCTACAATACATACAGACACTTCAGACCCAGGATAGCGTCGTCCCAGTTCCATTCACAGAGAAATATACAGCTTTTTTTTTTTACCCTGTTTGTGGTTCACAAAGGATGGTGGCTTGTGTCCAGTTGCAGATCTGAAGACGTTAAACTGTTTAGGGAGGGGGGCGTAGCTTGGCACATGAGGAAGTAGGACGCTTGTTCCTGGAGCTCCCGCACACGCCGGACGTACCAAAGCTCTCAGCGCTTCCCAGCACAAGCATCCACGTCTGTTATGGGGAGGAGAGGTGGGGGAGATCCACACCCTGCAGGTGATATAGACCGTTTTTTCACCCATTTGGGCCATAACTGTTCCGACCCCCCGTCCAAGATGGCGCCGGCCCGGACCCCAGGCACACATGCGGCCTCACAGGGAGCCATGTCTCAGCGCTCCACACCCCATATGAAGACCAGGCAGCGTACCAGGTCCCCCCCTGACTCAGAGACAGGCTCGGTCCGCTCTGCAGGTCAATCCCCTGAATCCCACAGACCCTATGGATGGGACATAGAAGCATATATAAAAGCACTCCCCACCAGACATGATTTTGAGGCCTGTGTGCAACGTATGGAACGTTCATACAAACAAGAAATGTCTGAATTACGCAGAGATTTCATCAATAGAGTTGAGGAAGTGGAGCACACCATAGAAGAGAATGCATCCACCCTGCATGCGCATGACACTATCCTGCACGAACATACCCTCCAGAGCCAACAACTGATGTACCATCAAGACGACCAGGAAAACAGGGCCAGACGTAACAACATACGCATACGCGGCCTACCTGAATCAGTTGAAACCAAAGACTTAGCCCCCACAGTAATTGCCATGTTTAACGAGCTACTCCAGAAAGACAAAGATGCCCCTCTGGAACTTGACCGAATCCATAGAGCCCTTGGCCCTAAGAATCCAAATCTAGAACACCCCAGAGATGTAATTTGCAGAGTGCATTTCTATGCAGTCAAAGACGCCATCATGCAAGCTGCATGTTCTCAAGCTGCAATACACTTTAACGGTACCGCTGTGTCCCTGCTTCCTGACATCTCCAAAATGACTTTGGACATGCGGCGAGCCCTAAAACCTCTAACTGGAGCCCTTCATGCAAAACAAATCAAGTATCCTTGGGGTTTCCCCTTTAATCTATTTGCATCACATGAAGGGAAATCGGCGACTTTTCGCACGCTGGGTGATCTCCCCAGGTTCCTCGGAACTTTTGAATTACCACAGATCTCCATTCCAGACTGGCCACTCCATGCAGCCACCCCTGGCTTCAAACCTACAGCAGGATGGCAGAAACGAACGAAGATGAGCAAGAGATCCAAGTCGGACTTCTCCACTGCGACTGATGGCTGAACCCAACCTTACGATGTCTGACTTGTTTCTATAGTTCTCTCACAGGTTCCGGACCAGTGCAGACGTCCCTGATTGCAGTTTATGTTGGGACATTTTATTGCTAATCCACTTTCTTTTTCCTTAAACACAGGTTTATATTATTATTCCATTCCTTTGCTTCTTGTGCAGTGTGGTTGTCAGTGATACAGGCAACACACATCTCCATTCCTCAATTAGCCCTAACCTTACCTTATCCCATCCAATTCCTCCTCCTCCCCTCTCCCCCCCCCCTCTCATCCCCTGTTGAACATGTCAATGTCTTGTTGCTGGATACAAAGGCCCTCTGGGCTGCTTACATTCCGAAATATTTTATGAGATAGGTCCTCTTTAGTTAAGATGTATACCTATTCAATATTTACACAGCAGCGCAGAGTCATGAGATGTTATGTTTATAGTTCTCATATTGTACATCTTTGATAAATGTTGCCCGGCGTGTGCGGGCTCCCCCGTGTATAACCCGCTGTCCCCCAACTTAGGCCCTTCAGCGCCCACAGCGGTATCAGCTGAAATGTTGTTAACAACACTACTAGTGAGGCTTTTTTGGCCTCGTTCTCCCCTTTTTACTTTTGTATGTCCTTTCTTACTTCTTTACTTAATTTTATTTTCTTGTTTCGCCACTAGAGGTCTCTCCTCTCCTTCTTTCTCCCTCTTCTTCCACATTTTTGAGACAGCGAGCTTCCATGGTCCTTATTATTGTTCACATGTTAAACTTGCTTTTATATGGCAGTACAACCCTCCCTAAAGATCTCCTCGTTGAATTGCAGGGGTATTAACGTCCCAGAGAAGAGACGGCAAATATTATATCATTTTCATAAAATAAAAACCCAAATCCTTCTCCTACAGGAAACTCACTTTAAAACAGACAAATGCCCACAATTTCTCCATAAACAATACCCTATGTGGTTTCATAGCACCAACCCCTCAGCAAAATCTAAAGGGGTCTCTATAGCATTTCACGCTTCCTTCACCCCAGATGTCCTTGATACTTATATTGACCCCCTGGGAAGATATATCTTTCTTAAATTGTCCTATCTGAATACTATCTACACTGTCATTAACATATACCCTCCTAACCAGGATCAACAAAAATTCCTCTCCTCCGTGATCTCCCGCCTAAAAAAATTCTGCACAATCAACATGATCCTGGGAGGGGACCTCCATGCTGCTTTGATACCTCGACTTGATTCATCCACCGGTAAGTCCTCGATCTCCCCGACCTCCCTGACCAAAATAAGAACACTCCTATCTGATTTATCCTTGGTAGACACATGGAGGATGTTACATCCTAACACTAAAGACTACACGTTTTACTCTCCCGCACATAATTCTTACAGCAGACTGGACTACCTCCTCGTATCCCAATCATTATTAGATTACTCACCTTCCGCCTCTATCGGTCTCACCCTCTGGTCAGACCACGCCCCCATACACTTAAGTTTAGGACATATCCCAACACGCAAACGAAACTCCTCCTGGAGACTAAACGATAATTTATTATTCGATTCTGTATGTTCACAAGACATTATACAGACCATTAGACACTTTGTCTCGGATCATGCCCAGGACACCACTAACCCACTTACTAAATGGGAGGCACTTAAATGTGTACTCAGAGGCAAACTAATTCAACACGGAGCCCGTTTGAAACATGCCCGCACTGCAGATATAACATGACTTCTCTCCACTATTGCCAAACTGGAAGAATCACACAAAAAAGACCCAGCTGACTCGTCTCTCCTAGAACTTTCCAATGCGAGAAGAGACCTACTGCTTATTTTCGCAGAAAGGTCACTAATAGCCCGAGACAAGGGACGGTTCAATCACTACTCACAAGCCAACAAATGTGGCAGACACCTTGCGAACACCCTCCAACCACGCCAAGGCAGAAAACCTATCCCGTTAATAAACTCCCCTGTTAAGGGTAAACTCATGCATAATTCAGCAATAGCTGAGGAATTCCGCAGATATTATTCCACCCTTTATAATCTCACCCCCCCCAGACCTCACCTACGATGCCCACCCCACAAGACCTGTCCTCATATATTCAAGAGACAGCACTTCCACCTCTTCCGCTCTCGGACACGGAGGACTTGGAGACTCCTCTGTCCGAAGCGGAATTTCTAACCGCTATCAAAAATCTCAAGAATGGCAAGAGTCCGGGCCCAGACGGATTTTCCCCCCGATTTTATAAAACGTTTGCACCACAATTATCCCCATTACTAGCAAAAGCGTTTAATGCCATTGATGAAAACATTGCTCTTTCTTCATCTATGCTCCAAGCCCAGATTGTTGTCATCCCTAAACCTGGAAAGGACCCCTCCATTTGCCCCAATTATAGACCAATATCCCTCCTAAATATTGACCTAAAGTTGTATGCTAAGATCCTCGCAAACCGCCTTTCCCCTTTGTTACCGCAAACCATACATAGAGACCAGGTGGGCGTTGTTCCTGGCCGCGAAGCCAGGGACAATACCACCAAGACCATACACCTAATCACATATGCTCACCGCCATCACATACCAGCCTGCCTTCTCTCCTGTGGTGCAGAGAAGGCCTTTGATAGGGTCAGTTGGTCTTTCCTCCAAGCCACTCTCTCCCAACTAGGTCTTGGCTCGAAAATGTTGACGCGTATCATGTCTCTCTATTCTGTACCCTCGGCCACAGTACTGGTAAATGGCATTCAATCAGAAAAATTTATGATTGCTAATGGCACCAGACAGGGCTGCCCTCTCTCCCCCCTCCTGTTCGCCCTAGTAATTGAGCATCTAGCACAAGCCATAAGATCTAATCCCAACATACAGGGGATACAAACCCCCTCATCCCATTGTAAACTTTCCTTATATGCCGACGATCTTCTCCTTTACGTAACACAACCTCATATTAGCATACCCTCCATATTAGCAGAGATAGACAGATTTGGTAGTCTTAGTAATTATAAGCTAAATATCTCTAAAATGGAAGCCCTAAATCTCTCGTTATCACACGTTACTCTCGCCTCCCTTAAATCCAATTTTTCATTTCAATGGAGACCTAATTCCATCTCTTACCTAGGTACAGCTATACCTAAACAAACCTCTGACATATACTCCCTGAACTTTAGCCCCTTACTCCAAAAACTTAGAAAGTTGACAGAAGAACGGATGGACCTATCCTTGTCCTGGGTAGGACGCATCAACACATTAAAAATGGATATACTCCCCAAGCTGTTATACCTATTCCAAGCCCTACCCATCGCCCTCCCTTCTACATATCTCCGCACCCTCCGTTCTATGGCTATCAAATTTGTCTGGAAGGGTAACCACCCAAGACTGAAACACAAACTCTTATGCTCTCCTATCATGAAGGGAGGTTTGGGCCTTCCTGACTTTGAAACGTATCATACGTCAGCAGTCCTATCTCGTATCCTTGAGTGGTTCCCTCGCCCTATGACCAAAGCTGCCACAACTGTGGAACAAGACCTATCTACATACGACCTACGAGCGCTCCTTTGGGGCTACGACAAGTCATACAAATCCTTATCAACATTGTCCCCCCTCACTAGGGATGCCCTTACAATCTGGTACCGCAAAAGAGATACCCTCTCACTATCCTCGGAACCTAGCCCCCTCACCCCTTTATTTGATAATCCAAACCTTCCAGAAGGACACTCAACCCACTCACTAGACATTTACAACAGAGACTCATGGCCCACTGCACGCCAATTTGTTGATCACACCTTAGGCACATTCAGATCCACCTCAACAGACGCCACATCCAAAATGACATGGCTCACTCGTGGACACCTAAATTCCTATTGCAGGACACTACGTGAATCCAGACAATCTCACAGAGCCTTGACTGGGTTCGAACAACTGTGCACCCTTTCTGAGACTCCACGACACACCTTATCACTGATATATAAATCAATTATAGACCACACCCATGAAGCTCTACCTAGCCATACTATTAAATGGTCAGTGGAGGTCGGGAAAGACATAACTGAGGCGGAGTGGGGGAAAGCCTTTCTCTTTACAAACAAAACCTCCGTATCAAGCTATACACAAGAGAAAAACTATAAACTGTTGTCGAGGTGGTATCGGGTCCCAACTACTCTCAGGATCATGTTCCCATCCAACTCAGACAGATGCTGGAGATGCAACAAAATGAAAGGTACCTACATACACATTTGGTGGGAGTGTGATGTTCTTCTCCAATTCTGGACTCAAATTTTTCAGATTTACTCAGACATTTATGATAAACCACTACTACCATCACCCTCTATTGCCCTCCTATCCATCCTTCCAGGGACAATCAAAACACAAAAAAACGGCCTTTTGAAATTTTTTTGTTAGCGCAGGTAGACAACTCATACCCAGATACTGGAAAACCACGACACCCCCCTCTCTAGTTGAGTGGGTAAGGGAGGTAAACAATTTCATGCTAATGGAAGAAATGCAGGCCAAAACCCTAGATAAGTATACCAAGTTCTCTTTTGTCTGGAGTATCTGGAGGAATTACTCTACCTCAGACAAACTCAAGCAAAGACTCGCGACTAAGAACTCCACTTAGGAGCTAATAAAGCCACATCCACTATATTATTTACTTAAGATGAAGACCTCGTCAAGGGACTGAAGCTCGCTGTCTCCCCACCCCTCCCCTCTCCTATTACTTTTCTATCCTACACTTATTCCGCCTTCATCTACTCTATTTTTCCTCTCTTCCTCTTTTATGTATCCAATATACCTCTCTAGATGCAACATAATTTATAAGATCTCCTTTTGTGTAAATAGAGATCTGAAAATTTGTTTCTAATTATACTTTTGATAACTTATGTATACGTTGGTTATCCCAGACTCCCTGGGTCCAGGGGTGCAGTAGGCTCCCAAAGGGGCACCCCTACACAGGGTAGTTAATGCCTATCTACCAACAGACACTCGTTATACAGGTTTAATGTAACAAATTATTTATAATGACTTTCGCATTTGTATACGATTGCAATATTTCAACACTTAAAAGAAACACATGTTTACTAGGAGGCCATATGTCAGGTAACTGACACTGTTTACACTCCTTCACTTTGTTTTCCTTTTGTTTTTATATGTTTATATATATGTGAAAACTCCAATAAAAACTTATTGAACCATAAACTGTTTAGGGAACTTCAAGACGGAGTTAATTCAAACAGTGCAGCTAGACGGCTAGATGCTATTACATCTCCTATCTTCACATCTAAAGTTTTTCCTTCTTTGCAAAATATGTGTTGCGATCAGTCAGACGCATCTTCAGTTTACCAGCCTACCTTTTGGCCCGTGCATGTCTCTGAGAAATGTCCGCAAAAGTTCTCAGTGCTGTGTTAGCTCCACTCAGAGAACAGGGTCTCTGGGTTTGTCACTACCTGGAGTCTGCAACAATTGCTGATACACCAAGAGATGCTCATACACACCCTGCAGAGATATGGCCGGATCATTAACTTAAAAAAAAAAAAAGTCAACTTTGTCCCACCCAACAGTTGCTGCCAAATTCTGCCAAGCTCTGCCAAATTCTTCTGTTTTGCTTCCGCCAGAGAAAACGGGGACAGTCAGGAAGCGAATTCTAAAGACAGTGTTCTCAGCTTCTCAGTGCCTCAATCTTTTGGGCACAATGTCGCCATCCCTTTGGCGCACTGACACCTGTGTCAGTTTCAGCAGGGATTCTTAGCACAATGGAGGAAACAGAATCTAGCACAGTTAATAACAGTATCACTCAGTATAATGCCCCGTACACACGGTCGGATTTTCCGATGGAAAATGTCCGATCGGAGCGTGTTGTCGGAAATTCCGACCGTGTGTGGACTCCATCGCACAATTTCCATCAGATTTTCCGACACACAAAGTTGGAGAGCAGGAAATAAAATTTTCCGACAACAAAATCCGTTGTCGGAAATTCCGATCGTGTGTACACAAATCCGACGGACAAAGTGCCACGCATGCTCAGAATAAATAAAGAGTTGAAAGCTATTGGCCACTGCCCCGTTTATAGTCCCGGCGTACATGTGTTACGTCACCGCGTTTAAAACGATCGGAATTTCCGACAACTTTGTGTGACCGTGTGTATGCAAGACAAGTTTGAGCCAACATCCGTCGGAAAAAATCCTAGGATTTTGTTGTCAGAATGTCCGAACAAAGTCCGACCGTGTGTACGCCCTATTAGTCTGCGGTGGTGGCCAAACAGAGAGACCTTGAGGAAGTCACATCCCGTTAGAGCCGTTAGACTGGATCACTGTTATGAATCATGTCGGCAAGACAGCCTGGAAGGCGCATTGCGAGCAACTGTTGGTTCAAGGCAAGTGGAGATTCCCAACCAAGGGGGGTGGTCTCAAATGCGCTTGAAGTTCAGGCAGCTATTTTAGCACTTTTTGACCTTGCTACACACAATCAAGGGAAGACCAGTTTCTCTGCAGTTGATCAGCAGGGCAGCGGTTGCCTATATTCAACACCAGGGAGGAACGTGCAGCAATATGCTATTGCGAGAGCTAAAACCCATAATGTCTGGGGCAGAAAATCACCTACAAATTCCGAGAGCAGTTTACCTTCCAGAGAATCGGAACACACATGCAGACCGACTATCATACAAGCTTCCCAGATCACGAGTGGGCCTTACAACCCAGATTTTCTCTGTGCTGGTCCACATGTGGGGCTTACCACAGCAATCACAAACTTGGGAGATATCTAACCCGGTTTCTGCACCGCAAGGCAGAGGAGTCAGATGCTCTGGTCTCTCCATGGAACTGCAATCTAGCCTATATGTTTCCTCCAAGAACTCCCATAATGAGATTGCTCTTGAGGCTGTCGAAAGGGAACATTGTAGTCATAGCGCTTCCTCCATTTTGGCCACAGAGGCCTTGGTTTTCCCTGGACATTCACTTCAGGATACAGAAGCCAATTCCCCTCCGAACACATGTAGACTGGGGCTGCAAGCATGGCGGCTGAAAGGGGAGGCTGGAGAACCTAGGTTGCTCTGGAGTGATCTCTACTTTTTTGAGTGCTAGAAGACACTCTGCTAACAGCATCTATGCCAAAATTTGAAACAAGTTTGTGTTTTTCTCAGCAGGGTGAGCCTTTGATTCTACTGTGCCTCTGGTGGCAGCTGTTCTGAAATTCCTCTAGGCTGTATTGGACATGGGCCTTAACCTATACTCATTGAGGTTGCAAGTGTCGGTTATATCGGCAATAACAAAGTTTAAATGGCCGAAGATCCTGTAGTTTGCACAATTTTTGAAGGCAGTCATGCGGATTCATCCACCAAAAAAGAGAGGCTTTCCCAAATATGATCTATCGGTGTTGGTGGATTTCCTGTCAGTTCAACTGTTTGCTCCAACAGAGCAGCGTTCAAGTTGGGACATTACCTACAAAGCAGTATTTATCGCAATATCTTCAGGCAGAAGCATATCCAAGATTCAAATTGCAGCTTCAGACCAATATATTGCTTTCTTTACAGAAAGAGTAGAGTTGCGTCCTGTAGATCATCTTGTATGAAAGGTAGCGGCAGCCCTTCATTTACCCACCTCAGTACAGGGCACTTTTACCCCTTTCCTGCCCAGGCCATTTTTCAGCTTTCAGCGCTGTCGCATTTTGAATGACAATTGCGCGGTCATGCAAAACTGTACCTAAATAAATTTTTAATCAGTTTCTTCACACAAATAGAGCTTTCTTTTGGTGGTATTTAATCACTGTTGGGTCTTTTATTTTTTACAAAAAAAAATGAAAAAAGACCGAAAACTTTGAAAAAAAAAGTTCTTCTTAGTTTCTGTCAGTAAATTTTGTACATAAGTAATTTTTCTCCTTCACTGATGTGCGCTGATGAGGCGGCACTGATGGGCTGCACTGATGGGCACTGATTATGTGGCACTGATGAGGAGGCGCTAATATGCCGCACTGATCGGCACTAAAAGGGGGCACTGATACGTGGCACTGATGAGCATTGATGGGTGGCATTAACCGCATGCTGATCAGCCGCCGCAGGTATACTGCGGCAACATGGTTCAGCTGTCAGCTGCGCGAATCGGCATCATGGTACATCGGTACCATAGACGGCCACAAGGGGGGCATGTGCGCCGCTGGGGGTCGCGCGCATGCGCCCCCTGCTCACCTACAGAGCCTATGCGAGTGCCTGGCGGTCGCCGGGGCTCCCGCGATCGCTCGGGGCATACGGAGAACCGGGATTTGTGTGTGTAAACATATAGTTTCCGGTTCTCTGAGAGGAGAAGTATACAGAGTATGAACAGCGATCTGTCATGTCCCCTGCACAGTCCCATTCCCCCTTCATTTAGAACACACAATAGGACACACTTAATCCCTTCACTGCCCCCTAGTGGTTAACCCCTTCACTGCCAGTGACATTTTTACAATAATCAATGCAATTTTATAGCACTGACCGCTGTAAAAATGACAATGGTCCCAAAAATGTGTCAAAATTGTCCAACGTGTCCACCATAATGTCGCAGTCCTGATAAAAATCGCAGATCGCCGCCATTACTAGTAAAAAAAAGTAATAATAAAAAAGCCATAAAACTATCCCCTATTTTGTAGATGCTATAACTTTTGCACAAACCAATCAATATACGTTTATTGCGATTTTTTTACCAAAAAGATGTAGAAGAATACATATCAGCCTAAACTGAGGAAAAAAATAGGTTTTTTTATATATATTTTTGGGGGAAATTTATTATAGCAAAAAGTAAAAAATATTGCTTTATTTCAAAATTGTCACTTTTTTTGTTTATAGTGCAAAAAATAAAAACCGCAAGGTGATCAAATACCACCAAAAGAAAGTTCTATTTGTGGGAAAAAAAAGGACGTCAATTTTGTTTGGGAGCCATGTCGCACGACCGCGCAATTGTCAGTTAAAGCGACGCAGTGCCGAATCGCAAAAAGTGCTCTGGTCTTTGGGCAGCCAAATGGTCCGGGGCTGAAGTGGTCAAATAATTTTTTATTTCTTTTATATACAAACATCATAGACAACGATAACAACATACAACCCAAGCACGTATAGAGAGGGAATAACAAAAAAAATAATAAAAAAAGCCCCATCACCCCTGGCCCCCGTGCTCCCCCCCTCTCTCCCCATTGCTCCCACATTTATCAGGACCCCTCTCATCATACATCCAGAATATCAAACCAGCTTCTCCATACTTTTTCAAATTTCCCTAGACTGCCTCTATGTAAAAAGGTATATTTTTCCTTAATTATGGTTTCTCCTACTTTCATTTTCCATTCTGCTACTGTAGGTGGATATGGTGACAACCATTTTTGTGTTATAAGCTTACGAGCCTGAAATAAACTTCTATTTATTGATACCGTGTATTCCCCCGAGGTTCTTAGTTCATCCAGGATACCCAGGAGACATCCCCCCGGTTCTATAGACATCTCAATCTCAAATACATTATTAATCATAGATACCACCCCGTACCAATAGCGATGGAGTTCAGGGCATCTCCATATCATGTGTATTAACCACTTCAGCCCCGGAAGGATTTACCCCCTTCCTGACCAGAGCACTTTTTACAATTTGGCACTGCGTCGCTTTAACTGCTAATTGCGCAGTCATGCAATGCTGTACCCAAACGAAAATTTGCGTCCTTTTGTTCCCACAAATAAAGCTTTCTTTTGATGGTATTTGATCACCTCTGCATTTTTTATTCTTTGCACTATAAACGGAAAAAGACAGAAAAACGATATTTTCTACTTTTTGTTATAAAAAAAATCCAATAGCTCAATTTTAGTCATACATTTAGTCCAAAATGTATTCAGCCACATGTCTTTGGTAAAAAAAATGTCAATAAGCGTATATTTATTGGTTTGCCCAAAAGTTATAGCGTCTACAAACTAGGGTACATTTTCTGGAATTTACACAGCTTTTAGTTTATAACTGCCTATCTCATTTCTTGAGGTGCTAAAATGGCAGGGCAGTACAACCCCCCCCCCCCCCCCAAAAAAAAAAAAAAGACCCCATTTTGGAAAGTAGACACCCCAAGGAAATTGCTGAGAGGCATGTTGAGCCCATTGAATATTATTTTTTTTGTCCCAAGTGATTGAATAATGACAAAAAAAAAAATTTACAAAAAGTTGTCACTAAATGATATATTGCTCACACATGGGCATATGTGGAATTGCACCCCAAAATACATTTAGCTGCTTCTTCTGAGATTAGGGATACCACATGTGTGAGACTTTTTGGGAGCCTAGCCACGTACGGGCCCCCCGAAAACCAAGCACCGCCTTCAGGATTCCTAAGGGCTTACATTTTTGATTTCACTCCTCACTACCTATCACAGTTTTGAAGGCCAAAAAAAGGCCAGGACAGTTCAATCCCCCCCCCCCAATATATATATATATATATATATATATATATATATTGCTCAAACATGCCATGGTCATATGTGGAATTACACCCCAGAATACATTCTGCTGCTTCTCCTGAGTATGGGGATACCACATGTGTGGGACTTTTTGGGAGCCTAGCTGCGGACGGGGCCCCGAGAACCAATCACCGCCTTCAGGATTTCTAAGGGCGTAAATTTTTTATTTCACTCCTCACTACAGTTTCGAAGGCCATAAAATGCCAATGCAGCTCTCATTTGTTTTTGATTCAACTTTCAAAACTTTGTGACAAAAAGCGAGGTCTGCAAAATACTCACCATAACTCTCAGCAAATAGCTTGGGGTGTCTACTTTCCAAAATGGGGTCATTTGGGGGGGTTTGTGCCACCTGGGCATTCCATTGCCTCCAAAACTGTGATAGGCAGTGAGGAGTGAAATCAAAAATTTACATCCTTAGAAACCCTGAAGGCGGTGCTTGGTTTTTAGGGTCCATATGCGGCTAGGCTCCCAAAAAGTCTCCCTGTACTCAGTAGAAGCAACAGAATGTATTTTGGGGTGTAATATCACATATTCCCATGGCATGTTTGAGCAATATATCATTTAGTGACAACTTTGTGCAAAAAAAAAAAAAAAATGTCTAGCTTGGGGTATCTACTTTCCAAAATGGGGTCATTTGGGGGGGGGGGGGGGTTGAACTGTCCTGGCATTTTATGCACAACATTTAGAAGCTTATGGCACACATCAACCACTCTTCTAACCACTTGAAGACAAAGCCCTTTCTGACACTATTTGTTTACATGAAAAAATATTTTTTTTTTTTGAAAATTACTTTAAAAATTACTTTGAACCCCCAAACATTATATATTTTTTTAAAGCAAAGGCCCTACAGATTAAAATGGTGGGTGTTTCATTTTTTTTTCACATAGTATTTGCGCAGCGATTTTTGAAACGCGTTTTTTTGGGAAAAAACACACTTTTTTTAATTTTAATGCACTAAAACACACTATATTGCCCAAATGTTTGATGAAATACAAAAGATGATCTTAGGCCAAGTACATGGATACCAAACACAACATGCTTTAAAATTGCGCACAAACGTGCAGTGGCGACAAACTACATACATTTTTAAAGGCCTTTAAAAGCCTTTACAGATTACCACTTTAGATTTACAGAGGAGGTCTACTGCTAAAATTACTGCCCTCGATCTGACCTTCTCGGTGATACCTCACATGCATGGTGCAATTGCTGTTTACATTTGACGCCAGACCAACGCTTGCATTCGCCTTTGCGCGAGAGCAGGGGGGGGGGGGACAGGGGTGCTTTTTTTTATTATTATTATTTTTTTTGCTTTTTTATCTTATTTTTAAACTGTTCCTTTCATTTTTTTAATTTTTTTTTTTATCATTTTTATTGTTATGTCAGGGAATGTAAATATCCCCTATGATAGCAATAGGTAGTGACAGGTGCTCTTTTTTTGAAAAAAATGGGGTCTATTAGACCCTAGTTCTCTCCTCTGCCCTCAAAGCATCTGACCACACCAAGATCAGTGTGATAAAATGCTTTCCCAATTTCCCAATGGTGCTGTTTACATCCGGCGAAACCTAAGTCATGAAATACTTGTAGCTTCCAGTTTCTTAGGCCATAGAGATGACTGGAGCCACTCTGGTCTCTGATCAGCTCTATGGTCAGCTGGCCGAATCACCGGCTGCATTCTCAGGTTCCCTGTTGGGACAGGAGAGCCAGAGAAAAACATGGAAGACGGTGGGGGGCATTCCCTCCCACTGCTTGTAAAAGCAGTCTAGAGGCTAATTAGCCGCTAGGATTGCTTTTACATGAAAGCCGACTGCTGGCTGAAAAGAATGATACAAAGATGATACCTAAACCTGCAGGCATCATTCTGGTATAACCACTTAAAGTCCAGCAACATACCAGTACGTTGCTGGTCCTTGTTGGCCATATATTGTAATCTTTTTTTTCATGCAGCCTGTGGGCTGAACGAAAAAAAGAGATTGATTGGTGGATATGCCCACCATTAGAATACCTCCCTTCATCCACCCATTTCTAATGATGGGCATACATGCACCATTTATATATGCCAAAGCATGGGGGCATCCGCCCCAAAAGTTAGGATGCAAATCGCTCCTCCGCCCCTGCTGCCCCCATGCTTCGGCATATATCACCTCCGACAGCGCTGGAGTCACGGCTTTATGTGTCGTGGGAGCAAACGCTGTTGCTGTCAAGATAAATAAATCCGCGCTGCAGCTGAATGGCGTACCTGAAAACAAAAAAATGGTTAACAATAAAACAGTAAAGTATAAAAAATTGCATACCTGAAAAGCAAACATGATAAAACATAATAACAATAAAACATTGCAGAATAGAATACAGTAAAAAAGAGCAGAACAATAGAGAGAGAATAGAGAGAGAGAGAACAATAAAACGACAACTATTTTTGTTTTTTTATTTTATATTTTTTTTTGTGTTTTCTTTTTTTTTACACTTTTTTTTGTAACTGTAACTTTTATAACTGTAACCGGTTCCAGGTTCGGGTCTCTCAAAATGCGATGGCATCTTGGGAGACCCTGTGAAAGGGTGCATAGTCTGTACAATGCTGTATCCTACGCTAATACACAACTAGTGTATGGTAGCGTACAAAACATTCACCGATGCAAAGACCAGGATTGTCAGGACAGGAGGGACAAGAATAGCGGGTGTCACGCCTATATCCGTGCTTGCTGCAAACACTACATCTTTTTTGGGGGGGGTTCGCTGGGTAGGGGTACTCGGGAGGACATAAAGAAAATGCCTCCTATTCAGCCGACTGCATTTGGTTGGGGATGTGAATGGGGGAAGTACGGGTGCTGCAGAAGTGGTGGGTTCCCAATTAGGATTGGCAAATGAAGCAGGAAGGGCATTATGGGCACGACGGGCCTGTGTTTGTCTTCTTGGTGGCAGCGGGACACTACTTGTGCTTGCCACCTCACCAGCTTGAACTGCACTTATGGAACTCGCCATGTCACCAAGTGTTACTGCAGTGCTGGTTTGACTATGACCGGGGTGTACTAGGCCGCTGGTGCTTGCCAGTTCACCAAAACGCTACCAAAAAAACTGTTAGCGATCGCAGGGATCAGGCCTGACTCTGCGAACACTGCAGTTATGTGTTTAGTGTTTTGTAAGGGACAGTGATCGATCGATACTGCACTTGGGTGGGCTGGGCTGGGCCAGGTGGGGGGGCAAAACGCAGGTGCTAGCAGGTATCTGGGCTGATCCCGCTAACACTGCGTTTTTGGGAACCCTAAACTGCTGGGTACGCTAGTATAGATCTGATCGGATCAGATATTGATCCGTTCAGATACTATACCACTAATGGAGGTGTATGCTGCGTGCGTGGGTGTTAGCACTACTGGCACTAACCTGACGCTGCCTGGGGCGACGCAGACCCTATCTGACCCTAAAACTTAACTTATATCACCGCCGGGCGATCAGGGGGTTAAACCTTTATTAGGTGATAAACGGTAAAAAATAAACTAACTAACCAGCGTCACCCGAAACAGTTATACGGTGATTACTGGTGAAAGGGTTAACTAGGGGGCAATCAAGGGGTTAAAACCTTTACTAGGTAGTATATAGGGGTCCCTGACGGCAAACCTAAATACTTATCTCCCTAACTAGCGTCACCAGTGACACTAATACAGCGATCAGAAAAATGATTGCTTAGTGATACTGGCGACGGGGTGATCAAGGGGTTCAAATTTTATTAGGGGGGGTTAGGGGGGTACCCTAGACCTAAAGGGGGCCTAACACTAACTGCCCTACCACTTTTAACTGTCACAAACTGACACCAATGCAGTAATCAGAAAAAAAAACTGCTATTGGTGTCACTGTGACAGGGGGTGATGGGGGTGAAAAGTGTGCCTAGTGTGTTTTACTGTATGTGTGGTGTTGGTGCACTTACTTAGATGGCTTCTCTCCTCAGCGCCGGAATGGAAAATACCGAGGAGAGGTGACATCACTTCCTCTGCCGCTGTTTACATTACAGCAGCAGAGGGAGATTTTCATTCGTTGGGAGCGATGCGCCCCCCGCCCGCGGGAAGCAGATCACGTACCAAGTACGTGATTTTGCCTGCCCGTATCATTCTGCCGCAGTATATCTGCGTTAGGCGGTCGGCAAGTGGTTACGTTGGCTGCCCTCCCTTTACATCTAGGGCATTGGTCTGTATCCCTCCATTTCCATTTAAATAATTTCTTTTAGTTAAGAGGCCTCTATAATGAAATGTTAAAGTAGCATATATAAATGTACCATCATCCAGAAATCAATAATCAAAAGGGTTGGAAGCCAGATCCCCAGTCAGGCGACCAAAAATAGAAGCATATTGGACTATTCCGGTACAATAATAGTGGGTAATAATATGGAGCAAATAATAATGGTAATAAAAATTATAATTGTTTTTATTGATGCAAAGGACAAAACAATGGTAATAAAATAAAACATAATAAAAGTACAGGTGTATCACCAGTGGGATCATTAGTATACAGTACAACACAAAATCTCAGATGTCATATTCCTCGACTAGTTTCGCGGACATAAACCGCTTCATCATGAGGGAATCTAGAGATGATTTATTCTGACTAAACAGTCTGAACCTGATAAATAGAAAATATACAATGGAGTTTACCAAAATACATAAAAAATACAATTATATTCCAGCATCAACATTCACAACAGGGTAATACAAAGTTGTGGGGGGAACAGGGGCGAATCTGCTTACCCAGGTCCCAACAGACCCCAGGCGCGTGGCCCCACGGCCCGAGGATGATCTCCCACGGCGACCTGGGGTAACTAACAAAATGACGGGGGTAATAAGCATAAGATGAATATTATAAAGTAATAGGTAACCTAGATTACCGCGCACGGGAAGTGAAGCATAAAACGATGAAGGTAATGATGGAAAATTAGTGGTGACAAGGTGGGTGACTAGTGAAAGATGACATGAAATGAACCTTAGTGTGCAAAGAGTAAAAAGGATTGGGTATGGTGACCAATGAAGTGAAAAGAGAGTACTGAAAAACAGAAGGCAAAATGGTGTTATGTGGTGTGGAGGTGAGAAAGCGAGAGGTGAAGGAATAGGGACAGAGGAAGGAGGAAAAGGAAAGGGGATGGGGCTGGGGACAAAGGGGAAGGGAGGAGGAAGGTGGGGGAAAGATAGGGAATGCCAGGGGGGAGGGGGGGAGGGAAGGGGGGATGGAAAATGAGGAACAGGGGATAATGGGGGGGGAAGAGGGGGGAGGGGAGAGGAGGGATGGAAGGAAGGAAGGGGAAAGGGGAGGGGGGGGGACAGAAGGGGGATGTGACAGTGTGAACTAAGGTGAACGGGGGGTACAGGTACCTGGTACTAGTATAAGCACAGATGAATTCCCAGGGGAGGCACCCTGCCAGGGCAGATGCCATCATAGGGTAGATGGAAGGATAATACGGACTGTAAGCGATGGGTGAACACAAAACAAAGCGCGTTCACCTCAGCCTAGGGCAACTGCAGGGGAAAAACCAGTGTGTTAGATAAAACCAATAATACTGCCCAGGGGTACGGGACTTAAGTGAAAAGATAGGTAGGTACTAACCTCAAACTGGCGCTAGGCTGGTTAGAATACAGAAACCTGGGGGTCAAGGACCGACCGTCAGGCTAACAGGCATAGCCTGCTATTTGTAGCTCCCGACCCTGCGACGCTGCGCCACGCTCTGGTGGGACGCCGGCGCATTACGTCACAGGGTCAGAGGTTCCACAAGGCGCGTGCACGAAGGGGTCGCGCGCGCACCCATGCGCACCCGCCATCTGGCCATGGGAATAAGGTCCCCGCCAAGACCAGTGCAAGAGGAGGGGGCGGTCCCATGTCCAAGACCGATCCCTCCACCAGGGACCTCACCAGGCCGCCGCGGGAAAACACAGGAGAAGGGGCCCGCGCCGGCGCCCTGGCCGGGACCAGGACTGGGAAAGCAGAGTCCCAATACAAATTAAAAAAACAACGATTGGGAGGTTAATCAAGCATAAAAAGGGATTAATTGAATGATTGAAAGAACTTGGAAAACTTGAATAGGTGAACTAGGGATTGATAAATACCCTAGAGACCGGTGCAATGGCCCCTTCGAGGCATAAACCCATAGACACCTAATTGCATACATTGCATATAAGTTGAGGAGGGCCAAGGACAGAACCACATGATTGGGTAAAAGCATGCGGACTTAAGGGGGCGGGTAGCCAAGGTAAAAGTGTCTGGCCAACCTAATGGGCATCTGTCTCGGAGGGTTGCATCGGGGCTGATAATTTAGCCATAGTGGTAATATACAAAGGATAAAATTACATGTAAAGAGAGGCCCCCCTCAAAGACACAAAGTGCATGCGTCAGTGGGGGTAAATTAAAAATGAAGGGTGGAATAACTGGGGTCTGTAGGTTGGAGGGCAATAGATGACCCATCCACTAAAACAGCCCACCCAAGCATCCCACTCGACATGGTTGCGGGTGTGTTATCCACCCAATGTATACGATTAGTTAAGTGGCCTCTATAATGAAATGTTAAAGTAGCATATATAAATGTACCATCATCCAGAAATCAATAATCAAAAGGGTTGGAAGCCAGATCCCCAGTCAGGCGACCAAAAATAGAAGCATATTGGACTATTCCGGTACAATAATAGTGGTTAATAATATGGAGCATATAACAACGGTAATAAAAATTATAATTGTTTTTATTGATGCAAAGGACAAAACAATGGTAATAAAATAAAACATAATAAAAGTACAGGTATATCACCAGTGGGATCATTAGTATACAGTACAACACAAAATCTCAGATGTCATATTCCTCGACTAGTTTCGCGGACATAAACCGCTTCATCAGGAGGGAATCTAGAGATGATTTATTCTGACTAAACAGTCTGAACCTGACAAATAGAAAATATACAATGGAGTTTACCAAAATACA
This sequence comes from Aquarana catesbeiana, assembly GCF_042186555.1. NCBI lineage: Eukaryota > Metazoa > Chordata > Amphibia > Anura > Ranidae > Aquarana > Aquarana catesbeiana. The sequence goes on from NC_133324.1 coordinate 808,787,099, forward strand.
TAAAAAATACAATTATATTCCAGCATCAACATTCACAACAGGGTAATACAAAGTTGTGGGGGGAACAGGGGCGAATCTGCTTACCCAGGTCCCAACAGACCCCAGGCGCGCGGCCCCACCGCCCGAGGATGATCTCCCACGGCGACCTGGGGGAACTAACAAAATGACGGGGGTAATAAGCATAAGATGAATATTATAAAGTAATAGGTAACCTAGATTACCGCGCACGGGAAGTGAAGCATAAAACGATGAAGGTAATGATAGAAAATTAGTGGTGACAAGGTGGGTGACTAGTGAAAGATGACATGAAGTGAACCTTAGTGTGCAAAGAGTAAAAAGGATTGGGTATGGTGACCAATGAAGTGAAAAGAGCGGGCGGTGGGGCCCCTCGCCTGGGGTCTGTTGGGACCTGGGACCCACGGATCTTCTTGGACTTCCTCTTTTGTTATCTCTTTTATTTTCTGAATTATCTCTCTCCAAAATTGTCTAATTTTAGGACACGTCCACCAAATATGACACATAGTTCCCCGTTCTCAGCACCCCCTCCAACAGCACTGCGAGGTCTCCATTTGAAACTTGTGGGCTTTATCTGGAGTTATATACCACCGTGCTAAACATTTAAAACTAATTTCTATCATATTGCTATCCTGTGATGTTACAAAAACAAACTCATAATTTTTCTCATCTCTGACTCCTTCACTTGTGACCCTAATTCCTCCTCCCACTTGCTGATGTATGGTGGCTTTCCCATCCCAGTTCCCTCTATTAGGATTTTATATAATACTGATATCCCCCTCCTTTTTTCTACCTCCGTACATAGTTTCTCCATGGGTAGCAGATTATCTGCTGACCTCACTGGTTGAGGGAGGGAATCAAAAAAATGTTTTAGATGGGAAAAACGCCATTCATCTATCACCATTATATTATTTTTTTGTTTTAACTCTTGAAATGTGCATAACCTTCCCCTTACCATCACATCTTTTAATTGTGCGTTCGTTTTTTTAATCCAATTTCCAAACAAATTACTTTTCCCCAGTGGAAAATACTCCGTGTCCTTCAGTGCAATACATGGGGAGTTATAGCTCCATTTTTTTTCTGTGTATCATATCCCACGTCTCTAAAGTTTTAAGTGTCATCTTATGTGATTTCTTTCCTAAATTCCTCAAACGTGCAGATACCCATATCATTTTCCCCAACTCTGTCTTACTAACTGTATTTTCCAGTTCCACACATCTTTTATTGTTTTTTGCCCAGTCGATAACCCGCGTGAGAACTGCTTTATAATAGTTCTTTAAATCAGGGACTCAGAGGCCCCCCCTGGAGGCTTGATTTAATAGAGGGGTTTTTAACTCATCTAGGGGTAATATTATAAATGTATCCCAATTAATCTGGAAACCCGAAAATAGCCCAAATATGGAGACAAGGCCCATAAGTCCCATTAATGAATTTGTGGTGTCCCCCCCAGGAAAATAAGAGTGTCATCTGCATAAAGGGCTACTTTATCCTCTCTTCTTGGCCGACGGAATCCTATTATTTCTGTTGATTGTCTAATGGCAAGGACAAGAGGCTCCACTGCTATACCGAACACTAGTGGCGACAGGGGGCATTGATAGACGGCATTGATGGGCAGCACTGATGAGCAGGCACTGAAAGGCAGCACTGACTGGCATTACTCATGGGCACTGATTGGTGGCACTGGGGGGCTTTACTGTAATCAGGGCACTAATAATCAGTGCCCTGATTACCTGTCCGGTGTCCCCAGCGGGGAGATGCCACTGTTCGGCTCTGTCAGTGTGAGACAATGAGAGCCAATTATAGCACTTCTGCATTTACATGTGACCAGCTGTGATTGGACACTACCGATTACATGGTTAAAGAGCCGCGTCATCGGCTCTTTACAGCGATCGGGGTCATGCCGTGTCCTAGGAACGGCGCGCAAGAGCAGTCGTTCTGTTGGCGTCAGGAAAACAGAAATTTGTATCAAATACTTACCGTAATTTTCCTTTCCTGACACCAAACCATGGCAGCATACAGGCCCACCCTGAACGTTTTGGTATGTGGCTTGTTACAAAGAATGGGGGGACTAACTACTCCTTTTTTATGCTATTCACTGGTCCTGAGGGAGTGGTTAAGAGGTGGAGCTTTATCACTAGTATGCTGTCATGGTTTGGCATCAGGAAAGGAAAATTGCAGTAAGTATTTTTTTTGTTTGTTTTTTTGGGTCATCTGTGTCCCATTGCAGAGGTTTCCCTTCAATTCCTCCCCCATAGCCAAACAGGAAGTGAGAAGAAATACCTCTAAAATGAGGGAATCCCAATGTGTCACCAGGGTCATCAGAATTATCCCCATTGGAAGATTTCCCCGCCATTCGTGTTCTGATGTTAACCCAAAATTTGGAATTTTATTTTACTTTCACAGGACAGGACAGTAAACAGGACGAATAGAAAGGGTGGATCTCCCTAACGAGGGCACAGACAGCAATAAAAACTGACAGCTATATTATAATCCCTCCCCACTCTATCCAAAACTTAAAAAATAAATTTGCCTTTAGTTATACTAAAAGTGAAAACAATGATTTAGATTTTTTAACCCAGCAACCAGAGTAAGGGAGGTTACTATGTTTTTTTAAGGTTCCTGTATCTTATTCTGCATATAATGAACACACAAATTTTTCTAAACTCTAATTTAAAAAGTGAACCAGCCACTAAATCAGTGATGGTGCGTCCATTAGGGGCACTCGGGTGCCGCCTCCTCTCTCCAGCCACCCCCTCTGTGTACTATGAATAGATTCATGCATTGCATGAATCTATCCACAGCCGCTGTAGACACCCCCTATTCAGGCGTTCGGCCCCTTTTTTTGAGCGCCGGGCATCTGAATTATAGCGGAGGGGGGTGTTTTTGAAGCACCTGATTAGAGCCATAGGCTCTAATAGGCGTAAAAAATGGTGACCTGCGAGCGCAATTCATTGCGCTCACAGTGCACCCAGATGTGTTAGCAAAGCAAATGAATATTTGCTTTGCTAACACAGAACCGCCTCTCAGCCAATCAGGAGGTCCGGATGTAATACCGTGCACCTGATTGGCTGAAGGCAGAGATGCTCCCATTAGCACCAAGGAATACAGGAAGAAGACACACATGAAGGAGTCGGAGGACACACAGGAGCCATCACCGTGCTATTGTCCCACAGCTCGCCGCCTGTCCCACTCTCTGACCCACCTCCGCGATGGGGTAAGTGCCAGGCAGACAGCGGGCGGGGGGCACAAAGGCTGCATATGATGGGCACAGATGCTGCATATTATGGGCACAGTGGCTGCATTTGATGAGCACAGAGTTTGCATATTATGGGCACAGTTGGCTGCATATTATGGGCACAGGTGGCTGCATATGATGGGCACAGTTGGCTGCATTTTATGGGCACAGGTGGCTGCATATTATGGGCACAGTGGCTGCATATGATGGGCACAGGTGGCTGCATATGATGGGCACAGTTGGCTGCATATTGTGGGCAGAGGTGGCTGCATATGATGGGCACAGTTGGCTGTATATGATGGGCACAGTGACTGCATTTGCTGGGCACAGTGGCTGCATTTGCTGGACACAGAGTCTGCATATAATGGGCACAGTTGGCTGCATATGATGGGCACAGGTGGCTGCATATTATGGGTAGAGATTTTGCATATGATGGGCACAGGTGGCTGCATATGATGGGCACAGTTGGGTGCATTTTATGGGCACAGGTGGCTGCATATTATGGGCACAGGTGGCTACATGTGATGGGCACAGTATGCTGCATATGATGGGCACAGTGGCTGCATTTGCTGGGCACAGAGTCTGCATATGATGGGCACATGTGGCTGCATTTGGTGGGCACAGTCGGCTGGTTTTTGGTGGGCACAGAGTCTGCATATGATGGGCGCAGCGGCTGCAATTGATGGCACAGTGAGGCTCAAATTGATGTTTTTGTTTCAGTATTTTTCAGTTCGTTTGCACCCCCCCCCCAAAAAAAAAAAAATTGTGAGCACCAGCCCCCACTGCCCTAAATACAATAGTTTGTACATGTATGTGTATGTTGTGTTGAAGATATATTTGGAATTTGTTGCCCAGTGGTATCCGTTTTGTTTCACACAAAAGAAGCTGCAGCTGACCAATAGGTTTTAATGATCTTCCTTGTGTGGTCTCATTAATCACGTAAACCTGTGCGATGAAGCTGAACACATTCATGTTCCCATTGCTCTTGCATCACAGAGCAGTGTTAGAGGTAAGCTTTTTACTGATTTATATGCTCTCTACCCAGAAAGACATACTCCAAACTATTACCAAGACTACATAAAGTACACACAAGAGATTAAGAGGCTAGGTATAGTAATGTGCAAACTGCAGTACCAACCAATCAGAATCCATCCTGACATCTGACAGTGATCACTACTCAGATCCTGGTAATAATCAGCCACTATTTTGCTCACTTTGGCTGAATTCAGAAGCTATGGGCTTTTACATTGCATTATTCCAGCTTGCATACTATACTGCCCCTGACAAGTAGTCATACTGCCATCCACAGTATAAGATGTACAGCTGTGGCGTTCCCTACAGGTATGAATGTTCTTAGCTTTTAATAATGGGCAGTTATGTATTCTGATGGCTGCATTATTACATAAATTAGGATTGTCTCCTATTCCCTTTAAACCTGAACGAATTACACCAACTCTGTAGCACATTGATGCAGATAAGATACTGAATTATATTAAACACCGCCTAGAACAGCTACTTAATAAGTGTAATTCATATGTGTTAGGTTTAAAGGGATGAGATGGCAGCTCTAATTACATTTTTTAATAGAATTCTGCAGATTAGAGAGTATGGCCACATATGTTCATTCCAGTAATTTCGCTGCCAAATGTCCAGACCCTTAACGGGTAAAAGAGACTGTGGGCACATACATAAAATCTATTGTGTAAGGGATTTTCCATCCTTCATGACTATGATCCAAGTGGATAACAACTTCTGGATACAAACTATATGAGCCTTAACAAACAGCCAAGTTTGTCATTAGTTGAGGGAGATAATTGTAAGGATACAGTCAGATATACAGTAAAGTGAACAATACTACATAGCAAAACAGAAACTATTGGAGCCAGAGGATCCGTATGATAGCTTGGCAACTAGCATGTTCAGAAGTCAGAAATGGCAGTCTGTGTATTTCTTTAAATACAGGGTTCCTTTTAAGGCAGTCGTTCTCAACTCCTGTCCTCAGGAGCCACTAACAGGCCAGATTTTGAGGCCTGGTTCACACCTATGCATTTTTTTTTTTTTTTTAGTGCATTTTCAGTTTTGCAGAAACACGCTACAGTCCATTTAACATGGTTTCCTATGGATGTAGTTCACATCTGTGCATTTTATGGAAAGGGCCAGTTTTTTTCTGGTTTTTGTTTCCATAGACTTCAATGGTTTAAAGATGCGTATTGAAAAAAAATGCACCTGCAACCTGCACAAGTGTGACCCTACATTCAAAACCTATGCGTTATTTAGTGCATTTTGCAGAAACGCACTACAGCCCATTTAACATGGTTTCCTATGGTACTAGTTCACATCTATGCGTTTTGCGGCCGGGCATTTTTGGAAAGAGTCGGGGACTTTTTCCCTGCGATTTACGGCTAATAGATTTCAATGGAGCTGCACCAGAAAAGCAAGTGGTGCATTTTTGATGAGCTTTTTGATGTGTTTTGCGGTTCTTATTTTACCAATGTACAGTTGTGCTCACAAGTTTACATATCCTGCCAGAATTTATGATTTCTTGGCCATTTTTCAGAGAATATGAATAACACAAAAACTTTTCTTTCACTCATGGTTAGTGTTTGGCTGAAGCCATTTATTATCAATCAACTGTGTTTACTCTTTTTAAATCATAATGACAACAGAAACTAGCCAAATCACCCTGATCAAAAGTTTACATACCCCAGTTCTTAATACAGTGTATTGCCCCCTTTAACATCAATGACAGCTTGAAGTCTTTTGTGGTAATTGTGGATGAGGCTCTTTATCTTCTCAGATGGTAAAACTGCCCATTCCTCCTGGCAAAAAAGCCTCCAGTTCCTGTAAATTCTTGGGCTTTGTTGCATGAACTGCAGGTTTGAGACCTCCTCAGAGTGGTCCAATGATATTGAGGTCAGGAAACTGAGATGGCCACTCCAGATCCTTCACTTTATTCTGCTGTAGCCAATGACAGGCTGACTTGGCCTTGTGTTTTGGATCATTGTCATGTTGGAATGTTCAAGTACGTTCCATTCGCAGCTTCCTGGCTGATGAAAGCAAATGTTCCTCCAGTATTTTTTTGATAACATACTGCATTCATCTTGTCATCGATTTTGACCAAATTTCCTGTGCCTTTGTAGCTCACACATCCCTGAAACATCAGCGATCCACCTCCGTGTTTCACAGTAGGAATGGTGTACCTTTCATCATAGGCCTTGATTGACTCCTTTCCAAATGAAGCGTTTATGGTTGTGGCCAAAAAGCTCAATTTTGGTCTCATCACTCCAAAGGACTTTGTGCCAGAAGGTTTGAGGCTTGTCTCTGTGTTATTTGGCGTTTAATAAGTGGGATACTTTGTGTCATTTGCATAGTAATGGCTTTCTTCTGGCGACTCGACCATGCAGCCCATTTTTCTTCAAGTGCCTCTTATTGTGCATCTTGAAACAGCCACACCACATGTTTATAGTGAGTCCTGTATTTCACCTGAAGTTATTTGTGGGTTTTTCTTTGCATCCCGAACAATTTTCCTGGCAATTGTGGATGAAATTTTAGTTGGTCTACCTGACCGTGGTTTGGTTTCAACAGAACCCCTCATTTTCCACTTCTTGATTAGAATTTGAACACTGCTGATTGGCAGTCTCAATTCCTTGGATATCTTTTTATACTCCTTTCCTGTTTTATACAGTTCAACTACTTTTTCCCGCAGATCCTTTGACAACTCTTTTGCTTTCCCCATGACTTAGAATCCAGAAACGTCAGTGCAGCACTGGATGAAAGATATATATATACACACACATACACACATACACACACACACACATATACACACACACACTACAAGCAAACAGATCACAGGTGAGGATGGTTACCTTTTTTATAGCCATTCAAATCCCTTTGTGTCAACTTGTGTGCATGTTGTTATCAGGCCAGAATCACCAGGGTATGTAAACTTTTGATCAGAGTCAATTGGGTAGTTTCTGCTGCCATTATGGTTTAAAAAGAGTAAACACAGTTGATTGATAATAAATGGCTTCAGCCAAACACTAACCATGAATGAAAGAAAAGTTTTTGTGTTATCATTCATATTCTCTGAAAAATGGCCAAGGAATCATAAATTCTGCCAGGGTATGTAAACTTGTGAGCACAACTATATATAGCTGGTTGCTAAGCAGGGGGCAGGGAAGCCGGCCGCCGCATCCTTAACAACCGATAAGTCATCAGCTGTCAGCGGGGTTCCCCGCTGAAAGCTGAATGTAACAAAAAAAATTTGCCGGCAAAAAAAGGCGTGGAGTTCCCCCCAGATCTATACCAAGCCCTTCAGGTCTAGTATGGATTCGGAGGGGACCCCCCACGCCAAAATGTTTTTAAAAATGGCGTGGGGGTCCCCCCAAAACCCATACCAGACCCCTACCATGCTGCCCGGCATGTCAGGAAAGGGAGGGACAAGTGAGCCCTCCCTCCTGAACCATACCAGGCCGCATGCCCTCAACATGGGGGGGTGGGTGCTTTAAAGGAGAGGGAGCTCTGCGCCCCCCACCCCAAAGCACCTTGCCCCCATGTTGACGAGGGCAAGGGCCTCTTCTAGACAACCCTAGCTGTTGGTTATGGGCATCTGAAAGCCCCCTTTAAGAAGGGGGCCCCCAGATCCCGCTCCCCCATGTAAATGGGTATCGGGTACATTGTACCCCTACCCATTCACCAAAAAAGCAGTGAAATGTAATAAAAACACAAGAGCCGGTTTTTGACAATTCATATAATTAATAGCTCTGTCTTCTCTAGCCGTCTCTTCCCGCCGTCTTCTCCTTCCCACCGTCTTCTCCTCGAGCTGTCTCTGCCGTCGTCTCACTGAGCAGCAAATGATATCAACTGTGATGTATTTCAGTTATCTTGCAAACTTGGCCTGTTAGAGGGTCCTGAGGACAGGAGTTGAGAACCACTGCTTTAAGCTCTTGCAATCATTTATTGGAGTTTTTAAACATGTGAAGATAAAAATAACAGAGCTACCACTGCTGACTTGTTTTTATAGCTACAGGCTCAGGAGCTACAAACTGAATCAGAAAAAAGAATCTACCTGGTGCAACAAGCATAGTGATTCATTGCATGCAACCAAGTGTGATAATCTAATGCCCCGTACACATGAGCGGAATTTCCGTCAAAAAAAGTGTGATGAAGCTTTTGGTCAGCACATGCTCGGAAGCATCGAACTTCATTTTCTCGGCTCATTGTAGTGTTGTACGTCACCGCGTTCTTGACGGTCGAAAGTTCCGAGAACTTTTGTGTGACCCTGTGTATGCAAGCCAAGCTTGAGCGGAATTCCGTCAGAAAAACCATCCAAGATTTTTCCGATGGAAATTCCGCTCATGTCGGGCATAAATCTAAACCATGATGTGTTGGCTCACATTTCACAAAGAGAGAATCAGAACCAAGTTGTATGGAATGAATGGGTAACCATTAAGTGCATAGTACATGATTACCTGTAAATACTCCTTCTGATACAATTGGAAAGGCTCAGATTGAAAATAGATAACTTAGAGCAATATAGGAGTATCAGTAGTATGAAAAGTTTAGGTCTGTGGGGATACCTTGGTGCCCATCTGTAGGAGTAGCAGTAGTATGAAAAGTTTAGGTCTGTACAATACTTTGGTGTCCATCTGTCTGTGCTGTTCAGCTTTCAAGTGTAAGTTTATTGGTCTCCAGTATGGGTTTTGGATTTGAGTTAGATCTCCATTATTTAAATATTAGACTGGTGCATATCTCTAATAAGGAGGTAGGAAACTTTTCTGATGAAGCCTGTAAGTCAGTGCCTCATGCTTCATTTCATGGGACAATAATGATGACCAGTGGATGAGTACAGGAGAGGGCTCTGTTTCCTGCCCATTCCCCCTCCCTCCTTCGGTCAGCAGCGGGGAGAGCAGCTGTGTCTCTGTGTGGAGAGAACAGCTGAGCTGCAGGATCTTCTTTCCCCCCTTCTAATGCTGCTGTACCCAGGAGCAGCACCCTCTCCTTCCTATTAGGCAGGAAGAAAAAAAAAAAACAATCAAAAAAGGAGCACAAAGAAGGATCATGGGACATGTAGTCCAGAGGACTGGCCCATTGCAATCCTAAGAGGGAAACTGCAGCCCCCAGAATGCCCAACTGAAGCGGAGGGAGAGGGAGCCAGGCTATGGATGGCAAGTGATCCGCAGCATCTAGCAGCAGGTGATGGTGGCAAGTGACACGTGGCATTTGGCAGCAGGTGACGGTGGCATCTGGCAGCAGGTGACAGTGGCAAGTGACACGTGGCAGCAGGTGACAGTGGCAAGTGACACGTGGCATCTGGCAGCAGGTGGCGGTGGTAAGTGACATGTTGCATCTGGCAGCAGGTGACGGTGGTAAGTGACATGTTGCATCTGGCAGCAGGTGACGGTGGTAAGTGACATGTTGCATCTGGCAGCAGGTGACGGGGGGGGGGGGGGGGGCAGTTTGCCATCTTCGCCCTGGGCACCAAATGACCTTGTCCTGGCACTGAGTATATAGGGTGAAAACATAATATTCTGGTGAAGATTTTACATATGGAAAGCCCTACCTGATTCTTATGAAGGTACTGATTGCAGAGACAATTTGTGCTATGCACTTTAAAGCTTGACCTGCACGATAGTGACAGTAAAGGAGATACTTTGGATGAGATTTGTATCTTAATTTGTGTAAATGTCTTTGTGGCTGCAGTCAGGATATATAAAAGCCTTTAGGTAGCCATGTATCTTACACTGACGTATTGCAAACTAAGCTGAATGATGCAAAGTGCTGAAATCGTTAATGCTCCTGAGCTTGTTACACCTGTTTGCAAGCATGGCTTTTGACAAAAAAATCCTCAGGGAATTCATTGATATGATACACTGACAATGATTTTCCTTTTCATAACTGAACACTCAAATCACTGCATATATTTTGATATTGCTTGTCCTCTCTGGCTGCAATAGCTTTTGTAATTCTTGTACATGTTAATTACTCCCTTTTATTGGGTTTAGTCCGCTTTCTTGGTCTAGTACAAAACCTCAGTCATACTGCATGGTATAGTGTTTGGTGTTTTGCACCTACAGAAAATACATGCCTTGGTCCATTCACAATGGGGGATCAAGACACTATGACAGAAGTGCCTGCTGCCCTGAAAAGACTTGCCAAGTACATGGTTCGAGGGTTCTATGGTCTTGAGTACTCCCTGACCCTGGATGTGCTCATCAGATACCCCTGTGTCAAGGAAGAGGACATTGCCCTGCTCCTCAAGTTTGAAAAGAAGCAGCTTCGAACCATCCTGCAAACCCTGAGGTCTGATAAAATCATCAAGTGTCGCATGCGTGTCCAGACTGGACCAAATGGGAAGAGCACCAAATACAATTATTACTACATCAACTACAAGGTGCTTGTAGATGTTATTAAATATAAGCTTGATCACATTCGCCGCAAGATCGAGTCAGATGAGAGGGAGTCCACCAACAGAGCTTCATTTAAGTGCCCTGGATGTCACAGCACCTACTCCGACCTGGAAGTCAACCAGCTATTTGACCCATTTACAGGTATGAGTTGTGAGCCCACCCTGAAGTCAGGTTCTGTAATTAGTCTGTGTAAAAACTAAAAATGTGTTTTTTGTTTTTTTTTTTTTTTTTTTAAAAAGCTGTCAGGTGATTTAGAAATGGTTAGGGGCCAATAGAGCTAAAACATAACTTGATTTGTATACAAGGATATATAGTATTTACAACAAGGTATTTCTGGGACAGAGCCTAGGTTAGCAAAGTAAGAAGGAGTAGTAACAAAGCACTACATTTGCAAAAATAATAATAAATGATTCACTATAAACCTGCCCTCACCAACAGTGAAATCAAATAGCAGCGCTAAAAACTAAATTAGACCTAAAAAAAGTGTGTGACAAATTAGATGTGACAAACTAATTAACACCACTTCTCTAAGAGCAAAATATAATCTTGTGTTATAAATAAACATACAATATATAATAGACTGATATTAAACATATAAAGTCCAATAATCAGTGACGTAGTGATTTAAGTGATGATTCATAACATGATATGATATAGATCTTCAGTGACAAAATCTTCCACACCGCTGTGATATGTGACCTCCACTCCCCTTCAGCGAGCAAACTCACCAGCTACTTTTGCCTTACACTCTCGTGTTTGGCTCACAGGCTATTCCCACACAGTAGGGGGCAAAGTGATAACCTCCAATCAATCCCTGTTAGGTATCCAGAGTATATGTGCAAGCGCTCTCTCCACATGAAAAAAAAGAAAAGCGATCCAATAGTGCAGTAACGCAATAAACTTTAATGCAAACAACACTCTCCTCCACCATTGAACTCACATTTCATAAGCTTCAATCAAGCAAAGAAGCACAGCAAACATGGTCATCACCAAAAAGACACTCTCCAAACGTTGAATGGACGTATTGTGGTCACGGCAGACCCAGGTAGCTAGGTAATCGGTGACACTCTCACCCGTTCCCTGGAGTCTCCTGGAGCCGCTTACTCGTATGGTGCTTCCTGTCACGGCGTCCTACGTCAAGCACGTTAGATTGCCGTGTAGCCACGCCCCAGGGGCGTAGGACGCTGTGACAGGAAGCGCCATACGAGTAAGCGGGGAAGCGGCTCCAGGGAACGGGTGAGAGTGTCACCGATTACCTAGCTACCTGGGTCCGCCGTGACCACCATACATCCATTCATCGTTTGGAGAGTGTCTTTATGGTGATGACCATGTTTGCTGTGCTTCTTTGCTTGATCGAAGTTTATGAAATGTGAGTTCAATGGTGGAGGAGAGTGTTGTTTGCATTAAAGTTTATTGCGTTACTGCACTATTGGATCGCTTTTCTTTTTTTCATGTGGAGAGAGCGCTTGCACATATACTCTGGATACCTAACAGGGATTGATTGGAGGTTATCACTTTGCCCCCTACTGTGTGGGAATAGCCTGTGAGCCGAACACGAGAGTGTAAGGCAAAAGTAGCTGGTGAGTTTGCTCGCTGAAGGGGAGTGGAGGTCACATATCACAGCGGTGTGGTGGAAGATTTTGTCACTGAAGATCTATATCATATCATGTTATGAATCATCACTTACATCACTACATCACTGATTATTGGACTTTATATGTTTAATATCAGTCTATTATATATTGCATGTTTATTTATAACACAAGATTATATTTTGCTCTTAGAGAAGTGGTGTTAATTAGTTTGTCACATCTAATTTGTCACACACTTTTTTTAGGTCTAATTTAGTTTTTAGCGCTGCTATTTGATTTCACTGTTGGTGAGGGCAGGTTTATAGTAAATCATTTATTATTATTTTTGCACTGTTTGGAATTTTTAAGCGGCAGCTGAGAGTGAGGTTTAGTTCTGTGAGCGCAGCGTTTGGCACATAGGAAGGGGCGGTTATCCTGTGTACCACACTAGTGATACAAAGCACTACATTTATAGTTTATTTTTGTTTCTGAAGAATTGTAGGCAAGCAAAAAGAAGATCAAAATGGAGAGCAAGTACTAGTACTGGCCATATAAGACTCTCTGGAGCTCAAGCATTATAGAGCCCTCCCCTCTACTTGGTGGACCGCACAAAATACAGGGAGCTCCACATATAAAGCAGACTCCTTAATTTGTACAGTTGTGATGGAATATATAGACAGTGATTATAGACAAAAGTCAGTATGACAGTCAGAAGAGTCAGTATGAGAGCTAGACAACTTGCACTTGCAGAATGAGTGGTCATCACTGGCAATCTCAGTAAAGCTTAGCACCATCTCTGATGCTTGTAGATTAGAACTATTTCAATTTGAGAATACAGTAGGTGCTTCGTGATACAGCTACACAATATTTTGAAGGAATTTTGAAGACGGTCTATGAGAATAACGAGTTGCTTAAATAAGAGGCCCCATATATTGGACCAATCGTCCCCATCAAGGTCCGGAATGTCTACTAGCCATTTATTCCAGAGAGTCCACATCTCCCTGAAGGTAACAAAGCATAGGTGACTATAGAGGACCAACATAGGTCCTCTACAGTCAAAGGACCGTCTGTAGAGGACCGACATAGGTCCTCTACATTTTTTGAACCTTCAGACCGCACAGTCTTCTCAAGCGATGACATAGTGGGGCACACCGAAGAATCAGGAAATTGGCTACTGAAGGCATGGGAGAGTTGCCAATAACTGAAGTAACAGGAGAGTGGGACATTGTATCTCTAGCACATGGTAGGGAAAGCAATTAATTTACCTTTGTCCACAATATGTGATAATGCTTTTATATGGAATTTCCTCCAGGCTTGAGGTTCTGGGATAGAGCAAAAATGTGGTAGATTTGGATTGATCCATAGGGGAGTATGCTGGGAAAACTGCGTGGAACTACCCTGTTTGAAGCTCAAGCCCCCTCTCCAAGCTTTGAGGGTGGTAAGCATAGAGGGCATCAAATAGTATGGGGCCTTACCCTCACGATAGAGTAATGCCACATCTTTAGTGGGAAGGATTAATACCCCATCGTAGGTATCAGTGGAAGGAATAGTGTCCTATCATATGTGTCAGTGGGAGGAATAGTGTCCCACCATTGGTGTCAGTGGGGGAATAGTGGCCTATCAATGGTGTTAGTGGGTGGAAGGGTGCCCATCATAGGTATTAGTGGGAAGAATTGTGTCTCATTGTTGGTTTCAGTGCTAAGAATTATGCCCCATTGTTGGTGTCAGTAGGAGGAATAGTGTCCCAAGGGCCAGATACAGGTAGGCAAAGAGACGCATTCGCTCCCCAGGCTGCAGTTTGGAGACCATTGCTCTAAGTCACTGACCTGGAACAAAGAAAAGCCTGAGAATATAAGAGAAACCTCAGAAGTCTTTCTAAACATAATTTTGGTTCTTGGCATCATATACAAGTGCCAAAGGGTCAGCATGACAGCAAGGCAACTAGCACTTGCAGAATGAGAGGTCTTCATGTTTCTCTCAGTAAATATTTTCTTTTAAATGTCTGTAAACCCTAACATTGAACATCATTTATCTGCTTCCTTTGGTCTGTTAAATATACCATTGAAAGTATTCTGTTATATCTGTTTAATAAGTGATAAAACTACCTGTTGATCATGTCAGAAATTCAAAGCCACCCTGTGTTATATCAAGAAGCCTAATTAGCCTGCTCAGTTCCTATCTTGAACTGCAAACACATTAGTCCATATATTGTGGAGATGGGGACAGAGGCGGAGGTTCAGTAGTTTAGCAAAATGCAACTGGGCAGGGCTGACACCATTTAGTATACAAACATGCTCTGTGTTACCCCATAATACAAAGTTAGGATCACAGTGAATTTCTGACAGGTGAACCGAAATTATTCTGTACTTGCAACGTTTTTCAAGGAATAATGCATGAGAACTGCTCATGTTTTGCATTAAATGTACTGCATTTAATGTACTGCAAAATTCACTTTTAACATCACCTTTAATGTAACTGTGTAAAACAAATAACAAAATAAAAGCTGAAAGTACATGATACATTTCATGTTACAAGGCAGTTATTCTGTATTTATTATAAACATTGTTTATATAAATCTGCAGATATTAGAGGATACACCTATGGAAAGTCAGACAGTGCAGTCAGCATTCTACTAAAAGTAGAACTAAAGCCAAAACTATTTTTTTCATCTTAAATAAGAGTAAGGGAGGGTTACACCCCCTGTCAATTTTCTTTTTACCATCTGTGTCCTATTGGGGAAATTTCCCTGCACTATTTGTCCCATAGCCACTAGGACTAGTGCCCCATTGGAAGATTGCTCCCGCACGCACACACTTCCTGTTGTTGCTAATGAGGACACAGAGCAATAGAAACTCATTATAATGTCTCTCCACTCTATCCAAAACTAAAACAAAAAGTGCCTTTAGTTATACTTTACTGTGACTGTTAGTTTCACACTAGCCAAAGTTCTGAAAAGCGAGATCTGCATTGGATTGCTTTTCAGATCGAGGCTAAGCAGCTGCTGTCAGCTCCTGTCGCCTTCTGAATGCCTGTGCCTTTTTTTTTTTTTTTTTTCTGCCATGCGAAAGTTTATAACGAGGCTAATGTGCTGCAACTGCAAGCCATTTGCAGCGGCTCTATTGAGTTTTACAGGCAGTGCCGCCTATACTAACAGCTTACAAGTAAAGAAGGTAGTGCGAAACGCATCCGTCTCAGCACGATGTAGCTTGAATATTGTGCTTTTTAAAATAATAAACATCCAACAAAACTGCAAGATTTCAGCAAGGAATCCCTGTGTTTGTTTGCATTTGCTTATGATGGGACCCAACAAGATCTGAGGTACAACTCAAAGTTGTACCTCAGAACAGCCCCATCTCCTTTGCAGCAGCAGAAACCTATTTACAAGTCTCTATCCAAAGAATAGAAAACCAAATAAGTATGGAACTTTATGGGAGCCCTAACATAGATAAAATGTCAACCACAGTTAAAATAAAGATTTTAATTGATGCTCCTCTAAAATATTGATCCTCAGATCCAATAAAATGCAGAACAGTATGGCCATACGTGGCCCCATTAGTAAACATACATCAATACCTTTTTACAATACATAAAATATTTGTTTTGCAGTTAGCCATTGTGCTTCCCTTCAATATGCCATATGCTCATCTATTCATCATTTATAAACAAGGTGTTTCGAAAAAGTACTGCATGATGATGTTTTTCAGTGATTTTTCCACAACGCGTTTCGTGGGTTTAAAAGAACCCACGTCTTTAAGTTTTGTGAACCATTTAGGAATCCCATCCATATAAAAGAAAGAAACACTTTTGCCACTCCTAAGGCCACGTACACACGGGCAGACTTTTCGACCGGATTTGTCCGACAGACTTTCCAGTGGACTTTTGACGGACTTTTTAACGAACGGACTTGCCTACACACGATCACACCAAAGTCAGACGGATTCGTACATGATGACGTACACCGGACTAAAATAAGGAAGTTCATAGCCAGTAGCTGCCCTAGTGTCGGTTTTTGTCCGGACTAGCATACAGACGAGCGGATTTCTGGGTCCGGCGGAGTTACGACGTAAAGATTTGAAGCATGTTCCAAATCTAAAGTCCGTCAGATTTGCGACTGGAAAAGTCCGCTGAAGGTCCAGTGGAGCCCACACACGATCAGATTGTCCACTGGATTTGGTCCGTCGGCGTCCATCGGACAAGTCTGGTCGAAAAGTCCGACCGTGTGTACGCTGCATAACACACTCCAAATAATTCCCAGTGAGTTGTGCTCTATCCCTCAAAGGGAAGAGACTTTGGATTTCTATACAACCACCTTCAGCAATGCAGCAGAGTCATTTTCCTTAGGCATATATGCATGAATAAGACAGAGACAGCAGAGACAGTGGTGTGCACTGTATATATGTTAGGGCACCTGTAAAGTTCCCACATATTTGGTTTTCTATCCTCTGTAATTTAAGGGACATTGATGTCCAATAATATGATCTGGGCAATTTACATGCTTATGGCTCTATCCAAAACACAATATAAAAGCTGGCTATAATAAAGTCTTTTATTGTTTCATTTGCAGAACTCTTTCGCTGTACCTACTGCAATCAAGAAGTTGAGGAGGATTTTTCGTCACTACCCAAAAGAGATGCCAGAACACTACTGGCTAAATTCAATGAGCAGATCGAACCAATTTTTCTGCTTCTTCAGGAAACTGAAGACATTGTCCTTCCAAGTGAGCTGCTCGAGCCTCAGCCGACTGAAATTCCAGAACTTGCTGACAGGTCAGTGTGTGAGGACTGGTTCAATCAGGCCATTGGGCTCAGTCTTGGCTCATGGCAGTTTATTAGGAATAGGACAGAGATACAAACATGCACAGCATATTGGCATTCATTTACAGTAGATATAAAAAGTCTACACGCCCCTGTTAAAATGTCAGGTTTCTGTGATGTAAAAAAATGAGACATAGATAAATTATTTCAGAACTTTTTGCACCTTTTAATGTGACCTATAAACTGTACAACTCAATAGAAAAACAAACTGAAATATTTAGAATGAGGAAGTAAAAATATACAACCACCTTACTTTAGTTGTTTAAGTGTGCACACTCTCTTATAACTGGGGATGTAGCTGTGTTCAAAATTTAAACAATCACATTCAAACTGGTGTTAAAAAGGAACTGCAGTCTGCTCACATAATTTGTAATAAATATATCTTTGCCATTTTGAAGCTTCCTTCCAACCACTTTGCATACTAAAAAAAAATATATATATATATATATATATATATATATATATATATATATATATATATATATATATATATATATATATATATATATATATATATATATATATATATACTGTGATTCTGTACTTGCCAAATATGCTGCAGAAATCTCCCTCCACTGAGTCTGGCTGCAATCATTTTAACTGTGGGCAGCTGAAGCTGCTTCCTGTTCACTTCCTGGATTTACACAGACACACCTGCAGCTTTCATTTGCCCTCTTATGACTCATCCCCCCTCCCTTCCTGAGTGGGAGCTGTGCATGATGTCATAAACCTAGGCTAATGACCAGACAAGAAACATGAAGTGGGCTGTATAAGGTATTTACTGGCAGAAAAAAAAAAAAGTTTTACTATCCAAAGTTAAAACAACAAGGGCAGAGGATTTAATAGATGGAAAGATGAAAAAGGCTGAGTGCTGTAATAAAATCAAAAGGTGCTTCAACAAAGTATTAGTTTAAGGGTGTGCACACTTATGCAACCATATTATTTTAGTTTTCTATTTTTACTTCTCTCCACCTAAAAGATTTCAGTTTGTTGTTAAACTGAGTTGTACAGTTTATAGGTCACTTTAAAGGTGGAAAAAGTTCTGAAATAATTTATCTTTGTCTCATTTTTTTACATCACAGAAACCTGACATTTTAACAGGGGTGTGGAGACTTTTTATATCCACTGTAAATCCACTGCAATACAAAACCCCAATGCTCTGTGAGCTGTATATTAAAAAAGTTGATTTTTTTTTTCTTTCTTTCCCTGCAATTCAGCTTTGAAATCACAGAATCTACATGACTACCTTTTCCACGGCTAAACATTTAGATCTAGTAGAGATCTTTCTCTGGAATAAGAGCCTATATGTTGATGGGCTTTTGTTTGCTTTAATAGGTTCAGCATTCACATACAAGTCCATGGGAATGCAAAACCTGTTTAAAGCAGGTCAAATGCACCTTTCCATGAATTCTGAAGGATCTCAGAAGTGTCTCACACCTAGGCCATTGACACAAAGCCACAGCCCTTTGGCAAGTTTAGAGTTGTAGTGCTACCACCAGAGGAGCTATTGAATTGTATTGTGATTTCTCTGCACACTTGAAAATTACACGCCTCTCTCACCCAGCACCTACAAACATACCTGCACCTCAACAAACATGAATGGGAATGCCAGCATGTGAAACAAAGAACACCTATGCAGGGAAAGAGGTCTTTTGCATGGGTATACAGATCTGTACGCCCATGTTAATGAGGCCTATACTAGTAATTTACAGGCAGATGATCTCACTGAGGGCTTGTAGAGAACAAGGAATATTGTTTTTTCTATTACGCTTCAACATATCTGCCTCTGAAGTATGTACATAACTATTTAATGGGCAGCTGAACTTCATTTCAAATATTTGTTTTACCCATGACGGATTTTTTTTATTGCTTTCATCCTGTCCTGAGATTTATACAGTCCTATTGCACAGCCAGCCAAGTGACCTGTCTTTTCTGTGTTTAAGCAATACAGCCATTTCTCCACCCAGGGCAGCTGATAAGGCAGTACAGCCAGCCCTCCTGTATTGGGCCCGGGCCTCATCCGTTCAAAGGGGGGGCCCAGACATCTGACAAGCAGAAGGACTGGGTGCACTGCCTTATTGCTGACACTTGTGATTCTTAAGGATCCCCCTGAAGCACTGCCGGCTTCTACTCTTCTTTCTCCCTCCAGCTGAGCTGCAGGGGGATCTGTTCTTGGATCCGCGCCCCTTTCAACCTGCTGTCTAGGACTCTGTGTGCCCCCCTCCCCCGCAGCGCTTCCAGCTTCCCACCTCTCTTCTCCCACTGGCAGCTGCTCTGAACAAACTGGAGGATCAGTTTCAGGATGGAGAGCGGGAAGGGGACCGGTATGTGCCATATTTACAGGCCCCTTCCTTTCCTGAATGAACACGATTAGCGATTAGTACTGATCGCTCTTGTGTCCATTCATCACTGAAGCATAGTAAATGGTTCACTATGCTTCAGCTTTTGAATGAACAGCCTCAGAGCGCTTCCCATGAATTCACTGTGCAGTGCAGCTGAGGCTGCAGAGAAAAGGACTGAATGAATCTGTGTCCTCAGTCCAACTGCCCAAAGGGGCAGTTAAAAAAATAAATAAAACTATAAAAAAAAAATGTAAATTCTACAAAATAAAAAAAAAAATGAAGGACTCTTTCAAATGTACTTTTCCCTCTGAAGCATTTGGATCATTCTTGAGACAGCATTTGACAGGTGGTGAGGAGCCATATTATCTCTTCACTGCCTGCTTTAACCCGCCACTAGTGCAGCCTCCTTGCTATTCACGAATGGGTCCTGTTTGATGGGGGTATAATTCTGCCATGGCTACAAAGCATAGCATCGAGTCCATGGCTTTTTAGTGAAAATATCTTTTTTGATATTTTCAGAGGGGGAGCCCTGTCAGGTAGAGTGTATGGGGGGCCCCTGATTTGTAACAACGGCCCTGTTTCTGCCTTGCCCTTGATCGGATTGTGAAGGAGCAGCAACAAACTGATAAGGCCATCTCTTTGCTCTCTCCTCCTGTCAGCATACAGCTCACCTGATTGGCTCCAAGTACTTACCTTCTTTCTCTCTTACAAAAACTACTCAAGAAGGGGTTATATAAAGCTGAAATTGGGTCAATTTCAGGTATTTTTAGTAGTTGCATCGAAAATGCATTTATTTGTTTTTTAATAAATACATGCCTGCATTAATCTGAGTTTTTATTGATCTTTGTAAGCCTTTCTAAGTTCTACTGTCAACAGCAGAGCTGAACGTCATGTGTGTGCAAATGCTGATAAAAGTTTAGGTTACGAAATCTTTGATCAGACATGTAATACAGGCCTGTCTACTCTAGCTATGAACAGTCTGCCGCCATTACTGCTGTAGATCTACAAGGATGCCATGGAAGATGGGCCAACAAAAGCTCATCTATGGGTAACATGTATGTGCAAAATATTACCATTAATGTTCGTGAACCAGAACTGAAAAAGGTAAAGGACAACAAGAAGGGGAAGGAGCAGCCGATCTGGATGACAAATAGTACAGTGCACGAAGTCCTTCCAGAACTGAGTGCCAGCTTCTGTGAGTATTGGAGAAAGATGTGGGGTGAAGGACTGGTGGCAGGGAACCACACCTTGATATGGTATAAGGATTGGGTAAAGCTGGAATTTGGAGTAACATTTCCCACTGCTTCTATCATATGAATTGGAAGTGCACCTTGGAAAGTGAGGGCACACTTCAAGGTTCAAGGACCTACACTGACACATAGCTAATGCACTGGGTGGAAGGGGAGAGATTTGTCAAGCAAGGCATGGACTAAAGCTACCTATCCCACATTTTTTAATGGTTGTCTCCTTCCCTGGGGAGTCTGCAATCTGCATTGCATTTGCAATTCCTGTAATCACAGATGACAAAATTCAGTATTTGTATCTCAAGATTCAGATCTATAATTTCACTTGCAATGGTTTTTACCAATAACAAACAGACTTATGGTCAAGGACATGGTTTATATATGTCCAAAGTCCCTTCTGCCCTGTTAAATGGGGACCTGCAATCCCCTGGTAAATGTAAATGGATTTAAACCTGAACAGCTTTTTTATGTGCCTTGGTTGATAAATCCCCCATTGTGTTTTCTCATTATTAGAATGCTTTTATCTATTGAAAAAAATGTAATGCATATTAATGCGTTCAGTAATATAACATAAGCAAAGATCATGTAGCCTTTGTAAATTCATAGTACAGGCACCTTCAAGCTCAAATGGTAATTTATAAGTTTAATCACATTCACAAAGCTAATGCTAAAAATTAAAGTGTACCTGTCCTTTTTTTTTTTCTCTGCTGGCTTGTGGGTAATCACTATACAGTGCATCCGGAAAGTATTCACAGCGCTTCACTTTCTCCACATCTTATTATGTTACAGCCTAATTCCAAAATGGATTACATTCATTATTTTCCTCAATTCTACAAGCCATACCCTATAGTATACTGACAACATGAAAGAAGTTTGTTTGAAATCTTTGCAAATTTATTAAAATTAAAAAAATTAAAAATTCTCATGTACGTAAGTATTCACGACCTTTGCTCAATACTTTCTTGAAGCACCTTTTGGCACCAATTACAGCCTCAGGTCTTTTGAGTATAATGCTACAAGCACACAAGCACACATATTTTTGGTCAGTTTCTTCCATTCTTCTTTGCAGGACCTCTCAAACTCCATCAGGTTGGAGGGGGAGCGTCGGTACACAGCCATTTTCAGATCTCTCCAGAGATGTTCAATCGGGTTCAAGTCTGGGCTCTGGCTGGGCCACTCAAGGACATTCACAGAGTTGTCACTCCTTTGTTATCTTGGCTGTGTGCTTAGGGTCGTTGTCCTGTTGGAAGATGAACCTTCGCTCCAGTCTGAGGTCCAGAGCGCTCTGGAGCAAGTTTTCATCAAGAATGTCTCTGTACATTGCTGCATTCATCTTTCCCTCAATCCTGACTAATCTCCCAGTTCCTGCCTCTGAAAAACATCCCCACAGCATGATGCTGCCACCATCATGCTTCACTTGTAGGGATGGCATTGGCCAGGTGATGAGCGGTGCCTGGCTTCCTCCAGAAATTACGCTTGCCATTCAGGCCGAAGGGTTCAACCTTTTTTCATCAGACCAGAGATTTTTGTTTTTCATGGTCTGAGAGTCTTTCAGGTGCCTTTTGGCAAACTCCAGGTGGGCTGTCTTGTGCCTTTTTCTGAGGAAGGCTTCTGTCTGGTCACTCTACCATACAGGTCTGATTGGTGGAGTGCTGCAGAGATGGTTGTTCTTCTGGAAGGTTCTCCTCTGTCCACAGAGAAACGCTGGACCTCTGCAAGAATGACCAACGGGTTCTTGATCACCTCCCTGACTAAGGCCCTTCTTCCCCGATCGCTCAGTTTGGCCAGGCTGCCCACTCTAAGAAGAGTCCTGGTGGTTCCAAACTTCTTCCATTTACTGATGATGGAGGCCACTGTGCTCATTGGGACCTTCAATGCTGCAGAATTGTTTTTGTTGTACCCTTCCCCAGATCTGAGCCTTGATGCTGCAATCCTGTCTCGGAGGTCTACTGACAATTCCCAGGACTTCATGGCTTGGTTTGTGCTCTGACATACACTGTTAACTGTGGGACCTTGTATAGACAGGTGTGTTCTTTTCCAAATCATGTCCAATCAACTGAATTTACCACAGGTGGACTCCGATCAAGTTGTAGAAACTCTCAAGGATGATCAGTGGAAACAGGATGCAATCCTGAGCTCAATTTTGAGTGTCATGGCAAAGGTTGTGAATACTTATGTACATGTGATATAATATATCAATATCTTTTTTGTTTTTTTTTTTTATAAATTTGCAAAGATTTCAAACAAACTTCTTTCAATTTGTCATTATGGGGTATTGTTTGTAGAATTTTGAGGAAAATAATGAATTTAATCCATTTTGGAATAAGGCTGTAACATAATAAAATGTGGGAAAAAGTGAAGCGCTGTGCATACTTTTCCGGATCCACTGTACACATGATGAAACTGGGAATTTGTGTATTCTATTGCTGCATAAAGTGCAAGAGACATCTTGTATGTGATCTAGAATAAAGTAACTATTCTGCATTACTATTTAGGTGGTGGTCATTATGTTGATGCTGAATCTTCAACTAGGTGCCACCCGTTTGGGTACAATTCAAATACTAGAAATAATGTTTTGTTGCACTTTAATTAGTGCACGGCAAAACAACAGGTTCACTTTAATCTCTCGTCCCCAGAAACTGCCACATGAGAAGTAGGGGTGTGAGTCACATGCTCTCCCATACCTACATGTACTGGGTATATTCTTTGTTCTCCGTGACTGAATATGACAATGGTGGAGTGAAGGAAATGTAAAATGCTGGGGAGGGAGAATCAAAGCAAACCTGTTTAGAACTTCATGGCCAAAGCACAGGTTTGCTATAACTTTGTTCTGGAAGAACATAGTTTAAAAACAATGTATATCCAGTTTTAGCAAAAAGTATTTTGTATTTTTCATTTTAAAATGACATCTTGCAGCCATGACCTCAGTAATGTGGCTCCCTGCAAGTATTTATTTATGCTAATGTTTAATTAGCATGTTTAATTGCTCAAAATACCATGTAAGTGCAGTTTTCATGTGAAGCAGACCATGTGCTTTTAGCTTCGCTATCTGTATATTTACAATGTCCTCAATCATGAATAACCCTCCTTGCCTATGGAAGGACCCTGGGCTACTCAAGGCCATAGTTTATGATGATCACATAGTAAAAAATTGTAAGTGACTCACCAAATTGCAAAAATGGCCTTTAAAGAAATATTACGTCAAGGAATTTGAGCACTTTACCATACCTTCTAAGTGTTATTGGTAAACCAGAACTGTTACCCCCTATGGTGTTCACAAGACACCTGATGGCACAGCAAAGAAAGAAACTACTGTAATTTTTTTACAAGGGTCATTGCCTCAGTGACATTGCAAGCTCCATGAGAATACTGCTGCAGCCTTAAAAATGTGTGCCTTTTTAAAATACAAAAAAAATGCCCCTGTAGTTTGAGAATCCCAATAAACACAATTTCTGTTGATCTTTACTTCCATTTCCACATTTTCATTTCTTCCACAGCAACTGATATGCCAGTCGTTGATGAAAATGCCAACAAGAAAGACAGTGGTGGTGACAATGAGGTCATCAGAACTCTTCTAATCCATGAAATGAAATCTGGATCTGGTCCCACTCCAACCCAGATTTCTAAAAGTGATTCAGACAGTGATACTAGCGAATCTGATGAAGAAAATAAGCACACCAAGCCTGATCCAATAAACCCCAGTAACACTGCAGAGCAGGAGCAGGAGGAAGAAGGAGAGGCTGTAGATCCAGTGGTCATGGTTGGCGGTCAGCCCCATGTGTACAGCGAGGTCAGTCAGAACCCCACGCTGGTGTCCTTCATGACCGATGAGGAGAGAGAAGCTTATATTAAAATAGGACAACAAATGTTCCAGTCTGCATTTGAATGATGGGTAATTTAACATACCCTACTAAGAAGCCCTAAATAGTGCACAATACTTTTTTTTTTTTTTCTGGTTTCGCATGTCCTGTGCATCAAGAATTTGTCTCAGCATTTTCCTGCAGATATATATACGGTGTGTGTGTGTGTGTGTGTGTGTGTGTATATATATATATATATATATATTTCATTGTTTTCATATGTTCTTGGGTGTATGCTGTATGAATAAAATATTGCTGCATATTTTAGGTCTCACTAATTCTCTTGCAGGAAATGTTTAAAAAAAACGTGTTTCTGATATCTACCATAATTTTCTTTTCCTGGAGTCTGTTCCTGTCAGGAGAAAGATACATGCTAATAGGTGGCTCAGTTTGAAGCTGTGGAGCTTGGTGTAAGTGGAGCTTTTTTAAGTGGGAGTTATAAACAAGAGTTAGAGTATACAAGTCTTGCTGTCTGTTGGTGTGTGTATTGCTGCTGTCTGCTGGTGTGTGTATTGCTGCTGTCTGCTGGTGTGTGTATTGCTGCTGTCTGTTGGTGTGTGTATTGCTGCTGTCTGTTGGTGTGTGTATTGCTGCTGTCTGTTGGTGTGTGTATTGCTGCTGTCTGTTGGTGTGTGTATTGCTGCTGTCTGTTGGTGTGTGTATTGCTGCTGTCTGTTGGTGTGTGTATTGCTGCTGTCTGTTGGTGTGTGTATTGCTGCTGTCTGTTGGTGTGTGTATTGCTGCTGTCTGCTGGTGTGTGTATTGCTGCTGTCTGCTGGTGTGTGTATTGCTGCTGTCTGCTGGTGTGTGTATTGCTGCTGTCTGCTGGTGTGTGTATTGCTGCTGTCTGCTGGTGTGTGTATTGCTGCTGTCTGCTGGTGTGTGTATTGCTGCTGTCTGCTGGTGTGTGTATTGCTGCTGTCTGCTGGTGTGTGTATTGCTGCTGTCTGTTGGTGTGTGTATTGCTGCTGTCTGTTGGTGTGTGTATTGCTGCTGTCTGTTGGTGTGTGTATTGCTGCTGTCTGTTGGTGTGTGTATTGCTGCTGTCTGTTGGTGTTTGCTGGGTTGCATTTTGGGGACTTTTCCTTTTAGTTTTTAATTTGCCTTTTGCTGTCACTTTTTAAATAGCTTTTTTTTTTTTCTGTTTCATCAGTCTATCAATTAAGGGGTGTGGTTAATTGCTCACAGGTGCCCAGGTGCCTATTTAACTTGTTGTAGGACTCAGTCTGAGCGTGCTCAGTTTGAAGCGGTGGAGCTTGGTGTAAGTGGAGCTGGATTAAGTGGGAGTTAAAAACAAGAGTTTAAAACAAGAGGTTATAACAGGGGTCATAGTACCTGTGTAGTGTGAGTATCTGAGTGTTGTCTGAGTAGTGTGTGTGGATCGTTAGTACTTGTGTATTGTGTACCTGTGTATTGTCTTGTACCTGTGTATTGTCTTGAGTATTAGTGCCAGGAAGCTAGTTGTTAGGTAATTTGGACAGGGTAAAATCCCCAAATCCTCACTAAATTTAATAGGTACGATGCCCGGCGGGTGTGGAGAGGCGACTCTTTGTACATCTTGCCGCATGTATGCGTTCCTTGATCATCCGATCGAGGGCGAATACTGCTGTGCAAAATGTAAGCACATTGTTTCCCTGGAAGCCCAGGTTCTGAATCTGGGGAAGCAACTGTCAGCACTGAGAAGTCCCTCCATACTAAAGGTGAGCCAGGAACGTACACGGCAGGTGCCGGCAGGGGCCAGCACAGAGGCGGGTGGAGACAAAGAGGTGCAGGCACTAGCAAAGAGTAGATGGGTGACAGTCAGGAGGGGTAGAGGGGGAAGTGCCAGGGAGGCCGATCCAGGACTGGAGCATCCCAATAAGTACGCTCCATTGAGTGACATTGGTGTAACCAGTCAGGGACCAGCACTGCTGGAGTTGAGGGACTCTCCTAGCTGCCAGGGGAAGAACTCCTCCAGTGAGAGTGGGGGGGCAGCAAAGGGAAAGGAAAGACAGATTCTGGTGGTAGGGGACTCAATTCTTAGAAGGACAGAGAGGGCAATCTGTAACCAAGACCTGAAGCGCCGAACAGTATGTTGTCTACCGGGCGCTCGGGTTCGGCACATCACGGATCTTGTGGACAGATTACTGGCAGGGGCTGGGGAAGACCCGGCTGTCATGGTGCACGTTGGCACCAATGACAAAGTCAGAGGCAGATGGAGTGTCCTAAAGAACGATTTTAGGGACTTAGGAGCTAAATTGAGGAAAAGGACCTCCAAGGTAGTGTTCTCAGGAATACTACCGGTACATCGAGCCACACCAGAGAGGCAGAGGGAGATTAGGGAAGTAAACAAGTGGCTGAAGAGCTGGTGTAGTAAGGAGGGGTTTGGGTTCCTGGAGGACTGGGCCGACTTCTCAGTCGGTAACCGGTACTATAGAAGGGACGGACTGCACCTAAATGAGGAGGGTGCAGATCTGCTGGGAATGAAGATGGCCAAAAAGTTAGAGGGGTTTTTAAACTAGGCGATAGGGGGGAGGGTCCAGAGACAGTGATAGCCAGCGCGGAAGATATTCCAGAGGGTAGTATTGGGGGCATTAGTGGTAGGTTAACCAAAGCACAAAAACACAAGGTGAGTATAGTAGCAAGTCCAAGTTGCAATCTTGAAACACCCAATACGAGGACAATATGCGACCGGTCTAAACTATGTGGCATGTTCACCAATGCCAGGAGCCTGGCGGACAAGATGGGTGAACTAGAGATACTGTTGTACAAGGAGGATTTGGATTTTGTGGGAATTTCAGAGACCTGGTTCAACAGCTCTCATGATTGGCTGGCAAACATTCAAGGGTATACCCTATACCGCAAGGATAGAGAGGGTAAAAAAGGGGGAGGGGTATGCCTATATATCAAGAATAATGTACAAGTGAATGTGAGAGATGACATCACTGAGGGGGCTAGGGAGGAGGTGGAATCTTTATGGGTAGAGCTCCAAAGGGATGAAGCTAAGGGGAAAATAATACTGGGAGTATGCTATAGGCCCCCTAACCTGAGGGAGGAAGTGGAGACGGATCTCCTATCACAAATTGGATTAGCAGCAAGGATGGGAAGTGTTATCATAATGGGGGATTTTAATTATCCAGACATAGACTGGGCGGAGGGAACCGCGCATTCATTTAAGGCTCGCCAGTTCCTTAATGTCTTGCAGGACAATTTTATGGGTCAGATGGTAGACGCACCAACTAGAAATAAAACATTACTAGATCTACTGATTACCAACAATACAGACCTGATAACAGATGTGGAAATACGGGGCAATTTAGGTAACAGCGATCACAGGTCAATTAGTTTCAGTATAAATCACACAAATAGGAGACATGAAGGGAACACAAAGACACTGAATTTCAAAAGAGCCAACTTCCCTAAACTACAAACCTTGCTAAAAGGCATAAATTGGGATAAAATATTAGGAACAAAGAATACAGAGGAGAGATGGGTTTGCTTTAAGAGCATATTAAATAAGGGCATTAGCCAATGTATCCCATTGGGTAATAAATTTAAAAGAGCGAACAAACATCCTGGATGGCTTAACTCCAATGTAAAAATGCATATAAAAGCAAAGGAGAAGGCCTTCAAAAAATACAAGGTTGAGGGATCATCCACAGCATTCAGAATTTATAAAGAATGCAATAAGAAATGTAAGGGTGCAATTAGGATGGCTAAGATAGAACATGAAAGACACATAGCGGAGGAGAGCAAAAAAAATCCCAAGAAATTCTTTAAGTATGTAAACAGTAAAAAAGGGAGGACAGACCATATTGGCCCCATAAAGAATGAGGAAGGACATCTGGTTACAAAGGATGGGGAGATGGCAGAGGTATTGAATTTATTCTTCTCCTCAGTATTCACGAGTGAATCGGGGGGCTTCAGTAACCAAAACTGCAGTGTTTATCCTCATGACACAACACAGGAAGCACCTACATGGTTAACAGAGGACGGAATTAAAATTAGACTTGAGAAACTTAACATTAATAAATCACCGGGACCAGATGGCTTGCATCCGAGGGTACTTAGGGAACTCAGTCAGGTGATTGCCAGACCGTTGTTCCTAATTTTTACAGACAGTCTATTGACTGGAATGGTGCCAGCTGATTGGAGAAAAGCCAATGTAGCACCAATATTTAAAAAGGGCCCAAAAAACATCCCTGGGAATTACAGACCAGTTAGCCTAACATCAATAGTATGTAAACTCTTGGAGGGGATGATAAGGGACTATATACAAGATTTTAGTAATAAGAATGATATCATTAGCAGTAATCAGCATGGATTCATGAAGAATCGTTCTTGCCAAACCAATCTATTAACCTTCTATGAGGAGGTGAGTTGCCATCTAGATAAAGGAAGGCCCGTAGACGTGGTGTATCTGGATTTTGCAAAAGCATTTGACACAGTTCCCCATAAACGTTTACTGTACAAAATAAGGTGCGTTGGCATGGACCATAGGGTGAGTACATGGATTGAAAACTGGCTACAAGGGCGTGTTCAGAGGGTGGTGATAAATGGGGAGTACTCAGAATGGTCAGGGGTGGGTAGTGGGGTCCCCCAGGGTTCTGTGCTGGGACCAATCCTATTTAATTTGTTCATAAATGACCTGGAGGATGGGATAAACAGTTCCATCTCTGTATTTGCAGACGATACTAAGCTAAGCAGGGCAATAACTTCTCCGCAGGATGTGGAAATCTTGCAAAAAGACCTGAACAAATTAATGGGGTGGGCGACTACATGGCAAATGAGGTTCAATGTAGAAAAATGTAAAATAATGCATTTGGGTGTCAAAAATATGAATGCAATCTATACACTGGGGGGGGAACCTCTGGGGGAATCTAGGATGGAAAAGGACTTGGGGGTCCTAGTGGATGATAGGCTCAGCAACGGCATGCAATGCCAAGCTGCTGCTAATAAAGCAAACAGAATATTGGCATGCATTAAAAGGGGGATCAACTGCAGAGATAAAACGATAATTCTCCCGCTCTACAAGACTCTGGTCCGCCCGCACCTGGAGTATGCTGTCCAGTTCTGGGCACCAGTCCTCAGGAGGGACGTACTGGAAATGGAGCGAGTACAAAGAAGGGCAACAAAGCTAATAAAGGGTCTGGAGGATCTTAGTTATGAGGAAAGGTTGCGAGCACTGAACTTATTCTCTCTGGAGAAGAGACGCTTGAGAGGGGATATGATTTCAATTTACAAATACTGTACTGGTGACCCCACAATAGGGATAAAACTTTTTCGCAGAAGAGAGTTTAATAAGACTCGTGGCCACTCATTGCAATTAGAGGAAAAGAGGTTTAACCTTAAACTACGTAGAGGGTTCTTTACTGTAAGAGCGGCAAGGATGTGGAATTCCCTGCCACAGGCGGTAGTCTCAGCGGAGAGCATTGATAGCTTCAAGAAACTATTAGATAATCACCTGAATGACCGCAATATACAGGGATATGTAATGTAATACTGACACATAATCACACACATAGGTTGGACTTGATGGACTTGTGTCTTTTTTCAACCTCAGCTACTATATGTAACTATATGTGGAGGTTGCGCTCATCTTTCCTTCATTACATAGTGTGTCACTGACCTAGAACATCTGTGTAGCCTGTATCTCCTTTTTGAATCAGTGCAGAAAAGAAAATGGTGATGGGACTTTTTGGATTTCACCTTTTAGGAATAAGTAACAATTCTCATCTTTGTATCCTCATAGGCTACTAAGTCTGAGACTGCACTGTCACTGCCAGCTCCTGCTAACAACCAGGAATGAATCGAAATAGACATAAGTAATTAAAACTCTCTTGTAATATCCCCTTACCTTTTCCTTATAAATCCTGTAGTCACAATTCACCCCCTAGAATGGAACTGACCTGTAGCCTAACAACAACTGGCAAATTAAATTAGGCTTTAAAAACAAAACCTAAAAAGAAAGTTAATATGGTTGTGGCTAGAAGGTACAGTTGGATACGGCACCTCATCCCAAAAAGATAATAAATTAGCTAGGAGATATAGGGACAGGGGATTATTGCGGTGCTTGGATTAGGTATACAAAAAAAGAAAAAAGTTTTAAAATAACAAAGTAGCAAACTTTATTTGTTGAAAACAATATAAATATACAATAAACATTCAGATTGTTTACACTTAAAATCAACTTATATAATGCGTGCGACCCAGAAGTATAATCAAGTAGGCCGGATGGAGATGGCCATTGAAATATGGGCTCGATTTCCTACATGTTTCGCCAAGACATTGGCTTCCTCAGGGAACATGAGCTCAAACTGGGTACATAGAAGTCTATATATAGGAGTACAGAAAACAATATGTAAACAGAAATATTTAACAGTACAAAATATAATGTGCATTATTGTGGCTGGACTATCATGCAAAGAGGCGGCCACCAAAATTCCAGCAGCGCAGACGCACCTGAAAACACGACACCCGAGGGGGGGCATGGCAAGCGTCACCTCAGGGAGACGGAGCAAACCACGCCGTATAATGTGCCTGCAGGGGGCATGTAGTAAACCTGGCAAAAGAATGTATTTCAAATAGGTGAGGAGCTGTTAAATATCACTTGGACGTTAGATTTAAAGGAATACTCAAAATGATGCATTTATGCATCAATTGCAAAGAGCAAAAAAGATAAATTTTTTGAAAAAAGGAAAAAAGACTCACACTATTACTTAAAAACGATCAATTGCAGAAGGCTGGAAGTGCCTGTAAATGGATACCACCACACAACAAGCCCATTAACAGGGTTGACAATCAGTCAATGAGTAACCTGTGTAAAAAAATATACGTTTAAAGGTGGGCCAAACAGTGTTAATGGAGATGAGAGAAAAAAATGGCACTGAAAGTAAACTTACTTGATGAAATATACTGCAGCGCAGATGGCTAATTGGGATGTTTGCAAACTCAGATACACAAGGCAAAGTCTTTTTGAAAAAGCACTGAATGCAAAGTGTCCTGCAGAGGAATGAACAAAGGGGACTATAATGGGGAGGCAAAGACTTAATAAGACTGGTTAAAAAAACAGGAAATAATTTACCTGATAAGACATAAAGTTAGGCAGGTAGCGCATGGAAGGTTAATGATGCAAATTGCCAAAAAGAGGATGGATGGTATTTCCCAAATGTTCGCTTCTAAAAGAGAATGGTTGAAGGCTTCAGTGGACAATAATTGGAAGCAATAATTTTAGTGCTGTAAGAGTGTCACTTTACCTGGTTGTTGTGTGTGGGAGTAGATACAGGCACGTCCCTCGTCCAGCATGTGGATTGAGGGACTGGCCGGTTACTGAAATACCCCCCACACCTGATCAATTAGTGATCAGGTGTGCGGATGCTCAAACAGCGGGCGTCCGCGCGTGCGCAGACCGCGGCGCCTCGGAACTCCAAGTTCTGACATGCGCCGCGCGCGCATGTTTAGACCAAACAGCCCGCCCCGGGGAAGATGGGAGGATGGAGCGCCAAGGACTGGGAGGTACCTAGGCGTCATCACCACCCATAAACCGATGGAATAGGTTTATGGGTGGTGATGACGCCTAGGTACCTCCCAGTCCTTGGCGCTCCATCCTCCCATCTTCCCCGGGGCGGGCCGTTTGGTCTGAGCATGCGCGCGCGGCACATGTCGGAACTTGGAGTTCCGAGGCGCCACGGTCTGCGCACGTGCGGACGCCCGCTGTTTGAGCGTCCGCACACCTGATCACTAATTGATCAGGTGTGGGGGGTATTTCAGTAACCGGCCAGTCCCTCAATCCACATGCTGGACGAGGGACGTGCCTGTATATACTCCCACACACAACAACCAGGTAAAGTGACACTCTTACAGCACTAAAATTATTGCTTCCAATTATTGTCCACTGAAGCCTTCAACCATTCTCTTTTAGAAGCGAACATTTGGGAAATGCCATCCATCCTCTTTTTGGCAATTTGCATCATTAACCTTCCATGCGCTACCTGCCTAACTTTATGTCTTATCAGGTAAATTATTTCCTGGTTTTTTAACCAGTCTTATTAAGTCTTTGCCTCCCCATTATAGTCCCCTTTGTTCATTCCTCTGCAGGACACTTTGCATTCAGTGCTTTTTCAAAAAGACTTTGCCTTGTGTATCTGAGTTTGCAAACATCCCAATTAGCCATCTGCGCTGCAGTATACTTCATCAAGTAAGTTTACTCTCAGTGCCATTTTTTTTCTCTCATCTCCATTAACACTGTTTGGCCCACCTTTAAACGTATATTTTTTTACACAGGTTACTCATTGACTGATTGTCAACCCTGTTAATGGGCTTGTTGTGTGGTGGTATCCATTTACAGGCACTTCTAGCCTTCTGCAATTGATCGTTTTTAAGTAATAGTGTGAGTCTTTTTTCCTTTTTTCAAAAAATTTATCTTTTTTGCTCTTTGCAATTGATGCATAAATGCATCATTTTGAGTATTCCTTTAAATCTAACGTCCAAGTGATATTTAACAGCTCCTCACCTATTTGAAATACATTCTCTTGCCAGGTTTACTACATGCCCCCTGCAGGCACATTATACGGCGTGGTTTGCTCCGTCTCCCTGAGGAGACGCTTGCCGTGCCCCCCCTTGGGTGTCGTGTTTTCAGGTGCGTCTGCGCTGCTGGAATTTTGGTGGCCGCCTCTTTGCATGATAGTCCAGCCACAATAATGCACATTATATTTTGTACTGTTAAATATTTCTGTTTACATATTGTTTTCTGTACTCCTATATATAGACTTCTATGTACCCAGTTTGAGCTCATGTTCCCTGAGGAAGCCAATGTCTTGGCGAAACATGTAGGAAATCGAGCCCATATTTCAATGGCCATCTCCATCCGGCCTACTTGATTATACTTCTGGGTCGCATGCATTATATAAGTTGATTTTAAGTGTAAACAATCTGAATGTTTATTGTATATTTATATTGTTATCAACAAATAAAGTTTGCTACTTTGTTATTTTAAAACTTTTTTCTTTTTTTGTATACCTAATCCAAGCACCGCAATAATCCCCTGTCCCTATATCTCCTAGCTAATTTAAAAAGAAAGTTACTTTCTAGGTCAATTGGGGTTTATACCAACACAATTTTATTTTACATTATAAAAGTTGTGCAAAAATATAGAAAATAGTCTGCATCCCCTCACCCCAGTGTTCTGGACCTCAATCACATCTTTACATGGGTGGCACAGTGGTGTAGTGGATAGCACTTTCGCCTAGCAGTAAGAAGGGTCGCTGGTTCGAATCCCAACCATCACACTACCTGCCTGGAGTTTGCATGTTCTCCCTGTGCCTGCGTGGATTTCCTCCGGGTACTCCGGTTTCCTCCCACACCCCAAAGACATGCTGGTAGGTTAATTGGATCCTGTCTAAATTGTCCCTAGTATGTATGAATGTGAGTTAGGGACTTTAGATTGTAAGCTCCTTGAGGGTAGGGACTGATGTGAATGTACAATGTATATGTAAAGCGCTGCGTAAATTGACAGCGCTATATAAGTACCTTAAATAAATACATCAAAGAAATGGGAATAAGTTCATAGGTCTAAAGTAAGCTATGATAGCACATCAAAGTCTACCATTAATAATTAATAAAAAATAATGCCCACTGGTATAATGCTGGCTGCTGCCACATAATGTTTTACCTTACCTACCAATGTGTACTAAACAGAAGATATAAAGAAGTGGATAGACAAGTAGTAACTACCTTTTTGTTTTACAGACCTAGATTACTTATGCGAAGCACCAATTGTCAACTAAAATGCTGAATCCTTGATGACTGATAACCAAAATTAATTCCACATATAGGGTTTTTGATGATCCAACTTGAGAACATATTTTACAATAGGTGCCTTTAACGGCACCCAGTTATGCATGGGACACCGATCAGATCCAGACCGTGCTGATTGACTAATATGTCCACTCTCCCACAGAAGTTGCTTGCCATAGGCTGTTTTTATTGCACAGATGGGTTGAAACTGCTTTGTCTTGGGTATAATGCCTTCAAATCAAAATATATAGATCCACTGTAGAATAGATTACTTGTACACAATGAGGTGTTACATTGTCCCTTCCCTGAGATATAGTAAATATGTACTTGGATCCATCTGTTAAGGGAAACCCCTATTTAATCCAGCTGCAAGATACAAAGTAACAGTGGATCTACAGTGTGTGTGTGTATGTATGTGTATATATATATATATATATATATATATATATATATATATATATATATACAGTATCTCACAAAAGTGAGTACACCCCTCACCTTTTTGTAAATATTTTATTATATCTTTTCATGTGACAACACTGAAGAAATGACACTTTGCTACAATGTAAAGTAGTGAATGTACAGCTTGTATAACAGTGTAAATTTACCCCCCCCCCCCCCCCCCCAAATAACTCAACACACAGCCATTGATGTCTAAAGCGCTGGCAACAAAAGTGAGTACACCCCTAAGTGAAAATGTCCAAATTGGGCCCAATTAGCCATTTTAGGCCAGTCAAGTTCCTCCACCCCAAACTCGCTCATCCATGTCTTTATGGACCTTGCTTTGTGCACTGGTCCAAATCATTTGATAGAGGGGGAGATTATGGCGTGGGGTTGTTTTTCAAGGGTCGGGCTTGGCCTCTTAGTTCCAGGGAAGGGAACTCCAGCATACCAAGTCATTTTGGATAATTTTTTGCTCCCAACTTTGCGGGAACAGTTTGGGGATGGCCCCTGCCTGTTCCAACACGACTGCGCACCAGTGCACAAAGCAAGGTCCATAAAGACATAGATGAGCGAGTTTGGGGTGGAGATACTTGACTGGCCTCAACCCGATAGAACACCTTTGGGATGAATTAGAGCGGAGACTGTAAGCCAGGCCTGCTTATCCACATCAGTGTCTGACCTCACAAATGCGCTTCTGAAAGAATGGTCAAACATTCCCATAGACGCACTCCTAAACCTCGAGGACAGCCTTCCCAGAAGAGTTGAAGCTGTTATAGCTGCAAAGGGTAGGCCAACACAATATTGAACCCTACGGACTAAGACTGTGATGCCATTAAAGATTACGTGTATGTAAAGGCGTCCCAATACTTTTGGTAGTGTGTGTGTGTGTGTGTGTGTGTGTGTGTATGTATATATGTATATATATATATATCTATATCTATATATCTTCTTGAGCGGCAGCTTGACCCTGAAGACAGACAGACCATTGTGAGAGAGCCAGCTGAATCGCTTGAAATTCCAAGATGTTGATTGGCAACTTCTGCTCTTCTGATAACCACTTTCTCCAGAACACCTCCCCAGCCTAATCTCAACATCTGTGTGGATATCCACCATTCCAGGGCTGCTCTGGTCCTGGGAATCGGATGCATTGGCTGATCCAAGCACTCCTGACACTTGTCCCATTCCCCATGCACATAGGGAACCACTATGAAGACGACTACCATCCTCCCCAACACTTGTATGTGTGGATCAAAGGACTTTCCAATGTTCTCTGAGACTCTACCTGGGCTCAAAGAGACAAGTACTTGTCCTGAAAGAGCAGTATCTTTGCCTGAGACATATCCAGGATTAATCCCAAGTATTGATTTGGAGCCAAGGCCAACTTCTAAAGGTTTAGCACCCAACTAAATCTAAAAAGGGGTTGTACCATCATCTGGAGGTTCAGTGTCAGTATTGATGAGATTGCTCTCATCAAGTTCTCAACTAGCCCAGAACTGGAGCCAAAACTTTGGTAAGTCACTGGGGGCTGGGGAAACCCCACAGATTGGTAGTGGCAATCCTCTATTGCAAAGTGCAGAAATCGTTGGTGAGGCTGGTAGATTCAGAGGGACCTGTAGGCATGTATACTTAGAACATTAGTCAGAAAA
Source organism: Aquarana catesbeiana (assembly GCF_042186555.1). NCBI lineage: Eukaryota > Metazoa > Chordata > Amphibia > Anura > Ranidae > Aquarana > Aquarana catesbeiana. The sequence goes on from NC_133324.1 coordinate 808,823,456, forward strand.
TTAAGTCCTGCTAAATCACTTTAGGCTGGCCCCTTTTTGCAGGTATAGCTATGTAAAATATTAAAAATAAGTGTCTATATTATTTAAAATCCTGCCTCACCTTGCTCTGCTCAAGGTTATATGCTCTACATTTTTAGGCATTTCCGAATTTGTAGATGCCTTAAAGCAGAATTTCTAAAAAAATGTGATAGCGCTGTTGCAATCTGACAAATACTACATAAATGCAATAATATGTAATAAACGCATGTGCTGAATAAATATACAATCAGTGCTGGGACAAGGCCATTTGGTGCCCCGGGTGAAGATGGCAAACTGTGCCCCCCCCCGTTTTTAAGAAAGAATCAATGTTGTTTCAAAACAAGAATATACTTAAAACAATACAAATTCAATTAGGTTTAACGTGATAGAAACAGAGTTCACTCACACATTTTAATTATATGTATTTTTATTGGATGCACTTTGAAATAATAAAGCAACAAATGTGCTTGTAGAAAGGCCTGTTAACTATTTTTTCTGTCAAGGCCCATGTGAACATACTAAAGTTTTCAGTTTTGTCTTGTGTCCATCAATGCTGCTTCACCTCTGCCCAACAATGCAGCCTACCTGTGTCCATCAATGCAGCCTACTTGTGTCTATCAATGCAGCCTACCTGTGTCCACCAATGCGGCCTGTGTCCACCAATGCGGCCTGTGTCCAACAATGCAGTCTGTGTCAGACACCGCTGGCAGGTGGGGGTTGAATGGGAGCTCTTTTCCCAGCGAGCGCACCAGGGGAAGAGTGAGGAACATCACTGTAACAGCTTTCATTTCAATTGCTGTATGTTCCCGCCGCTAGCCGTCACATACAGCCCCGGCTCCCGGGATTGGACTGGTGTCCTGTCTATCAAGGTCCCCGGACAAGGCGGGGGAGGCTGTATGTGACGGCGAGTGGTGGAAACACTCGGCAATTGAAATGAAAGCTGCTAGGGGGGGCAGGAGGCGGAGCCTAGCGGAGCAGACATGCATTGTTAGAGCTCCACACCGCTGAGGAGAGAAGAGAAGGACAAAGCGGAGCCTGCAGGCTCAAAAGGTATCCATTTGAACCTTTTTGCCCCAGGGAACAAACTGTGAAAGTTTGGGCTGGAAATATGGTACTGGGAGGAAACCGTGGCAGAAATAAAAATCACCTCACAAAGAGCTCACAGGCACTCACTGCAGCTGAAGCAGCTCCAGTCACCTCACAATATACAGCATCAGGGCGCTCTCACAGACAGAAAATGTCACAGCAAGACTCTCCATTTGAGTCCGATACAGAACAAATCCTCTCACAAACTTCTCCACAAGCCTCCTCAGTATCCCCAGTAATATTATTACAATTTGAAAAGATGCTTCATAAGGCTTTAAAACAAACCTCAGACCAAATAACAAACAGCCTAACCAAAGAAATAAGAGAGCTGGGAAACCGCACCGCAGCCTTAGAAATAAAAATGGATGAAATTGAAATTACAACCCAAGAAAATATAACAGAATTGGAACAATTAAGAAAAGAGAATTTAATACTTCAAACTAAGCTCGAAGATTACGAAAATAGAGCCAGACGTTCAAACTTGCGCATAAGGGGAATACCTGAAACTGTGACAGACCTGCAATCTACTATTACTGCTCTATTACAAGAACTAAAGCCAGATATCCCTATTGAAAGTTTAGAACTGGACAGAGTACACAGAGCCCTCACAGCCAAAAAGAAAGATGGACCCCCACGTGATATAATCACAAAATTTCATTATTACAGAAAGAAAGAACAAATACTAATTGCTGCAAGAGAAAAAAAGGAACTTAATTTTCAAGGACACAATTATCAAATTTTTGCTGACCTATCCCAACTTACTATTACTAAAAGACGATCCATGAAACCCCAACTAATGGAACTGCAACGCCACAACATTATGTATCAATGGGGCTTCCCCTTTTCAGTCAGATTTAACCACCAAGGTACAATTTACAGAAGCAGATCAGCAGATGAACTACAACAAACCCTTTTAAAATTAAATCTGACAGAACCCACAAGCAGCAACACTCCCACACGCAGAAGAATGGCATCATCTTCACCTTCAGGCAGCACCCAGAAAATTCCAGAACAAAATGGGAATCATCATTCTCACAAAAGAGGCCGTTATGCCACATCATCCATGGACCAAGAAGATTCAATGGACTGACATCCTAATTCCTGATATCTCTTCATTTATTATACTAAGAGATGGTTCTCTATAAAAAACCTGTATTTATAACTGAATGTAACTGCATTCTGATAGTCACACACTGTGTGGGATCATGTTACATTCCAGTTATATTTCTTATTACTTCTGATTCATATAGCCTTAGAATATATAAGTGAAATAAGGAAATTCTTGTTCAGTTATATATTATCAGGTAATAACAATAGATTTATTACTTTTTAGGACAAATATGTTCAATAATCCAGAAGTAATGGAAGCTTTTTCTTTCTTTTCTTAAAACAAATATATTATTACCTAACTAGTTCCTAGAATTATGTTTTTGTTTATTCTAATCTGAAGCAATACAACCTCAATTTTATGAGTTAACATATCTAAACAGTTACATATGAATAAAATATGTAATTGTTTACTCTAAAAGGGTTAAAATCCCAAAATAATTCAAACTATCTTCATCAATACCAAAGTTATTAACAGTACCTTTCTAACTGAATTATTTAGCCTAGGGCAAGACTAACCATATACAACCACCCTGGAATAAATAATTTCAACAAAAACTATATTCTGCACTCCAATTAATGAAACATCATTTTGATGTCTTTTGACGTAGCACTTCTCTCCTGTAAGCGGAAGATCCGTGTACCCCCATTAGCCCTCCTCATTCTCCCAACCATATTATGTGGGAGTGTGACGAAGGCACTTATTCCCCTGAGAGAGATATTTATTCTCTTTCACGGGTAAATTGTGATTACTTGCAAAAAATAATTTATACAATGTATCATCTAATCTCATATGTTTTTTGTTTACTCTTTACTCCAGAATTCACTGGTTTCTTTTCTATCTATTCATCTCTTCAGTCCACACAGGTTGATCTGCGCAGTCAGCTCTGCATAACAAAAAGTAAGTCAAAACTATTTGATCTATTGCCATGGCACCACTAAATATACTTTCCCTGAATGTTCAGGGAATAAATGTCCCTCAAAAAAGGACCAAAGCCTTCCGTACTTTCCACAACAAGAAGGCTCACATAGTATGCCTCCAAGAAACACACTTCACCAAAGATTCTACTCCAAAATATATTTCTCCTTTTTATCAACAAATTTACACGGCTTCTGCCTGTACCAAGCAAAGGGGAACTCTAATTGCATTTCACCAATCCACACCATTCACCTTATCATCAGAAATTAAAGACCCAGAAGGTAGATACCTGATACTCATGGGTTATATAATGGATACAGCAATCACGGTGATTTCCTACTACGCTCCTAACAAACAACCTACACCATTCCTCTCACATATATTACAAGTGATTAATACACACAAAATAGGAACAGTGATAATGTGCGGGGATTCGAACCAGGTCCTCTTCCCATTTCTAGATAAATCACCTTTTACACCATCCAAAATAACCTCTAGATTACCTTTTTCTCAACTTCTTTCCAAATACAATCTGGTAGATTCATGGAGAGAAAGTAACCCAATGAAAAAGAAATTCACTTATTTCTCGCACCCTCATCAAACCTTCACCAGAATAGATCATATTTTTCTAACAATAGGAATGATACCAGAAATTATTGCATCAGATATAATTCCGATTCTGTGGTCTGACCATAATGCAGTATACACTACTATAGCCTCAGCCATACCAAAAGCGCATGACCCAACATGGTACTTACCGGACATAATGCTCAAACACCCACTACATCAGATGGCCATTGAACAATCTTTAAAGGAATACATATCAATTAATAATACAACAGACATCTCCCCAATAACACTGTGGGAAGCTCATAAGCCTGTCTTGCGTGGTACAATACAAAGACAAATGGCACTATTTAAACGGGAACGCAAAAATCTAGCAAAAAAACTAGAACTCAGTTTTAATGCAGCCTACATATCATTTCAAGATAATCCATCTCAGAGTACATAATCTCATCTGGAAAAATCTAGATTGGAATACGATCTATTTCTCACTGAGTCAGTTGATAAATCCCTCAAACGCTCCAAACACAATTTCTACATGAATACAAACAAACCAGGTACATATTTGGCTTGGGCATTAAATTCAACTAACAAATCTTTCAAACCAATACGTTTGAAATTATCAAAAAATGTTTACACTTGTAATCCAGTTAAAATAGTCCATAAATTTCACTCACATCTCGCAACTTTATACAAGACAAACAATGAATTTAATCCTACAGAGGCTGAATCCTTCTTCTCAAAAATAACCTTACCTGAATTATCTCAGAATCAAAAAAGCAGTTTGGATGAGCCTATAACTATAGATGAAGTTGCTAACGCCATAAAAGACCTAAAACTTAACAAACACCAGGCCCAGACGGCTACTCGGCTTTATACTATAAAACATTCTCAGAAATACTCTCTCCCATTCTCACTGAAACTTTTAACAATCTTCTAGATGGACATTCTTTTCGGCAAGAAACACTAATGGCAATTGTTTGTATGATCCCAAAACCCCTTTCTGATGATACTTCCTGTGTGAATTATCGGCCTATCTCTCTGTTAAACCTCGATATTAAATTATTAGCAAAAATAATAGCAAAACGCGTCAATAGCATTATAGGAAAATTAATACATAGAGATCAAGTAGGCTTCATGCCAAATAGACAGGCAGGCGATAATATACGCAGGGCAGTGTTATTGGCACATATTGCTAAAAAACGGAAAATCCCTTTATGTTTTCTATCTCTCGATATTAAGAGGGCATTTGACACAGTATCCTGGCAATATATGCAATATTCATTAAAAAAATAGGGTTTTGGACCCCACTTTTTAACATGGATCAAAGCATTATATAATAAACCCAAAGCCTATATAAAATATGCTGGATACAAATCTGAAGCCTTTAATATCGAAAGAGGTACCCGACAGGGTTGCCCATTATCTCCCTTATTATTTGCCCTTATACTCGAACCCATGGCCCAATACATCAGAACAAACCAAACTATAACTGGCATTGAAGTAGGAGGTATTACACACAAATTATGTATATTTGCAGACGATATATTACTTTTTCTATCATCACCACAGGTCTCTGGTCCTAACTTAATACCAGCTCTTGATGGATTTGCAGCCCTATCCGGCCTTATGATTAATCCTAAGAAATGCCTAGTGCTTAATATTTCACTCACAAACATGGAATTGATCCCGGCTAGGGCTGCACTCCCATTCACATGGGCAGAAAAATCAATCCCATATCTTGGAATTCATTTAACAGCATCTCATTCTGACTTATTCTCAACCAATTATCCTCCTGTATTAAGACAGATCACAAATCTAATAAAACAATGGTCGCAACTTCCTTTATCCTGGATAGGGAAGATTAATGCAATCAAAATGACTATTCTACCCAAATTGCTTTATCTATTCAGAGTTCTCCCTATTCCAATTCCTTCCTATTTTTTGAGAATAGTACAAAAAAGAGCAACTTCGTTTATATGGGGCTCTTCTAAACCACGTATACCTATACACACACTACATCTTCTCAAAAATAAAGGAGGCCTGGGATACCCTAATTTTACTAACTACTACAGAGCAGCACATTTGGCCAGTCTGTCCAAATACCATGCAAAACAGGAAATCCCATTATGGGTATTTATAGAGGCTTCAGAAAATGACCCTCTATTAATATCAAATTTATTATGGCTTGATACTAAAGACCGCTTTAAAATTCATAATCCCATAACTAAACACTTCTTATCTCTCTGGGATAAACTAAAAACCAAATATCAGTTACAATCTCCACACAATCCTCTCCTTTCTTTTATCAGAAATCCGGCCTTTTACCCGGCATGGATCTACCCAAATTCTTTTAAAGCTTGGACAACATCAGGCATTCAGACACTAAATGACTTCATAGCATCTAAATCATTCCTTTCATTCCCATCGCTTAGAGAAAAATATGATCTACCAAACTCTGAGATATTTAGATATCTCCAAATCAAAAATTTCTATACACCATTCCTAAAGGGGGATACACCATTATCCCAATTATCCATTTTTTAATCAATCTGTACAAAAGATCCATTTGCTAAAGGTACAATTTCATCACTTTATAATCAATTATATGGAGTAACAAATCTTAATAGACCCTCTTACGTTCAGAGGTGGGAGGAGGACCTGGGACGAACTTTAGAAGACACGGACTGGTCTAACATATGGCTCACATCTAAGTCATCTTCACCCAACATCTTAGCACTGGAGACAAATTATAAAGTCCTAACTCGCTGGTACCTTGTACCCGCTAGAGTGGCAAAATATTCACCTAATACCTCAGCTCTTTGTTTTCGAGGATGCCCAGAAATAGGCACATATTTACACATATGGTGGACGTGCCCAGTAATCCAAACCTTCTGGAAGGAAGTCTTCGTGATTGCATCTAAAATATTTAAAAAAATAATACAACCAGATCCATATTTAACTTTACTTAATCTAAAACCGGAATGGTTAACACTCTCTCAATTCAAACTTATGATCCAACTAATAACAGCTGCAAAACAAACAGTGGCCAAGGCATGGAAATCTCCTACATTGGTACTAGCAGAAACAATTCACAGAATGAATAATACAATGTCCCATGCTAAGATGGTAGCCATCGATCAAAACCAAATTCCAAAATTTGAAAAACTTTGGCATCCTTGGATAAAACAACAGTTCCTGTCAAACTTCAATGACTCTGTCCTGTTGCCATGGTAACAGATTAAATGACTTACAGAGACACCCATTCTAAGGCTTCAAAGAGAACTAAAAAGAATAATAAACTGACGAGCGGGACAACCTTGTGGACCATACCTCTACCTTTCAACCCTTTTTCTTCTTTCTCTTTCCTTTTCTCCACCTTATGATTAAAGCTCATTATCAGAATTTATTTGACCTATATACACTCTACTTGTAAACAATATGTATAGTAGGTATAAATCATTTAAATACCTACAAAAGTACCTAAGGAAATGATATATATCTTTAATTTAGGTTTACGTGAACCCAATGTTTAATATTTGAAATTTCATGATATTTACCTATATAAACCCTACTGTAAAACAATGAGCTTACTTTATAGATCCTTGTAAACTTACTTTATGTATCTTTATAATATTGTATACTCATTAACCACTTGAGCCCCGGACCATTATGCTGCCTAAGGACCAGAGGTCTTTTTCCAATTTGGCACTGCGTCGCTTTAACTGCTAATTGCGCGGTTATGCAATGCTGTACCCAAACGAAATTTGCGTCCTTTTCTTCCCACAAATAGAGCTTTCTTTTGATGGTATTTGATCACCTCTGCAGTTTTTATTTTTTGCGCTATAAACGGAAAAAGACCGAAAATTTTGAAAAAAAATGATATTTTCTACTTTTTGTTATAAAAAAAATCCAATAAACTCAATTTTAGTCATACATTTAGGCCAAAATGTATTCGGCCACATGTCTTTGGTAAAAAAAATGTCAATAAGCGTATATTTATTGGTTTGCGCAAAAGTTATAGCGTCTACAAACTAGGGTACATTTTCTGGAATTTACACAGCTTTTAGTTTATGACTGCCTATGTCATTTCTTGAGGTGCTAAAATGGCAGGGCAGTACAAAACCCCCCCAAATGACCCCATTTTGGAAAGTAGAAACCCCAAGGAAATTGCTGATAGGCATGTTGAACCCATTGAATATTTATTTTTTTTGTCCCAAGTGATTGAATAATGACAAAAAAAAAAAAAAATATTTACAAAAAGTTGTCACTAAATGATATATTGCTCACACAGGCCATGGGCCTATGTGGAATTGCACCCCAAAATACATTCAGCTACTTCTCCTGAGTACGGGGATACCACATGTGTGGGACTTTTTGGGAGCCTAGCCGCGTACGGGACCCCGAAAACCAATCACCGCCTTTTGCAGCTCTCATTTGTTTTTGAAAATGAAGAAAGACAAGAAAAAACTTTTTTTTTTTTTCTTTTTTCAAATTTCAAAACTTTGTGACAAAAAGTGAGGTCTGCAAAATACTCACTATACCTCTCAGCAAATAGCTTGGGGTGTCTACTTTCCAAAATTTGGGGGGGTTTTGTGCCACCTGGGCATTCCATGGCCTCCGAAACTGTGATAGGCAGTGAAGAGTGAAATCAAAAATTCACGCCCTTAGAAAGCCTGAAGGCGGTGCTTGGTTTTCGGGGTCCCGTACGCGGCTAGGCTCCCAAAAAGTCTCACACATGTGGTATCCCCGTACTCAGGAGAAGCAGCAGAATGTATTTTGGGGTGTAATTTCACATATTCCCATGGCATGTTTGAGCAATATATCATTTAGTGACAACTTTGTGCAAAAAAAAAAAAAAAAAAAAATTTGTCTCTTTCCCGCAACTTGTGTCGCAATATAAAATATTCCATGGACTCGACATGCCTCTCAGCAAATAGCTTGGGGTGTCTACTTTCCAAAATGGGGTCATTTGGGGGGGTTTTGAACTGTCCTGGCATTTTATGCACAACATTTAGAAGCTTATGTCACACATTACCCACTCTTCTAACCACTTGAAGACAAAGCCCTTTCTGACACTTATTGTTTACATGAAAAAGTTTTTTTTTTTGCAAGAAAATTACTTTGAACCCCCAAACATTATATATTTTTTTAAAGCAAATGCCCTACAGATTAAAATGGTGGGTGTTTCATTTTTTTTTTTCACACAGTATTTGCGCAGCGATTTTTCAAACACATTTTTTGGGGAAAAAACACACTTTTTTAAATTTTAATGCACTAAAACACACTATATTGCCCAAATGTTTGATGAAATAAAAAAGATGATCTTATACCGAGTACATGGATACCAAACATGACATGCTTTACAATTGCGCACAAACGTGCAGTGGCAACAAATTAAATACATTTTTAAAAGCCTTTAAAAGCCTTTACAGGTTACCACTTTAGATTTGCAGAGGAGGTCTACTGCTAAAATTACTGCCCTCGATCTGACCTTCGCGGTGATACCTCACATGCATGGTGCAATTGCTGTTTACATTTGACGACAGACCGCCGCTTGCGTTCGCCTTAGCGCAAGAGCAGGGGGCGACAGGGGTGCTTTTTTTTTTTTTTTTTTATTTCTTTATTATTTTTTTGCTTTTTTATCTTATTTTTAAACTGTTCCTTTTATTTTTTTTTTTTTAAATCATTTTTATTGTTATCTCGGGGAATGTAAATATCCCCTATGATAGCAATAGGTAGTGACAGGTACTCTTTTTTGAAAAAATTGGGGTCTATTAGACCCTAGATCTCTCCTCTGCCCTCAAAGCATCTGACGACACCAAGATCGGTGTGATAAAATGCTTCCCCAATTTCCCAATGGCGCTATTTACATCCGGCGAAATCTAAGTCATAAAATGCTCGTAGCTTCCGGTTTCTTAGGCCATAGATATGTTTGGAGCCACTCTTGTCTCTGATCAGCTCTATGGTCAGCTGGCTGAATCACCGGCTGCATTCTCAGGTTCCCTGTTGAGACAGGAGAGCCAGAGAAAAACACGGAAGACGGTGGGGGGGGGGGCATTCCCTCCCACGGCTTGTAAAGGCAGTCTAGAGGCTAATTAGCCGCTAGGATTGCTTTTACATGAAAGCCGACCGCTGGCTGAAAAGAATGATACCAAGATGATACCTAAACCTGCAGGCATCATTCTGGTATAACCACTCAAAGTTGTGAATGGCGTACCTGAAGACAAAAAAATGGTTAACAATGGTTAACAATAAAGCACAGTAAACAGTAAAGTATAAATAATTACATACCTGAAAAACAAACATGATAAAACATAATAACAATAACAATAAAACATTGCAGAATAGAATACAGTAAAAAAAAAACAGAACAATAGAGAGAGAGAATAGAGAGAGAGAACAATAAAACGACAACTATTTTTTTTTATTTTATATATATATATATATATATTTTTTTTACACTTTTTTTGTAACTAACTTTTATAACTGTAACCGGTTCCAGGTTCGGGTCTCTCAAAATGCGATGGCATCTTGGGAGACCCTGTGAAAGTGTGCCTAGTCTGTGGAATGCTGTACCCTACGCTAATACTCAACTAGTGCATGGTAGCGTTCAAAACATTCACCAATGCAAAGACCAGGATTGTCAGGACAGGAGGGACAATAATAGCGGGTGTCACGCCTATATCCGCGCTTGCTGCAGACACGACATCTTTTTGGGGGGGTTCCTTGGGTAGGGGTACTCGGGAGGACATAAAAATGCCTCTCATGCAGCCGACTGCATTTGGTTGGGGATGTGAATGGGGGAAGTACGGGCGCTGCAGAAGCGGTGTGTTCCCAATTAGGATTGGCGAATGCAGCAGGAAGGGCACTATGGGCACGACGGCCTGTGTTCGTCTTTTTGGTGGCAGCGGGACACTACTTGTGCTTGCCACCTCACCAGCTTGAACTGCACTTATGGGACTCGCCACGTCACCAAGTGTTACTGCAGCGCTGGTTTGACTACGACCGGGGTATACTAGGCCGCTGGTGCTTGCCAGTTCAATAAAAAGCTTCCAAAAAAACTGTTAGCGATCGCAGGGATCAGGCCTGACTCTGCAAACGCTGCAGTTATGCGTTTAGTGTTTTGTAAGTGACAGTGATCGATCGATACTTCACTTGGGTGGGCTGGGCTGGGCCGGGCGGAGGGGCAAAACGCAGGTGCTAGCAGGTATCTGGGCTGATCCCGCTAACACTGCGTTTTTGGGAACCCTAAACTGCTGGGGACGCTAGTATAGATCTGATCGGATCAGATATTGATCCGTTCAGATACTATACTACTAAGGGAGGCGTATGCTGCGTGCGTGGGTGTTAGTGGTACTGACGCTAACCTGACGCTGCCTGGGGCCGGTGCTTGCTAGTTCACCAAAATGCTACCAAAAAAACTGTTAGCGATCGCAGGGATCAGGCCTGACTCTGCGAACGCTGCAGTTATGCGTTTAGTGCCTTGTAAGTGACAGTGATCGATCGATACTGCACTTGGGTGGGCTGGGCTGGGCCAGGCGGAGGGGCACAACGCAGGTGCTAGCAGGTATCTGGGCTGATCTCGCTAACACTGCGTTTTTGGGAACCCTAAACTGCTGGGGACGCTAGTATAGATCTGATCGGACCAGATATTGATCCGTTCAGATACTATACCACTAAGGGAGGTGTATGGTACGTGCGTGGGTGTCAGTGGTACTGGCGCTAACCTGAGGCTGCCTGGGGCTGGTGCTTGCCAGCTCACCAAAATGCTACCAAAAAAACTGTTAGCGATCGCAGGGATCAGGCCTGACTCTGCGAACGCTGCAGTTATGCGTTTAGTGTTTTGTAAGTGACAGTGATCAATCGATACTGCACTTGGGTGGGCCGGGCGGAGGGACAAAACGCAGGTGCTAGCAGGTATCTGGGCTGATCCCGCTAACACTGCGTTTTTGGGAACCCTAAACTGCTGGGGACACTAGTATAGATCTGATCTGATCCGTACAGATACTATACCACTAAGGGAGGCGTATGCTGCGTGCGTGGGTGTTAGCGGTACTGGCGCTAATCTGACGCTGCCTGGGGCGACGCATATCACCGCCGGGCGACCGGGGGGCTAAACCTTTATTCGGTAATAAACGGCGGGTGCCCTGACACTATAAAAAATAAACAAACTAACCAGCGTCACCCGTAACAGTTATACGGTGATCAGTGGTGAAAGGGTTAACTAGGGGGCAATCAAGGGGTTAAAACATTTATTAGGTAGTATATGGGGGTCCCTGTCGCTATAAAACGCTGACGGCGAACCTAAATATTTACCTCACTAACTAGCGTCACCAGCGACACTAATACAGCGATCAGAAAAATGATCGCTTAGCGACACTGGTGACAGGGGGTGATCAAGGGGTTAAAACTTTATTAGGGGGGGTTAGGGGGGTACCCTAGACCTAAAGGGGGGTAATACTCACTGTCCCAACACTGTAACTGTCACAAACTGACACCAATGCAGTAATCAGAAAAAAAAAAAAAAAAACTGCTGGTGTCAGTTTGTGACAGGGAGGGGGGGGGGTGATTGGGGGGCGATCGGGGTGTTTTGTGTGCCTGGCATGTTCTACTGTGTTGTGTAGTGTTGGTGCACTCACATACCAGTCTTCTCTCCTCGGCGCTGCAACGGAATACCGAGCCGAGGAGAGATGACATCATTTCCTTTGCTGCTGTTTAGCATGTACGTGATTTTGCCTGCCCGTGCCGCCTTGCCGACGTAAATCGGCGTGAGGCGGTCCTTAACTGGATAAACTTCTTTTGACAAGGAAAGCTGCTACAGCTATGTTCCTTGCTCTGATGATCCGGCCAGTTCTCTCTTCCTCTGGTGCGTTTGCTGGGAAAAGAGCTCCCATTCAACCCCACCTGCGCAAACCCCCCGCTCCCAGGCAGCCCACACTCGCCAGCCCTCATTTTGCGAGTGGTAAATTTGAGGGCTGATTTAAAGTCCATAAAAGCATTGTCACTTTACCATACTGTATATGTAAATTAAGTTTGCACCTGTTCTCCTTCCGGTTCTCCCACGATGCCTTGGTGGTCGCTGCACAGAGTCCCAGTCCCCCTCTCTCCAACAGCGATCACTCCACATGCAGCAGGATTAATGGGATGCCCCACGCGTCCTAGTCGGATCTACAACACAGACAGTACACAATTACATTAGGAGAGCGGTGAGTCATCAAAAAATCAAGTTGTTATAACAAAAAAAAATGTCAGCGGTGGCAGTGGTGAGTCATCAAAAAATCAAGTTGTTATAACAAAAAAAAAAGGCAGCGGTGGCAGTGGACATTGCAAGGACCGTATAGAGGTTAAGTACAGCGCTGCGCTAAAAATGACAAACAGCAGCCAACACACCTGTAGACTCAGGATCAAACCAACAGTAAAAAAATTCAAAAGTGTGGCGCTATGAATTACGTGAAAGAATAATGAATAAATAATAATTCAAATAAAAATTTTTTTTTAAAAATACAGTGACTTCAAAGCAGATATTTCGCTATGAACCAGAAAAATATTGCGTGAATGTATGTAATGTGAATGAAATAGTAACACTCAAAAACATGTATTAAACCAAGTGTAAAAAAAACACAAACCAATGTTGAATGCAAAGTCCAAATAAGTGAACAAACACAAGCAAAAAGTCTGTGATAATAGTGAAAAAAATGATGATAAACAGGTATCTCCTGAGCATGCAGGGGGATGGTTCCGAACCGGCAACCTGGTGGGTAGATGAACCGTAGAGAGACCGGAAGTGCACAGAAGATTGAAATCGGTGCCAGGACCATCACCAGAAACCAAGGAGGCTTACCAGAAGTTGTGGCCTGAAATGGCGTATGCTATACAGGTCAAAAAGGCTTGATGACCAACAGGTCTAGGTAAAATATCTGGTCGGATGTCATCACACAGATAGGGGGAAGAGATCAGCACGGCTTCCTCAGCAATGGGTACACCATGAGCCAAGCGAATAGTTTGTGTAATATGTGAGGGATAAAAACACTCACATAGCGTGATAACGTTTGAACTTGGATTTATTTTAAAGAGAGAACAAACTCACATTTTCAGAAGATAAAAACAGCATGTAATCTTGTAGCGGTAGTCATGAGGGGTCCACCCGACATGTTTCAACTAAAAAGTCCCCCCAGATGATGACTTTTTAGTATGGCATATGCCATTTCAGGCCACAACTTCTGGTAAGCCTCCTTGGTTTCTGGTGATGGTCCTGGCACCGATTTCAATCTTCTGGTCTCTCTACGGTTCATCTACCCACCAGGTTGCCGGTTCGGAACCATCCCCCTGCATGCTCAGGAGATACCCGTTTATCATCATTTTTTTCACTATTATTTTTGCTTGTGTTTGTTCACTTATTTGGACTTTGCATTTAACATTGGTTTGTGTTTTTTTTACACTTGGTTTAATACATGTTTTTGAGTGTTACTATTTCATTCACATTGCATACATTCACGCAATATTTTTCTGGTTCATACCGAAATATCTGCTTTGAAGTCGCTGTATTTTTAAAAAAAAATTTTTTATTTGAATTATTATTTATTCATTATTCTTTCACGTAATTCATAGCGCCACACTTTTGAATTTTTTTGACATTGCAAGGACAGCTCATGGACACCCGTGTCCGTGTGCGGACACCTAGCCAATCCCTGTCCATGCTGCATATTACAAATTAAATAGCATCATTAACATCTGCTCAGCCTCCTCCCCTGCCCCAATCCAGCCATTTATTAATCTGCTGCTGCAGATGCAGTCAGAAGTATCTGCTGTTTTGCCTACTTTAATACAGAAGCACTGTCTGTAGCACAGTGTCACTGTCACACACTGCTTTGGTTTCACTTCCAAGTTCCAACTTCCAGCTAGAGCCAGGCTCCTCTAGGTTGCAGCACCGACACAGCTCCCTGCACTCCTCTGAGTCCTCCCACCCGCCTCTGGCCGAGAGTGACGTCACGCCACCGGAACAGGACTAACGAGACTCCTCTGTAGGGGGAGATAACAACAGTGAAGCACAGCGCGCTGACAAGGAAGAGAGGTGAAGCCAGGTTTTATTGTGGCGGGTGCAGGAGCGCACTCGGCACACTTACAGAAAGTTTTTCTGGGAAAAGGCAGCGGTGCTGGCTAAAGTGTACAGTGACACCTGTGAGTGTGCCCCCCCCTCCTCCAGAAAATTGTACCGCTTAGGGCTTCCGCCCCTTCTTTGTACTGGCCCTGTATACAAACCAATAGTAAATGTATAAAAAAGTTGATTGAAACAAAAAATCTTCTTATATAGAATGTGTTTCACATTACACTGTAAGAAAAAAAGTGCTTCTCAAAATGAAGAAATGAAATGAATTTAATATTGATGTGCACTAAACGCATGTGCTGAAAAAATGAAAAGTCCAATATCAAATACCGTATATATGAAATATATATTATGTATACATTATAGTATATATGAAAGTTATTTGGAACACAAAATCTTCTTATATAGAGTGTGCTTCAAATTCCACTGTGAGAAAAAAGTGCTTCTCAGATAAACCAAAAATCTGTGACTAGTGCTACCTACACCAGGTGAAATGGCTGCTTACCTCCTTCTTAGACCCTGAAAGGGTCAAACTCGCTCATAACTAATGATAATTCCCATCAGGAAAAAAGGTTCCACGCTGATCTTTAAATGGTTCCCACCAAGGTCTTGCAGAGATTAAACACGCTTTGCACCTCGTATATCTCTCCTTTAAAGGTTGCCTCCGTGATGATCACCAGCGACTTCAGACCGACATGCAAAACTATAAAGTGCCTCCAACAGTGCAGTACCAGTTGTTAAATGGAATAAACCTTATCTACCCAGCTTCCTCTATTAAACTCACATTTATTTCAATAAAAAACGGAATATAACATATTTAAAATCCAACAGGTCTCATGCATGTCCCCGCCAGGCTCTACCTCTACGCGTTACACCACCATCCACGTGGCTTCATCTGGAGTTGCTGGTGATCATCACAGAAGCAATCTTTAAAGGAGAGATATACGAGGTGCAAAGCCTATCTGATCCCTGCAGGACCTTGGTGGGAACCATTAAAGATCAGTGTGGAGGCTTTTTTCCTGATGGGAATTATCATTAGTTGTGAGCGAGTTTGACCCTTTCAGGCTGCTGTCCTAAAATCTGACCGTTAGTACGCTTCTTTTGACAATTGTTGTTCAACTTTCAGCCAACAAATGTAGGATGGCAGGCTAGTAAATTTTCTGCGAACAACGGTCTGTTGTCAGATTTTCGTATGGTAAGTACACAAATCCGTCACACAAAAGTTGAAAGTACAAACACACATGCTCGGAATCAATGCTCAAACACGAAATTAGCAGAAGGGGCCCAAAGGGTGGTGCTCAAGAGCTGAAATTCCTCGTATTAAGTCACTACTTTCGTGTTTGTTGCACGACAATTGTGTACCGTTAGTATGCAAGACAAGATCCTGGCACACGCCCTTTTGACAAAAATCAGATGCTCGGTGGCCAACAATCGCATTGTGTGTACAAGGCTTAAGAAGGAGGTGAGCAGCCATTTTACCCGGTGAAGGGAGCACTAGTCACAGATTGTTGGTTTATCTGAGAAGCACTTTTTTCTCACAGTGGAATTTGAAGCACACTCTATATAAGAAGATTCTGTGTTCCAATTACCTTTCATATAGATTTGATATTGGACTTATTTTTTTTTTTCAGCACATGCGTTTATTGCACAACAATATTGGATTTATATACATTTTTTAAAGAAGCACTTTTTTTCTCACAGTGTAATTTGAAACACATACTTTACAAGAAGATCTTTTGTTTCAATCAACTTTATATATACATTTACTATTGGATTCAATATTTATTCAGCACATGCGTTTATTGCATATTATTGGATTTATGTATTATTTGTAAGATTGCAGCAGCACTATCACATTTTTTAGATATTCATTCATTTTTGTTTTGTGATAACATCCTGGTGATAGCAGCAGCTAGATTTATTGCACATGGTTTATGTCACACAGTTTCTATGTTTATTAGTACTTTTATATTCACACACCACTAGGTGGCAGCGCACAACTACCACATATCCTATTTCTTAAAGCAGAATTACACCTTCCTATCCTTTGCAACTGCCATGGTGCTGCACATGTGATCAGTTATAACACAAGCCATTTTATGGTTAACACTTTGGTTAAGGAAACAAGCAAATGTGACAGTTGGCAATCCCAGCATTCCAGAAATGTTTTATCAATGGGTTTAGTTCCACTTTATGATTTACTGGTGGGGCTCTGGGCTTTAGTAAAATGTCAGCCTCTGGCAAGAAGAAAAAGGAACCATGCTGAAAGCAATTTACAGCACAGACTAATTTTGGTAGCATAATTATTAATGTGGAATGTATGTTCCTTACTATAGAACATTATTTTTTTTAAAATCAAATTGTTATGGGTAAAGCTCCACTTTAATGTCAACTGATGCCAGGGAGTGTTTCTATTAGAGGACAGTAATCACCATCTGGGAGAATCCATCCTCAATTTCTTAATTTTCAAGAACTTGCTGAGACGCTAGAGGTTTCTGTTTGGCTTGGAAACTATGAAACTGGTTGGAGTAAAAGCCTCGAGACTTCTCTTCTACTGGCACAGGTGCAATGACCCCTTGGGATAGTAGACTTTCCAGGTTTGCAAAGAAAACTGCTCTTTTTCATGGATCTGAAGGCATTCTTAAAAGCGTGAAGAGGGAAAGCAAAGACAATCCAGCTTTGTAAGGAAAAACAGGCGGGATGCACGACCCCACCCCCCCCCCCCCCGAAGCAACACCCATTACTATATTGGGCTCAATGTGTGGACCACCAGAGACTTCCATGGGCCAGAAAACAATAGGCTACTGAAGTTGATTCACACCACATTTGGAGAGCAAGATCCAGGAAAAGATTAGGACAGCTATTAGGTAAGGAGTAACCAGAACCCTACCCACAGGTATAGTAGTTCACCTGAAAGAAGCAGGCTACCACACTTCCCCAGAAAAAAAAAGGGGGGAATGCGTCCTCCTGGAGTGGGAGAGGCCTTTTACCTGTTTGTGGAACTGTGTTTCCTGTAGAGGGGGGAACCAATAATCTCTCACGTAGCTGCCTGAAATATGCTTTGGGAAAGGACAATTTTACCTGTGAAATAGTGGAGATACCAGATAACGCCAGGAATACAGAGCTAACCTGCCTGTAGAGTAGCCATTGGCAGGAGAACAATTGGGGGAGGATCTTCCTATCTAATTAGGGAATCCGGGTGCCCCCATTGTTCTTCTCCCCACCTCTTTGCCTGCAAGAAGTCATGGCTTGCTGAGGGATAGGCCTGTAACCCAGGAAGGTTGGTTAACTGTTGTGGAAGGCAGGAAGGCTGAGATATCAGGTGGATACTGTGTGACAAAGAATCTCTATAAAAGTGAAAAGAACACGAAATGGTAGACCGGCCTGCTCCTTTTAACTACTTAAGGACCGGAAGGGTTTGCCTCTTTAATGACCAGGCCATTTTTTGTGAAACGGCACTGCGTTGCTTTAACTGACAATTGCGCGCTTGTGCGACGTTGTACCCAAACAAAATTGATGACTTTTATGTCCCACAAATAGAGCTTTCTTTTGGTGGTATTTGACCACCTCTGTGGTTTTTATTTTTTGTGTTATGAACAAAAGAGCGACAATTTAAAAAAAAAAAACAATATTTTTTACTTTTTGCTATAATAAATATCCCCCCAAAAAATGAAAACAAATTTCTTCATCAGTTTAGGCCAATATATTGTACATATTTTTGGTGAAAAAAAAAAAATTGCAATAAGCGTATATTGCTTGGTTTGCGCAAAAATTATAGCGTCTACAAAAGCATTTTTATTATTTACCAGTAATGGCGGCGATCTGCGGACAGATCGGAGACTTTTTTGGGACCAGTGACATTTATACAGCAATCAGAAAAATAGCCACTGATTACTGTATAAATGTCACAGGCAGGGAAGGGGTTAACACTAGGGGGCGATAAAGGGGTTAAGTGTTCTCTAGAGAGGCGTTTCTAACTGGAGGAGAGAGATTGCTGTTCCTGATCACTAGGAACAGCAGATCTCTCTGTTATCCCTTCAGAACAGGGATGTTTGTATAGATACACAGATCCCCATTCTGGCTCTCTGTGGAGTGATTGCGGGTGGCCGGCAGACATCGCGGCCCTGTGCATCGGCTCTGGCATTGTGCAGCGGGCGCACACAACCCCTATCTCTCTTAAAGCGCCCAATGTACACCTATGGCGATTGGCGCAGCCTTGCCAACCTGCCGCAGTATGACAACGGTGGCTGGTCGGCAAGCGGTTAAACACTGCCACAGCCTGTGTATCACCCTATAAGGGAAAAAGCACATCCTGGTGCTTTCCTGTGCTCTAAACAAGCGTTTCTCAACCTTTTTCCAGTCAAGGCACCCTTTAAAATTCTACACAATCTTGAGGCACCCCATTCTAAAATGTAACTAACTAAACTAACAGTTTCACTCAATGCAGCAACATCCACACGTGGGGCACCCAATGCTAGAGGCGATATATTCTTCCAGAGCAAACACTGGTACTGACTTAGTATTGCAAGGTTTCTCTTCTCCCACATTTTCTCTCCCTCACTGAGCTACTGTGACCTCAGTGCTGATGGAGAGGGGAAAACAAGGATGACGTCTCTGGATGTTAAGACACCGGTGGCTAGGTGGTTGTAATGGTGGACAATGAAAACCTGTGGCTTTGTGTAAATAAAAGACAGGCTTCATCCACCTGCTTAAGAAAAGGACAAAACAACCTTTGGCGCACTGTGGCACTGAAACCGCTCCCTGCTCCACCTGACATCCAGAAGTGACGTCGGTGGCTTCCCCTGAGTGTACCCATGGACTAGGAAGTGCTGGGAGACACCAGCACAGCCGTGACATCTCCATCAGCCGCGGCTCATCCTCTCCCCTCAAACAGATGAACCCTGTATTAAGACTACCAAGCGCTCATCTTCCTTTATCTTGTGAGTGTTTATATTGATTGCCAACTATTAAAGCACTTTGAATACTGCACTTAGATAGCGCTGCTGTCTCTCCTTTGGCTTTTTATCCACCTGCTGGCTTCTATAGAATGTTTGAGGAATTTTACCTAGGCACCCCTGAAGAAACCCGAAGGCACCCTGGTTGAAAAAGGCTGCTCTAAACCACCACAAAAGGGAGGGAACACTGTAATGTGAGACTGTCACAACTCAAACACAAAGGCACCAGCTCATGCTGTAGGGCCTAGTAGGCCCAATCTGGACACAGCCCAATGGGCACACCCCTCACAGGGCTGTCAGGGACGTGACTCTCTTCCAGGAGGATTTTTTTTTCCTTTCCTGTACAGGGTGGCCTCTATCTCACCACCATTACCAGCTTTGGGGAAGACTGCCTGCTGCTGTCATCTGCTGAATAAGTCTATATGCATTTTTCTACATTATGCAAGTTCGTTTACTTCTTTCTTCAATTTAATAAATTACTACATTGAGGCAGTGTCGCTCTTATCTTGTTTTAACATGTCTAAGAGGGTTACCCAGGTCCTGTTTATGGATAAGTAATGCAGATGCTGCCAGTGAGTAATTATCCTCCCCATTAACATATGGAGTCTGATGGACTTTTGAAACTTTCTATTCACTTTACCATCTTCAACGATATATGGATCTTGATGGACGTCATTATCTGATTCATAAGGAATTTTTGTTTACCTTATATTGTGCTCTTTGATATAGTGTGCATTCACCTGAATGTGGCATCCATAATCACCAACTCCTCTTTTTGTCTTATCCAAATGATCTTGTTTGCCTTCACACATTCTAGCATGTCCTGGGGCATTTAACATTCCACTAATTGCTCAGGATCCTCCCACTCCTTTAAGGCTTTCAATAAAAAAAAAAATGTTCCTCAAAGTAAATCCAGAGTCAAATCATGATGAACAATGTCGCTGCAAAAAAAAAAAAAAAAAAGCAAAAGCTCTGTAGCCGACGCTGGCTTACCACCACTACATAAATTGTTGATGACAGAAGTGGGTGGGACTACGTCACCAGGTGGCCCCACCCCTTAGTTTATTTAGCGGTGGGAGCCTGGGGTACAGCACTTTTTTTCATTGTGATTGATGCTGGATTTACTTTGGGGGACATTGTTTTTGTTTTAACCACTTCAGCCCGGAAGATTTGGCTGCTGAATGACCAGGGCATTTTTTGTGATTCGGCACTGTGACGCTTTAACTGACAATTGCGCTGTCGTGCGGCGCAGCACCCAAACAAAATTGATGTCCTTTTTTCCCCACAAATAGAGCTCTCTTTTAGTGGTATTTTATCAGATCTGCGATTTTTATTTTTTTTGCTATTAACAAAAAAAAGAGCGACAATTTTGAAAAAAAAAAAAAAATATTTTGTACTTCTTGCTACAATAAATATACCCATATTAAAAAAAAAAAAAAAAAAGCAAATTTTTGTCTCAGTTTAGGCTGATATGTATTCTTTTACATATTTTTGGTGATAAAAATCGCAATAAGCTTATATTGATTGGTTTGTGCAAAAGTTATAGCGTCTACAAAATAGGGGATAGATTTATAGCATTTTTATTATTTTTTTTTTTCTAGTAATGGCCGCGATCTGTGATTTTTATTGGGACTGCAACATTATGGTGGACACATCGAACACTTTGGACACATTTTTGTGACCATTGGCATTTATACAGTGATCAGTGCTATAAAAATTCACTAATTACTGTATAAATGTCACTGGCAGGGAAGGGATTAACACTAGGGGGCGATCAAGGGGTTAACTGTGTTCCCTGTGTGTTTTTCTAACTGTAGGGGGAGGGGACTGACCTAGAGGAAATGACAGATCGTGAATCCTAGCTATTGGGAACTCACGATCTGTCTCTCCTCACAGAACAGAGCAGGGATTTGTGCGTTTACACACACACGTCCCTGTTCTGCCTTTCGTGCCCATGATCGCTCGTGGCCGGCGGTCATCGTGACCATCAGCCACGAGCATCGGCACTCCCGCAGTGCAGCGGGCACAGTATGACGGCGGCTGGTCGGCAATCGGTTAATAAAGGACTTGTCAAAAACTGTTTCTATTTATTTTTGACACTTTGTTGGTGAATGAATACCCTATACTCATTCACATAGCATGGGGGGGGGGGGGGGGTTAAATGCTTCTTATCCAATTGCTAAGGACGCAGACGGCCACCTGCTCCTAAAATTCGCATCAGAACCGTATCTGAATCCCAAGTGAACAGCTAATTTGGAAATTTGCAGTGAAATGGGTCCTGAAATTTGTACCACACAAGTGTGAAACAGGCCTTATTTAGCTTTTTTCCCCTCATTTCCTCCCGGTGATTCTGCCAACACACTTTCAGTCCTACCAAGACAACAGTCATTCACTGGACACCAGAAACTAGATAGGAATGTGGGACTCTGCCCCTCTCCTATTCTACATAGGATCGAGGGACATGGTTCTGTAAACCTTGGAAATAGCTGGGAACAACAGTTTTTAATAGGAGTTAGCAGAGGCAGTTAAAAGTTCACAAGGTTTCTGGCAAGATCAATGGGGATTTTTTTTTTTTCACTTCTCAAACTGATAAACAGAACACTAAGGTATTTTTACCGGACCAAATGTGTCCACATTCTTGTTTTGAAATTTAGAGACACCTTTCAGTTAGTTAGCTTTCAGGCTGGGTTCACACTATCGCTGCATGCGGCTCACAGCAGGGGTACGATGCGTCCTCGTTCACCATTTCAGGTCCGATTTCAGCACAAATTTTTGGCTGAATTCAGACCTAAAAACAGATCAAAAGATGCACAGGGCTCCTGTGCAAATTTGCACCGAAGCCGCAGCGGAGATATGTGAACCGCCTCCATATCTCCTGCTATTGCGAATTGGATGCTGAAACCCTGCATCCAATTCTCAATAGTGTGAACCCAGCCTAAGGGTGCATTCACACTTACGAACAACACCCTGGCCACGACTAGCTGTGAGAGCCCCAGCGGGGGTTCCTACGATTAGCTGCATGTATGTAGCCCCACCGTCAGCAATGAGAGGCTGTCGGCTCTTGCAGCTAATCATGCCCTCTCGCATGTAATCACTCATGCTGCGATCACATGCGAATGATCGTCCCTAAATGCAGACTGCCTGCTTGCCTGGGGCTCTCGCAGCTAATCACAGCCAGGGTGCATTTGAAAATGAGAATGCACTCCAATCCTTATGCTACATGTCAAGAGATATAACATCTTACAAAGCATTATTGTAGGCTGCCATTGGTAACCTCCCCCTTCTGTTCCCCACCTGTCCAGCTGATGGTTTTACTGCTTCCTAAGCTACTGACTTAGAACATGTTTAGAGATAAGAAATGCTGATTTTTTTTTTTTTTAATAGCATGTTACAGGTCTGATTCAAGGGTATAAAAGCAAAGCAAACAACAAATATTTTTCAATAATGACAGCCCCCATACCTCTGTTATGACAGGTGTACTTCAGGCAATAATAAATATGACAACTATACAACAAGCCAAACTTTATTTAGAACGTCTAACAATTCAGAATTTACAAAAAGTCATACAAAGAATGATTAGAACATAGAGAACAGTGTTCATACTCTTAGATAAACCGTGGTTTCCAACAAGACAGTTCCTTTTTTCTTTTTTTTCTTAAAAGGACCTTAACGGCAGTGTCCTAACATTTTATTACAAACTCAAAGTATAGTGCAGATTTAAACTCTGAAATTCTTCTTGTGGATTTTGCTTTTAGATTCATCCAGAATGAGCTCCATTACTTTCTGCAACAAAAGAAAGCATATATTAAACAATTTAAAAAAAAAAACTAACATAGTTGGCCAAACAGTTACATTTTCATGTAAAGGTTCTTGTAAAAAATCATTGGTCAATGCATTTTTTTGCCATCAATATACTGTATAGTTTATATATCATTTACATAGTTTTAAAGGCTAAAGAGGTTAAAGACACAGGTCCATCCAGTGAAACCTATAAGCGTGTACACATGCTACATCCTGTGCCAAAGTTATTTCTCGACATCATTTGGTATAAGCCTTCTGGACCTGGTGATCTATTTACATTTTCTCCAATCTCTTTTGTACCTGGTTATCAGTCAACCATAGAGGTATCTTCAATAAAACTTTTTTTTTTTTTTTTTTTTTAACTTCACCTGAAAAGGGAAGTTCTGCTTATCCTCAACTTCCCCAATCCTCTATGTAAACTTTTTTTTTCTTTATGGAGTACCTAGTTTTGACATGTACCCACTCCCACTTCAGTTCGGCTCTGCCTTTTTATCAAAAGTCAGCAGCTACAGTATTTATAGTTGCTCACTATTCTTTTCTTTCTTTTTTCTCTCAACAGGACCAGAGCTCCTCTTTAACCCCTTCCCACCGAGCGTACACAGATGTGCGGCCTCGGCTTTTGGGGGTTATACCGGGATGATACCCGCAGCTGCAGTCATCATCCCGGTACCGTTTTTTTTTAGAGCGGGTGATCGGCTTTCCAGGGATAACAACCGATGCGGCTAAAAGCTGCTTGGCTGTTATCCCGGAGGAGCGGGAGGGGACGCCCCCCCCCCCTCCCGCCGCTCTGAACGGGCCTCCCGTCCCACCGGGAGACCCGATCGACGATCCGCCACTTCCGGCAGCTAGGGACAGACTGGCTTGAAAGCGATCTGAATATTTTGGAGTGCAAAGGGGGGATTGGGGGTTTTAGACCACGGATCCCTCCATAAAGAGTACCTGTCACCACCTATTACTGTCACAGGGGATGTTTACATTCCTTGTGACAGCAATAAAAGTGATCAATTTTTTTTTTTAAACACAATTTATTAATATAAAAATAAATAAAATAAATCAGAAAAAAAAAAAAAAAGTAAAGCGCCCTCGTCCCCACAAGCTCGCGCAGCAAAGAAAACGCATACGGAAGTAGCACCTGCATATGTAAACGGTGTTCAAATCTAACATGTGAGGTATCGCCGTAATCGTCAGAGCGAGAGCAATAATTCTAGCACTGGACCTACTCTGTAACTCTAACCTGGTAACCGTAAATAAAATTTTAAGCCTCGCCTATGGAGATTTTTAGGTACCGTAGTTTGCCATTCCACAGGTGCGTGCAATTATAAAGCGTGACATGTTTGGTATCTATTTACTCGGTGTAACATCATCTTTCACAGTATAAAAAAAAAAAAAAAAAAAAAAAAAAACGGGCTAACTTTACTGTTTCGGTTTTTTAAAATTCATAAAAGTGTCCCTTTTCCCGAAAAGTTGCGTTTAAAACACCGTTGCACAAATACTGTGTGACATAAAATATTGCAACAATCGCCATTTTATTCTCTAGATTCTCTGCTAAAAAAAATATATATAATGTTTGGGGGCTTGGTAAACGATAGAAAGTGCAGCGCAATATATAAAAAATAAGTCCAGTCCGTATGAATGGGAAAATGCTAAATCCAAGGAAAAAGGAAGCCAAGATTCCACGTGACAGAGAGTGAACTAATTCCTCCAAGTGAAAAATGGTTGACGTATCCTCCACCATATGAACCAAATTGCGCTTACCAGAAGAGATGGACCTCTTAGTTACAGGAGGTCATAAACGCATGTATCCCACCAGGGATGGTGGTACCTCCTGGTACTGCTGCAAAGGACCTTGCTCCAGCCAAATAGAAGAGATCACCCAGCAGGGAGCTCAAATGGAAAAGACCTTCAGGTCGCAGACAGTGGGTTTAGAGATGTGAACCATCAGTGTGAACCATGGCAAATCACTGATCCTGTAACTAAGAGGTCTATCTCTTCTGGTAAGCACAATTTGGTTCATAATGTGGAGGATACGTCGCCCATTTTTCACTTGGAGGAATTAGTTCACTCTCTGTCACGCGGAATCTTGGCTTTCTTTTTCCTTGGATTTAGCATTTTTCCATTCATACGGACTGGACTTATTTTTTACATATTGCGCTGCACTTACTATCATTTACCAATGTATATTCTAGGCATATGTGATTACCTATAGTGTTCAGCTTGCATTTTATCTGTGTCAGTTTTGTTTGCGCTGATTGTTCCTTGTTTATATATAAATGTTTGGGGGCTCTAAGTAATTTTCTAGCAAAAAATACGGATTTTAACTTGTAAACACCAAATGTCAGATATAGGCTTAGTCATGAAAGGTTAAAGACAAATCCAACAATGGTTATACAATACTGCATATATAATTTTTACTGCAGTTATAAACTTAATATAGTAGCAAGTTGTAAATAGTACCATTTCCCATACAATCAAGACAGTAATATAAGTGGTATAAGGACAAAGTTCAGGAGAGTGCCATTGGTGCAATCTAAAATACATATAACAGAAGCATATAGTTATAAGCGTGGAGACGAACATCCAATCATATGAGATAACCATTTACTGTAATTTAGACCACATAACTATAAGTTAGAGAGGTTAGAAATAATAAGAAAGAACTAGAGGAAAGAATGTTGAAGTAGGAGAAAAAGTGTTTAAAAAAAAAGGGGGGTGGTGGAAATGTCTAATATTCCCCTTGGGTATTCAGAGCATAGATTGCATATCTGCCAATGTATTTAAGATGAGTCCATAATATGCCAGAGGTGCCAAAATGTATTAAATTTAGTAATAGAATTGTCAGGCCTAGCAGTTAAATAATCTATATTATAGACATAGAATGCACTTCACAGAAGTCCTTCCTGTGGGGATGTCTGCTTCTATTTTAAAGCAATTAAACAAAGCTGAAAATAAAATGTGATTCGTCAACTTTGTGATTAGTTTGGCAAGCCTAGAAGATAATGAGCTGGATCAAAGAGGCAACAAAGGATTCCGGAAGGGTTTTTGTAATTTGCCACAAAAAGCTGAAATCTAGGAAATTCCCAGTACACATGATACAAAGAAACCCAGAGACTTATCTCAAACAGGTAGAAGATAATACTGGATTAGGCATATGGAGATGTTCAGGAGTGAGAGCCCTATGAAAGCGATTTTCTTATTGATTCTGCCTATGGAGGCTGCATATGTTACCGTTATCCCAAATGTCCTTCCACTCTTCCATTGCCATGCATACTATGGCTTTCTCCCATTTGAACACATATTTGTGCTTAGGGAATGGGTCTATATTAATTGTGGTGAGAAGCATAAAGATGTCCATTATGAGATGTGGATGTGAGGGTCCATCTAAGCAAATCTTTTCGAAGGGAATTAGTTTAGCGAACTCTAATTGGGTAATAAAGCAGTAGTAACCCGCAAAAAAAAAAAAAAATGTTCTCCCTGCAAATTAATGTCATAATGTGCTAGTATGCATCGCATACTAGCACATTATGAAAGACTTACCTGAAAACAAAGCCCTCCAGGGCTGCCAGCTTCACACAGTCTTCCTGGTTCATGTGCAGCCATCGTTTGGCTAAGCCGCGCAGGAGTCAAGGCCACGGCACTGCTCTGTATGGACGGCACGCCGTATACTGAAAGCATAGTGTGCATGCGCCGATGACATCACTGGCGCTGCTAAAGTAAATATCTCCTAAACAGTGCACATTTAGTAGATATTTACTGTAAATCCAGGTAATCCATATTAAAAGGCTTACCTGTAGGTAAACATTTAAAAAAAGGCTCTACTACCACTTTACGCGATTAAGCATAACATTTTTAATTTGTAAGTATGAAAACAAGGTTCAAGATGCCATGAAGTATGCAGACTGTAGTTCATCAAATCAAAAAAGTTTACACATAGTCTGGTTGATGTCACGAAAACTGAATAGGTTAAGCTTTGGCCAAGGGCCAGCGGTTCAACACTCCAGACTGGAGGGAAGTGAATGGGTGTAGATAAATAGCGTCAACTGAGATTTCGTGGAGGTTAGGCAAAACTTAGCCTTGGTAGTATTACCATATATTCTTAATTTGTAGCATAGGGGCTAAAGAACGCATAAATTGGAGGACCAGAATAGAGAGTTGGTGTGAATAGGAGCGATCCTAAGATGTTCAAATTTCAGTCCGTTTATTAAGTGGATATAGTGTGGATCAGGAGGTCAAATGGCAAAGATGGGCTGCTAGATAATATTTCATAATATCTGGAAAGTTTAGAATACCTTGTGTCTTGTGTGCAAGCAATACTTATCTGTCGCTAAACCCACTTAAAATGCAACAGAGCTTGTTGCCGTTTTTTAGATTGGTGGACGGAACCTTAATAGGTAACATTTCCAACTGGTAAAGTAATTTAGGAAGTAGCGTCATTTTAACAGAGGTAATTCTTACCTACCCAAGAAAGGCGTAGGGGCTTCCATTTCTCTAAACAGCAAGATTTAGAGCCATAAAGTTAAGAAACCTGGGTGGTGAGAACGGAGTGAGAGTGCGAGTGAGAGAGAGCTGGAGAGGCACTAATTGGAGGCTTCTCTCGGATCAATCAATGCCTGGCAGCTGGTGTTAATCTCTAACTCCTGATGCTTGCTGTCTGATGCCGACACTCAAAATTCTGGCCAGTCTCAGAGTGAATGTGTGCCTCCCCTAATGTCTGCCGTTACCTGCCATTATTTGTGTCCTATTTACTGGGGATGTGGATTCCGTGGCTGCTGAGACGGCTGATGATTTCAGAATTCGGACATCGCCTGTCTGCTGTAGTGCTGTGAGGACTGTCTATTGAACTGTCTGTTGCTTTTTTCTGTTGATCCCAGCATTTGATCCCAGGACTATCATGTGCTACAGTATACTGCCTGTTTACTCTCTATTTCTTCCCATCTCATCTCTCTGGAACGGGCTACCTGCTTTTTCCCACCAGGACCGGAGGGATAGAGGGAGACACAGACGCAGAGGGAGACACAAGGAGATGCCCAGAGGCCCCCGTGCAGCCAGGAAAGAGCTTGGTACCGGACCTGTTACACGTAGCGCCCTACTTACCAGTTACTATCCCTTGCGATCACAGGCAGGCTCTGTGTTTCAGAGTCCCGCGATACCTGCGGTGCCGGCATCACCTGAGCTGCTGCCCTCAAAGCCCTCCGAGTGTAATCAGGAGCTGAGTCCTGTTGTGAGCCGAGACCCGCCAAATAAAGCCGAGCAGGTACCTGCGCTATCCGGATCACCAAGCGTAGACGCTCGAGACACTCGAGACCTACAGTCTCTAACTGTGAACGTGGGGATATCAGAAGGTGATCCATAGGTTTTCACACAGACCGTCAATCATCAAGCACTGGAATCCCAGACAGGTGAGCTTGGGGAGTTTACTGAGGGGCCTATTGGGGTTCCCATGCAGGAAGCTAAAGGAAAACACACACCAATAAACAAACCAGACACAAGAGCCAAAAAGGGGGTTAATAGCACTAACAACACTACAAGTACCAGTATAATTATTAACATGCAGACGGGGCAAACAGCTGATGGACTTTCGGGTCAGGTTAACCAGCATATACATCAGCTTACACACCAGCATATACGTCAGTATGCACCAACACCCTCTAAAGAAATATCTGGTATAATTGGCACAACTGGATCTGCCTTCCCGGTTTTGCCATCTCTGTCGGACGATTCGGATACAAATTCCTTTTTTTCTACACTATCTACTAAGGCAGATATGGACCGAATGACCACTACTCTACAGCAAGTACTTAGAGAAGAGTTCAAGGAGGTCAAAGAGTCATTGCATAGCTTGACATTCAGGGTAGACACCATTGAACAAAACCAGATCGCAGCAGAACAAAAATAGCGACTCTGGAGGCTAAGTTAGCGGCACAGTCGCAGTACCTACACAATGTGCGACTTCAACAGGACAATTTAGAAAATAGGAGGAGGAATAACTTAAAAATTCAGGGTATCCCTGAGACCACGTCCGCTAAAGAGCTGCACCCCACTGTTATGGTCATATTAAATAAAATCCTGGGGAGGGATTCGACAGCGGATATTGAACTGGATAGAGTTCATCGGATACAAGGCAATGCTCCTTTGTCAGATGGTAGACGGAGGGACACCCTATGCAGAGTACATTTCTATATTATTAAAGAAGAAATTATTCAAAAGGCACGGTCATTGGGGACTATTGATTTTAATGGAGCAACTATACAGATTCTGCCGGACCTTTCAAAATATACTTTACAGATGCGCCGTAGCATGAAGCCCCTATTAGACAAATTACGTGAAGAAGGTGCTACATATAGATGGGGTTTCCCCTTTTCCCTGCATATACAGAAAGGCCAACAATTTTTTGTACTACGTGCACACACCCAATTGCCAGATATGTTCGCTAGGCTGTCTATGACACCTATTCTGCTTCATGACTGGACTGACACTGAAACTGGCTTGATATAGCATGATTGAACTTAATTTATCAGATATTCTATTCACTACAAATAGGAATGACTTCTAAATAATGCTTTGATAAAGTACTGATTTGCTAATCCTTTATCTGTTTATATGAGCATTATAGATGTCTAAGGCTCGATTCACATCTATGCATGTTGCTTTTGAGCGTTTCTGCAGTGTTTTTTGTGGTGCTTGCCGCGTTTTTGAGCAGCGTTTTTTTTTTTACAGTTTTCTTTTATACTGTATACAGTGTAAAAGGAAGAAAGGGAAAGGCGCGGGGCGCTGTGAAGACGCTGTACTTGTGTTTTTGATGCTTGTCTATTGAATTACATGCAAAACGCTGCATTTTGCATGAAAAAAAAGTCCCAGACCCTTCCCAAAAACGCAGAGGTACAAAGAAGCATTGATGTGAACATGTTCCATAGGAACCCATGTTAAAAATTTCCCATGCATTTCTGCAAAATGCATCAAAAAACGCATTAGTGTGAACGGAGCCTTGGAGGTTTTAGACCGGAATAGAACTGTATTATGTTAGAATCCCCCCCCCCCCCCCCCCGTTCCACCCTTCCCCCCCCTCCCCTTTTTTTTGCCTGCCCCCATGTAGGTGGGAGGGGGGAGGTGGAGGCAGCAGGGGCCGCTTGATACTATTTAAGTGCTGTACTATGAAGAGCAGGCACTGTGGAAAGTTACTTTACAGAAATAAGAATACTGGGGTGGGAGATGGGGTAGGCATGGGTAATAACAGATAATGTAAATGGAGTATAAGTCATAAATATACAGGAGCTGTGTGGGTTTTTTTTTTTTTCCCTCTTAAGGCGGGCATGGAATACGTGATTTGATATGAAACCTAAGCTGTGGATATTAGGATAAAGAATCACACGTGCTATATATGTTAATGTGATCCGAATGATCCCCACTATTGGTGTCGCTCTCCAGCTACTCTACATAGGAATTTTTTTGCCTCCCAGTGCTATCTCCTCCCGGACTATTCTAGGAGGAGATCGCAGGAGCGCGCAGGCTCAATTAGAGCCCTATTAGTAGTTTGTTGTGTATTCAATTTTGTGTTTTTGGTGTGTTGGGGTGTGTGGGGTTTTTTTTTTGTAGTTTTTCTTTTTTCTCTTGCTCTCTCTTCTTTCCCGTATCAGGCTTCGCTATGACCAGTGTGCGCTGCCTCTCCCTGAATGTCAATGGATTGAATATACCGGAGAAGCGCACAGTGGTCCTACGTGAACTCATACAAGAGACACATTTCCAATCCGGGAAGACACCAAAATTTAAAGATGAAACATAGCCATATGTTTTCCACAGTACAGCCCCAGACTCTAAGACGAGGGGGGTGAGTATCTTGCTTTCTGGAATGGTTCCATGGTCCTACGCCGACCAGATGAGCGATCCGAAAGGACGCTACCTTTTTCCTAAAGGTGACTTAGCTGGCCGTCAAGTTACTTTAGCGTCCATCTATTTACCGAACCAGGCACAGTTGAGTTGTCTTAATGGAATTCTTAATAATCTACAGGTTTTTATGGAGGGTGGACTGATACTGGGTGGAGATTTGAATGTGGCCCTTGATCCTTTACTGGACGTTTCTAAATCCACTACACACTATCTTATCAATATCTTAGACGAATAAAAAAAGCTATACAATCTATGCGACTTGTAGATGTTTGGAGTCCAGCATCCAGCCGAACGTGACTACACTTTCTATTTGGCGCCACACAATAGTTACTCTAGAATCGATTATGCGTTAATATCTCAATCTTTACTATCAGCGGTGGTCAACTCGATCATCGGGACATTACCGGGATCAGATCATGCTCCGGTGTCTTTAGATCTTTAGCTGTCTAAGCCGGCTAACAGACCATGGACATGGAAACTTAATGAATCACTACTACAAGAAGGCCAACTTCGGAACGAGCTAGCGAACTGATTAGAATCTTTAATGAAAATGACTCAGAAGAAATCTCCCCACTCATTCTATGGGAAACACATAAATGCGTTATGCGAGGTATATTGATTAAAAAAGGCGACGGAAATAAGTAAAAAAAAAAAACAAAGAGTGTTTCAGGATCAATTAAAATTGGTAGCAGAGTTAGAGACTAAACATAAAAAATCACTTTCACAAACAGTAACAGTAGATCTCAGGATACAGTGGGAAAAACTCTCTTCTTTGATGAAACAGGAGGCCAGCATATAGACAGCGAGAGCTAGAAATGTACACTACGAACAAGGGAACAAATCAGGCAAACTCCTGGCACATTCACTTAGGGAAAACTCACGTAGAAACTATGTCCCACATATAGACTGACGGAGGGAACCGTTTCTTCGAATCTAATAAAATCGCAGAGGTTTTTCAAAAATATTACCAGTCATTATATAACTTACAGACGAATACCCCGTCAGACCAAACGGCACAATCTTCGACGACGACTCGGAGGCACTAAATGCGCCAATATCAATTGACGAATATATGAACGCAATCAGTACGTTAAAGCCACATAAAGCTCCCGGCCCAGATGGGTATACATGAGTCTATTACAAGGTATTTGCTCCCATTTTAGGTCCAAGATTTACAAAAGCATTTAATTCCCTCCTAGATGATCGACCCTTACTGACTGACACTCTTAGGGCACATATTGCAGTCATTCCTAAGGAGGGCAAGGACCTCACCCAATGTAAGAACTATAGACCGATCTCATTATTAAATGTCGATTTGAAAATTTTCACAAGGATATTAGCTACAAGATTACAACCTCTCCTTCAGACTGTCATCCACCCTGATCAGGTAGGCTTTATGCCTACCAAAGCGGCTAAAGATAATACCACTAGAGCTTTAGATATTATTCATCTGGCTCATTCTCGTAAAATACCACTATGTCTGCTATCGTCTGACGCTGAGAAAGCCTTTGACAGGGTGGATTGGACATTTCTGAAGGAGACGTTGACCCATATTGGAGTTGGGAAAGCATTTGGTAAATGGATAGAGGCTATATACTCTGTTCCATCTTCGGCGGTAAGAATTAATGAGGTAACCTCCTCATACTTTAACATGAGCAACGGTACTAGACAGGGATGCCCTTTGTCCCCAATGATATTCATATTAACCCTTGAACCATTTCTGCGACATGTTCGACAAAATATCGATATACAGGTTTGCTCGATCGACAAAACTGAGCACAAAACTGCGGCGTATGCAGACGACATATTGTTTTTCATCACTTCACCAGAAACCACGTTACCAAACCTTGTAAATGAGTTTGACCGCTATAGCTTAATCTCTAATTTTAAAATTAATACTCAAAAATCAGAGATATTAAACATTACATTGCCAACAGCACGAGCACAGGCTCTTCAACCGTCGTTTTCCTTCCCCTGGGTAGCTTCATCTCTGACATATCTAGGAGTCAAATTTACTTCCTCAATAGACAAAGTCTTCCAAGCAAATTTTCCACCGTTAATACGGGAATTTTCATCTGATTTGGAAAGATGGAATAAAAGCCCCTATACATGGATGGGTAGGAATGCCATTCTTAAAATGAATATTCTTCCAAGGTTACTATACCTCCTTCAGACTCTGCCAATAGCTATCCCAGAGTCCTTTCCGAAATCAATACGTAGTATTTTTATTAAATTTATTTGGGCAAAAAAGCATCCGCGTCTATCTTTCAATTTACTGGCTATGCCAAAGGCTAGAGGAGGTATGGCTTTTCCCGACCCGATAAGACACTACAAAGCAGTACACCTTGCTAGGGTACTTGCTTGGTGCAGAGACGAGAGACCCAAAACCTGGATAGCGATTGAACAATCATGTACGGAGATTCCTCTTTGATGTCTGCCATGGCTACAACTTAAAACTCTTGGAACTTTAAGACATCACCCCTTGATAGGGGCAAATTTAAAAGTAATCCAACAGAGCCATTTTTTCTTAAGATTTGATGGGGAAATCACTCGGCTCCATCCTGTGTTGGGAAATCCACTATTTCCCTCTGGCTACACATACAGCCGTTTTAAGCAAATTATGCGCCATGGCAGATTTCGATTAGGGGATTTTCTTGAAGCATCAAGGTTGAAGACAAGGTTGGAATAGCAATCGATGTTCTGTCCGCCACTGGATCCATGGTGGATGCAACAGCTTACACATTTCCTAACCTCCCTTAATAGGGGGGAAAGATCAGACCGCTTAAATACACCCTTAGAAAGTACAAGATACTGTAAAACAATTAACAGAGTATGACCCGGGGTCCGACCCAGCAAGATATCTTCTTCATCTTTCGGACCTCTCAAAGTGTACATATCGGAACTCTCTGGTGGCCCATCTTTTGAATGCGGCAAAGGCCTGTATCCCGGCCGTTTGGAAGCAAGAATCACCCCTCTCTATCTCACTATGGTTAAAAAAAGTAGCAGATATATACGCCATGGAAAAAGGCATTGCGATTACACAGGGTAAGGTGGAGAAATTTAATAAAAAATGGAATTCATGGTCTCTTCTGGTCTGCACCAGGGAGTACGGATATTCGCTCGGAGAGCAGGATGGGTCGTTATGAGGGGGGGAGTGAGAGAACCTAAATAATGCCATAGGGAAATTTTTGTATTTGGGTTTTTTTTTTTTTTCTCTCTCTTTTTCTGTCTTGTTTGATAAGTCATATGTGTCTACTAAAAACTGAATCACAATGTGCTAAGTTATACTCTGCAAATTGGAAGCAGCAATAACGATATTTGTTTTATATATGTATATATATATATATATATATATATATATACACATACACACACACATATATATATATATATATATATATATATATATATATATATATGAAATTTTTTTTTTTCTTTTTCTGTGTTTGAAAAAATAAAATATAGAATTTGAAAAAAAAAAGAAACCTGGGGTGTCAGGTATATTCCCAGATATTTGATCTCAATAGCTAAAGTTTCAGTTTTTGTTAGATTCAGTTTGTAGTCCAACAACTGAGAAAAATGTGCAAGCTTTTTGTTTGAATTCGGCAAAGAGTAAAGGGGTTTGTCTGTGAAACATCAATAATATTACTTGGACTATCAAACCTGTCTTTTTTTATGTGTAAAAACTGAAGAGGAAAAATTATTTAATACATCTGCCTTTTCCCTGTCATTTGTGACCAGCTTCCCATGTTCACCTATTATGGGGCTGCTCTCTTAAATAACCTTTTTATAGTATCCACAAATGGTAATGCACAAGCCTATCAATCAAAATGCACAAGGCCAGATAACTAATTGATCATATCACGTGTATCCTTTTGTTTGAATATTATCAAAATAAACTTGTTGGCCCATCTATAGCTCAATTTCATTAGGCCAACAATTTGTTGCACTGTAAATAACTGACCATTTAGTGTAAGGAAACAAACGGCTTAACATGTATGGCATCAGCCAGGCATCACAATTGTATAAAATTAACATTCAGGAACTCACCTGGCTCTTTCAGTGATAAAGCATCTCCCGCAAGCAAATCAGCACCAGGTCCTTGTCCATTTAAAATTTCATCACAGAGATTATTGTTTAGTTGCTCTTTTTCCAACTCAGCTATCAGTTCTGCCTGTGAAAAGAATACAAAACATTAGCTTTATATCTTGAAAAAAATAGAATTCAACTATTTCTAAGCAGCCTGAACGTAACAGAATACCTTAGGTAAAGCAAGTTTAAGAGGCAGATCCTCAAGTTTCACAAAGTCATCTTCATCAGACTTCTGACTCAAGTTTCCAGAACCAGTTTCCTGTTCAACAACAAGCACATATCTGAGTTAGTGCATATTGCATATATTCCCACTAAAGGACCTTCATAGTGTAAGTAAGGTATCCTATGTTGATTAGATGGATCTACCCCAAACGACATTGCCCATCTCTTATAAGGGCTGACTGCAGTAACTGAACATATTCACAGTGAAGTCCTACTAACTCCTTACTGTGATCAGAGCACATAAACTGCAATATACTCACTGCATTTAACAATCCATTGGTACAACACAGCAATATATTCACAGATAGCCATAACCAGAGCCAAAAACACAGGCTGCTAGAGAATGCTGGCTGTAGTTTACCAAAACAGGCTCTGACAGCTGCAATTTAACAAAATAAAATGGATGTGACCTTCTTAAGCCGTGTTGCACATTTACAGTACTCGTACATATATAAAAAAAAAAAAAAAAAAAAAAAAAAAAACAGGAATGATTAGGCCCTCATTGACTATTGAACCACTTCACTCCCTTATGCCTTGTACACACAATGAGATTATCAGACGAATGACCGTCTTTTTTTTTGCATGCTAATCTCATATTGAAAATGAAGAGGTTACTAAAGTTACGAAAATTCTCATATGACAGAATAGAAAATCTGAAGTGATCTCATGTTTTGGACTACAAGTGTAATGATTAAACGAAAACCTTACAAGGAAAATTTTCGTGCTTGCACCATCGAAAATCAGATGAACTGTCGTAATTGGCTATCGATCAGATCATACAATCACTTCAAAAGCGGTATTTTTGTATGATTTTTGGATCATGTGTATTGGCCATAAGGCTGTTTAAAAACTTCCTGGACCACAAGCTCCTGGCTGCAGCAGCTTGTTGCCTTTATTTCAGGCAGCGATCTGCTGCTCAGTAAAAGTGATCTGGGCAGCTCTACAGCACTGGTTGTAAACCCCCCCAAGACTTTTTACATATAGGTAAGCCTATAAATAGGGCTTACCTACATGTACTGAAAATATCTGCGCCGTTTAGGAGATATTTACCTTGTAGTGCGCCGATGAGGTCATCGGTGCATGCGCAGTGAAGAAACGGCGCTCCGTGCCATTTCTTCCCCAGCGTGTACCGTGACCGCCGGCTCCCGCACTCTGGCCAGTCACAGAGCCAGAATCGGCAGCCCCGGAAGGAAGAGGGGCGAAGATGGATGCTCCACCAGCGGGGACATCGCAGGCTTCGTTTGCAGGTAAGTGCAACATAACGGGCTAGTATGGGATGCATAATAGCCCATTATGCTTTTACTTTGCAGGGGAATAAAGAGGAAGTAAAACCCATCAGGGTTTACTTCCTCTTTAAACAGTGATTTCCCGACACATGCAGGGTATCACCATGGATGTTGGAGTGACTGCAAAATTCTAGAACCATAAATTCAGCCTGATTCTAAACCGATAACCTGTAAAGGTTTTAAAGTGTCACTCAAATTTTAGGTACTATAGTTTTTTGCCATTTCACAGGCACAAGCAATTTTGAGCCTTAATATGTTTGATATACATTTTCTCAAGGCTACCCCATCTTTTAAATTTTAGTCAAAAATTAAGTATTATGTTAGGTTTGTAAGCACTATAATACATTTTTCCTGATAATGTGTTTGATAAATGGCTGCACAAATATTGTGCAGCATAAAAAAATTGCAACTGCTCTCCATACAGCAATTTGAGAGACTTCCCTGAGGAATTCACGAGGACAGTGACTTAACACGTGGGAGAAGTCGGGTGATGTTGACAGGCGCTAAGTGTTTGGATCGCGGCTGCACAATTTGTTAAAGGCACATACTTTGTTTTTGTATAAGTGCATTACTTTTAAATAAACCTGGTATACACGATTTATTACACTATGAGAACCCAGCCTTTGTGTCTTTGAAAGACTGGGAGCTGAGAAATAGAGGATGAGGGTCATTTAAAAAGACATCCACCACCGAGGGAAGGAACATCTCATAAGGATACTTTAAAAGGAAAAAAACATCATATTCATACCCCAGGGGGGAATAAGCACAGTAAACCTAACAACTTAAGTTCTTAGGTCAAAGTTTTAAGGTGAGCGCACTAGAGTGAAGGTGATGGGATACACTTGAATGACGGTGTGAATATTTTTAATATTTGAGCATGCAGTGGACTTTGTTTCATTATCATCATTGGAATTATTATGGACTTATACAGTAATATGGAGGATACAGACACATTATAAGGATGCAGACTGTTTCTATTAATTTTATTTTTTATAGTTTTGCTGTATAGCTCAATATAGAAGCTCATTGTCACACAAAGTATCTCACAAAATAGTAACCGATCACATAATTTTAATTTTCACCATAGAAGGTGCGCCGCATAACTATGTATATAAATATTGCTATTTACATGCAGGAACACATATGTATGTGAGCAGCACCCTCTCTTTCTTTTTCACATATACTCTGGCATATTTTTTTTAGTTGGTATATTTTTACAATTTGGTAGACCTATCTAGGAGATCATGTCCAGTAATCCGCTGTGATTGTTTTGTCTATACACAATCACACCGATACATGATTGGATCAAAGCTGCTCATATAATGTATTGATTTATGCCTCTGTATTTTCTTAAATGGCTTAACGGTGTGTTTTAAAACTCTGCATATGAAGATGAACACTAAAACTGTGCACTGCACCATGTACTTGAACCTTGATGGCACCCAATAGTCGCTCTCAACAATTCAAGATGTAATTGAATCCTCAGTAAAACTCTATGTGCTTTATATACATATACACACACACGAACTGTATAAACTGAGCAGCAAAAGAAGAACATATAGTGATTTCAGGAACAGTTACACATTTGCATTGGTAACAAAAAAAAAAAAAATGAACTTACATATTCATTAACTAACACAGGGGACTCAGTGGCAGGACTGCCAGGTCCAGAGCTCTCAGCTGATGCCAGACTTGACTTGGTATCTATGTCCACTGATGCCGACAAATCACCATCTTTACTTAAATTCAAGGAATCGGATACATTGTCAGCTGAGATATTAGGTAGATTCTGTTCCTCCTCTACCTTTTGTACATCTTCTAAAGTAAAACAAAAAAATCTTATATTTTAAAAGACAAAATATAAGGTGTGCTCTGTTACACTATAGAAATTATTAGCAGCCACAATAGTAAAAGTCTTTTTGCATTTTTATGGTTGTAAAGTTACTCTGGTGTCTATAAAGTCCCATTTGTTATATTTTGTACTTTCAATAGTAGAAGTCATTGAAAGAGCTGGGGATAAATGCAGAGATTTTCCTATATGGAACCAATTCTAAAATGGAAAGCATATTCTGCACTTAAAATAGGCCCCACACTGGCTATTAGTGTATTTATTGTGAAAAATAGGATTTTTTTATAACAGCTTACCTGTAAAATCCTTTTCTTTGAAGTACATCACGGGATACAGAGCCATAGCAGTTACTATGTGGGCTAAAGGCCACTGGCACGTCCCAAGACAAAAAGTGCACTCTCTATATAACCTCTCCCACTGGTGGGAGTACCTCAGTTTTGTAGCAAAGCAATAAACGTGTATACCAAGAAGGGAGGGACCTCTGTGTCCCGTGATGTACTTCAAAGAAAAGGATTTTACAGATAAGCCGTTATAAAAATCCTATTTTCTTATCGTACATCACAGGACACAGAGCCATTGTAGTTATAATGTGGGATGTCCCAGAGCAATGCCAACTAAAGGGAGGGAGACACAACAAAAATAGGGCACCAAGAGACTAGAGGACTTATACTGCAGCCTGCAGTACACTACGCCCAAAGGCAATATCCTCATGACCTTTTACATCTACTTGATAGAATCTGGTAAATGTATGGACTGGAGACCAAGTTGCGGCCTTTCAGATCTGAGCCATGGAGGCTTGGTGATGCACTGCCCAAGAAGCAGGAATTTTCCTTTTTAAACCATAAGCTTGAACAATCACTTGACAAATCCATTTAGAAATAGTAGATTTTGATGCTGCCTGTCCTCTTTTAGGACTGTCTGGCAATACAAACAAAACATCTGTTTTACGAATCTGAGCGGTCATTTTCAAATAGACCTTGACCGCTCTCACCACATCAAGAGAATGTAGTGACTTTTCTTCCACAGAACGAGGTTCTGGAAAAAATGAAGGCAGAACAATATCCTGGTTTAAATGAAAGCCTGACACTACCGTTGGTAGGAAATTAGGATGAGGCAGCAATACAACCTTATCCTTATGAATAATCAAATATGGCTCTTTACAAGAAAGAGCAGCCAATTCGGATACTCTTCTAGCAGAAGATAAGGCAACCAAGAAAATTATTTTCCTCGTCCAGAGGACCAAGGGAATATCTCGAATTGAATCAAAAGGCTGTTTTTGTAAAGCCGACAGGACTAAATTTAAGTCCCAAGGGTTTAGGGGTGATTTAACTGGGGGATTAATCCGCGTTACCTCCTGAATAAAGTTACAAACCAGAGAGTGTGAAGCAAGTGGTCGTTAAAACAATGGCGATAAGGCTGACACCTGGCCCTTGATAGTATTCAAGGCCAGCTTCATTTCTAATCCCATCTGTAGGAATTCAAGGATCCTACCTATTTGAAAAGAAATTTGAATGTTTCTGCGCAAAGGAATAAGTACCAGCTCAAGGGTTGGAACTGGAAAATAATACTAATTAATGGAACTGCTGCCTCTGCCAATTACTACCACTAGGTGGAGTAGGTTAATAGGAAAGAAAACAAAGTAGATATGGCGCTGTTCTGTTTTAGTATGTTTCTGGTGGCAGGTGTTTCTATTTAACCACTTCACGACCGCTCACTGTATAGATACGTCATTTTTTTAAAGATGGATATCTCGGTAACGGCAGCAGCTGCTGCCACAACCGAGATATCCATCTTTACAGCGAGCGGTTCTGTACACGATAATGGTGGCCTCAGCGGCGGGTTCGCCGCGAGATCACCGTTATCGGCGGCGGGAGAGGTGCCACCCCCCCTCCCGCCGCTCTCCCGCACCCTCCGCCGCTTACCGGAGCCGTCGGTAGCGGTGGAGGAGATCGGGACCTGTCACCGCCGAGGTACTGAGACGAGTGAGGCCAAGATGGCCCCCACCCG
Source organism: Aquarana catesbeiana (assembly GCF_042186555.1). Classification (NCBI taxonomy): domain Eukaryota; kingdom Metazoa; phylum Chordata; class Amphibia; order Anura; family Ranidae; genus Aquarana; species Aquarana catesbeiana. Next base: position 808,864,350 of record NC_133324.1, read on the forward strand.
TCTCTATACCATGTGACGGCCGGAGCGACGTCATTACGACGGCTCCGCCCACTTCTCTTAAAGGCACAATTTTTTTTGTGTCATTTTTTTTAAACGATTTTTTTTTTTTTTTTTTGCATTTTAGTGTAAATATGAGATCTGAGGACTTTTTGACCCCAGATCTCATATTTAAGAGGTCCTGTCATGCTTTTTTCTATTACAAGGGATGTTTACATTCCTTGTAATAGGAATACAAGTGATCCAAATTTTTTTTTTTAAAAAACAGTGAAAAAATAAATAAAATAAAGTAAAATAAATAATAAAAAAAAAAAAAAAAAATTTAAAGCGCCCTGTCCCGACTAGCTCGCGCACAGAAGCGAACGCATACGTGAGTAGCGCCCGCATATGAAAACGGTGGTCAAACCACACATGTGAGGTATCGCCGCGACCGGTATTGCGAGAGCAATAATTCTAGCCCTAGACCTCCTCTGTAACTCCAAACATGCAACCTGTAGAATTTTTTTAAACGTCGCCTATGGAGATTTTTAAGGGTAAAAGTTTGACGCTATTCCACGAGCGGGCGCAATTTTGAAGCGTGACATGTTGGGTATCAATTTACTTGGCATAACATTATCTTTCACAATATAAAAAAAAATTGGGCTAACTTTACTGTTGTCTTATTTTTTTATTCAAAAAAGTGATTTTTTTCCAAAAAAAGTGCGCTTATAAGACCGCTGCGCAAATACGGTGCAAAAAAAAGTATTGCAATGACCGCCATTTTATTCTCTAGGGTGTTAGAAAAAAAACAATATATAATGTTTGGGGGTTCTAAGTAATTTTCTAGCAAAAAAACCTGTTTTAAACATGTAAACACCTAAAATCCAAAACGAGGCTGGTCTTTAAGTGGTTAAAGGATAGAATTAAAAAAAATACTAATAAAACCACTGCTCCTACCAATTTATACCACTAGGTGGAGTAAAACAATGAAAGTAAAAGAAAACAAAATATATGTGGCGCCTGGTGGTAGGTGCTTCTAATTAAACCTCAATTCAAGTGTAAATGATGTTTCTATAAATGCATATATGAACTATTTGCAAACGGTATTGTCTCCTATTTGCCTATGAAGGAGATAGTGAAAAGCAATTTAAATACATATGAGTATAAGTGATATAGTATAAGTAAACCAAACAGATATAATACTACTAATGTGTTGAATCATGAATACGCCAAGTGTATATAGTGCAAATCAGTGGTCTATAAATAAAGTGTTATGTATATTTAAATATGTCACAATCTGTGAACATTGGTATAAAACATATGCGATGAATTAAACACAATTCATCGTGACTCTATTTATCCCATAAACCAATATAATCAAAATCAATGTTTCAAAACAAATATTGTAAAATAAACATATAAAACTAAATAGATCTCCCAGCATGTAAAATTCTAAAATGTCAATAATCTAATTAATACCAATAGTCCAAAAATAATATAGGAGCAATAAAGTGCTCTTGTGCCAGTGAAAAAAACAATTCTTGATCTCATGCCAATATTAATAAATAAAAATAGTCCAAAATTATATAAAATCAATAAAGTGCTTTTGTGCCAGTGAGGAAACCAACTCTTGATCTAATTCACTTTCCAATGGGTGATCACACCATGTGTGCCTTATTCGTGCTCCTATTTTGGCTGCACTCACCAGAAACTTCTCCCCCTCCTGGGGTCTGAGGCATCCACAATATATGCCCCTGTGTAGCAATTTAGGGTTTATCCCGTCCTTGGTGGTGGTTAAGAGGAGTGCCCATCATATACCAAACATCATAAAAGAGAGAGGGAGCCCAATAGCGTGATACTGTATCAAACTGTTTATTACATAAACATGTGGAAAGGTACTCACATTCAACTGGAATAATACAAGCATATGTTGCTGACACTAGCGCCTGTAGCCAGAAGTGATGCAAGGACGTATGCTGACTCCACCCTACGTGTTTCGTCACTGACATCATTTGGAGCGTGATGACGACGTGACTGAGAAGCAGTATGGACGAGGGCATTGAGACAGCAGGTCTGGCCTGTTTGGAAGAGGCCAGGGGTCATCTCCCAGAATTCCTATGTCTGTATGCCAGGTGGTTCTTGGCCAATTTTGCACAAAAAGAAAACATTTTTTTCTTTTCCTCTAATTAGCGAAGTAATCCAAGAACAATCTGCATGGCAGGAAAGGCATACAGTATCTTAGCCAGAATGAAGTCCAGGGAATGTTGGTGAAGAAATCATTTCCCCAGGATCCAGGCAGTGATGGTTGGTAAAATCCGCCTGCCAATTGTCCACTCCCAGAATGTGAACAGTGTAATAAAATAAGTGGACAGTGGTCCTCCATCCACGGGAGAATCAGACCTACTTTCTATCAAGGCTGCTTGACTCCTGGTATCTTGCTGTTGATTGATAAAGGCCACTATGCAGGAATGTTGTACCCTTATTGTGTCCCTGAAGGGGAGCCAATGACACAGAGCTAGTTATAATGCTCTGGATGTTGATGGGGAGCTTTGCTTCCCTTGGGGACCAGATTCCTTAACCACTTAGGCACTGGAGCTTTTTTTTTTTTCACACGTAAAATTTGATATAAAATTACTTAAAACCCCCAGAACATTAGGAGTCACCCCGCACTATGAAAATGATCAGTGGCTATACAGCTGCTGTATCACTTTCAGTTTACAGTTGGGAGCCGGCTGAGAAAAATAAGCATAACTGATGGCTGCAGATTGTGCTTAAAGAGGAACTGCAGTCTGCTAACATAATTTGTAATAAAAAAAATCTTTGCCATTCTGAAGCTTCCCTCCAACCACTTTGGATATCATTTTATATATACTGTAATTCTGTACTTGCCAAATATGCTGCAGAAATCTCCCTCCACTGAGTCTGGCTGCATCCATTTTAACTGTGGGCAGCCGAAGCTGCTGCCTGTTCACTTCCTTGATTTACACAGAGGCACACCTCCAGCTCTGCAGAGAGAGCTGCGCATGATGTCATAAGCCTAGGCTTTTTTACCAGACAAGAAACAGGAAGTGGGCTGTATAAGGTATTTACTGGCAGAAAAAAAACGTTCAACTATCCAAAGTTAAAACTACAAGAGCAGAAGCTTTTTTAATAGATGTAAATTAAAAAAAAAAAAAAATGAAGGTCCACTTTAAAGTAATACTAAAGTCTTGTTTTTTTCTTTAAAAAATAACAAACATGTTATACTTACCTGCGCTGTGCAGTAACATGGTTGCACAGAGCAGCCCCGATCCTCCTCTTCTCAGGTCCCTCGTCGGCATTCCTGGCCCCTTCAATCCTGCTTAGTGCCCCCACAGCAAGCAGCTTGCTATGGGGACACCCGAGTCGCAGCGGTGTGTCCATTCAAACAGAGAATCGTCGTTCGGCCCCACCCCCTCTCTCTCCTCATTGGCTAACTGACTGTAAATTGCTCAAGACCATTAGAATGTTGTTCTGAAGAAGCCTTGAGGGGAACTGAGCAAAAGGAACATCCTTGAATGAGGCTACCATAAAACCCAGGACCATCTGGGAGAATCTCAAAGATAGATGTCTTTCTGATCTTACGGTCCAAGCATAGAATGGTAAAGAGGCAAGTTGACAGAAGGAAAACTTTTGCCTGGACCATGTCTAAATCAAAGCCCCCTCTGCTCCCTCCTCCTCCATGCCAGCACCGCCCCGACCTCTCCGTCGCCACCTGTCTCCAGTGCAGGGAGAGTTACAGATTATCGGGATGACAGAGTGCATCTCTGGCTCATAGGTCTGTATGTGCAAACACCGCTCGTGGTACAGCCGTGCCTCCCTGTACAATGGAACAGTGCCTCTGCGCTGTCTATCACAATTCCGGTGCAGGGAGGTGGGGCTGTACCACAAGCAGTGTTCTCACATACAGACTTACCAGCCAAGGATGCGCTCTGTCATCCCGATGATCTGAAACTCTCCCCGCTTTGCACTGATGGGCACTGATAAGGCACTGCTGACACCGCAATGACACTTGGCACTGGTGGTCACTGACATTCGGCAATGGTTTGCATTTATATTAAAATGCTTTGTATTTATAAGGCTGTAACCCATCATACCGTGTGTTATGTATGGCTTTCTGGCTGCAGAATGAGGGGTGTGCTTTATGTTGAAGTGGGCGAGTTCACATTTACATGTACAAGCCTGGTGTACCTCTCACATTCACTCCCATCCTAAGGATTCATGGGAAATGTAGTCTGATTACAGTTAGAGAGAAGAGGATATGATGCAATCACTCTTCTAAGAGATCCTCCCTGCCAGAAAAGATGATGCATTTTTTGAATCACAGAGCTGACTTCCTGAAAATTAAATCAGACATATCTCTTAACAAAACAAACATTTCACAAATGGAATAACCGTTTAGTGTTGTGTGTGTGTGAGGGATTTTTTGAAAATCCCGGAGTTCTGCTTTAAGTGTTCTGCTAGAACGTGGTCCTTGAATACAGGATCCTGTGAATTGATCATTTTCTTAGACCAATTAGCTGCAGTTTGACAAACAGAGATTAAAATTGCTGGTTACAGTGCTGGGACTGCAGGAGCAAACAGCCTTAAAGAACATTTCTTAATTTAAAGGATTCTGCTGACAGAAAATTTGAAACATCTTCAATAGGCACAGTAAGATTTGTTTTTAAGACTGAGACTGCAGATACTACTTACAAGGAATAGTGCCCTAGACCTCTCTATAGAACCCCGTGGCTAACTACACGCGCTGCACAAAGTGCAGAGATGAGCACCCAAGCAGGAAACGGTGCCCAAAGCAACATTACAGGCTTTACACCCATAGGACCACTGTGGAATCCAGGTATGGCTCCCAAGGTTTAGCCGATCAAGATGCATTGCTTAAATTGTTGTTTAAGAAGATGGTTAAGTATTTGATTGAATAATCTGAAGTAAAACAACAAATGAGTGAAGCTAGGAGTGATTTCTTTGTAAGGGAGAAGAGGTCCATTACCTTAGGACACTAGCAAGTGGTCCTAGAAAGGAGCTGTTTCCAATATCAGGTCCTGATTATCCAGGTATTCTACTACATGTATACCCTAAGAGAAGTAGAACTAGCATCAGGGTAAGTGCCTTGGTGAAGGCCTGAGGAGCAGGAAGTATGTGTAAGTAGGCATCTCTGATGTCCAAAGAGGGCAGAATAACCCTCAGTAGAAGGGAGGCAATGGCTGCTTTTGACCAATTACATGTAAAATTTAATTTGCCTTGTAAACAGTCAACAAATTTGAGAAGAAATCCTTAAACTGTTTCATGTCCAGAACTGGGTTAAGAACCCCCAGTAAAAGAAGTTTTTGAATAGCAGCAAGGAAATCTGCCTGTTTTTGCGGGGAAGATGGCAAATGTGAGCACATGAATGGGGGAGGATGCCAAGTCCAGGGATAGAGCTCAGGGCTCCCCACATGGAGACAGCCTCACCCAAGGAGACAGGAAGTCATGCTGAGGAGTCAGGAGGACTCCTCCCTACAGACCCGAGTGTGTGTGAGTGTTGGGAGGACACCCATGTTCTTTAGAGAGACTGCAGGTGGCAGTTTGAACCCTGGATAAGTTAGGAGAGAGCTTGAACCAAGCATACAGGTCTGAGGAACAGACCTATGGCCTAGGCGTGAGGCCTGAAGCAGCTGTCTCTTCAGTAGGTAAGCCAGGAGGCTGAATAACCATGATGCAATAATGGTGGAACCCCCTGCGAGGGAAATTTCTTAAAAAGTTTTTAACCATTTGCCAACCACCCGCCATCATGTCGGCTCGTTCCCATGAATTGCAGTAGCTGTATGGCGGTCACTTTAACAGCTACAGCGGGTGGGCGGTGGGGGAGCCAATGCACGTGGACGGCGGCCGCGATCGCTCCAAAGAGAGCGTAAACAAACAGATCCCCATTCTGACAGGGGAGTAGAAAGATAGTCTGTTCCTAGCAATTAGGAACAGCAATCTCTATGTACTCCCAGTCAGTCCACCGCCCCCCCCCCGCAGTTAGAAACCCCTCACAGGGAACACATTTAACTCCCCGATCGCCCCCTAATGTTAACCCATTCCCTGCCAGTGACATTTATACAGTAATCAGTGCATTTTTATAACACTGATCGCTGTATAATTGTCAATGGTCCCAAAAAAGTGTGAAGTGTCCGATCTGTCCGCTGCAATGTCGCAGTATATGCAGAAAAAAAAAAAAAACATTAAATCGCTGATTATAGCCATTACTATTAAAAATAAAAATGCCATAAATCTATCCCCTATTTTGTAGATGCTATAAATTTTGCGCAAACCAATCAATATAGCTTATTGCGATTTTTTTTACCAAAAATATGTAGAACACCACATATTGGCCTAAACCGAGGAAGAAATTATTTTGTTTACATTTTATTTGGGATATTCATTATAGCAAAAAGTAAAAAAGACAGTGCCGTATTGCAAAAAATGGCCTGGTCATTAAGGGGGCACATCTTCTGGTCCTTAAGTGGTTAATGGGTGAAGCCACTCACCATTAAAGACAGGCTTTAAGCCTTGGTTCACATCTAGAACTTTGTGAACGTGCATTTTTGTGCACTTATTTGGCACGTTTTCGCGCTACATGCATAGGGCAGCTCATTCATTTCAATGGGCTGCCGTACGGGTGCCAAAGTAGCTCATCTACCTTGTTGGGCATTAAGCATCACGTGCAAAAAAGGTGCGTCTGAATGCTGCATTTGGGGTGCTTATTACAAAATGCTCAGGTGTGAATGCAGTATAAGAGTGAGCGATCTAGGCAGCTTTGGGTATTTTTAAGAAGCCCAGCTGGGGACCTTGGGGTGAGCAGACTCAGATGCCCAGCTGCTCAAAGGCCAGGCATGAGTGCACTGCTTCACTAAGAGTAGCAATGGCAAATTCTGGTGAGATCTCAGCAAAATGCATCTCATCCTGATCCAATTCCTCATAAGCAAAAGGTGGGGTCTTCATTTCCCTCAGGCAGCGCATTAGTTGCAGTAAAATCAGAGAACGACTTAGGAGAAGAGGCTGAAGGGGTTTGTTTGGAACCCCCGATGATCTGCAGCCTCCAATAGGATAGAAAACATGCCCAAAAAAGTCAGATATTGTGGCTGAAAACTACTCTCTAGAAAGGTAGAAGGGGTATGTGCCCCAGGGAGCAACTGCTCAGAGGAGGGCAGAGAAAAAGACTGAGGGCTGTAGTCAGAACATAGGAACTAGGGTCCTTGTGCCAGGACCTGTGACAGAAGGAGGAAAAATTACAGTGTTGCACCCCGTGCTCACTACAACCCAACTAGGGGATCAGAGTACCAGCATGCTGTAAAGTAGAGAAGGGTACCAAGTCCAAACCTTAAAGGCAGTTTTCTTTAGCTACCAGAGCAAGAGGTTAGGGACAAGACCCATTCCTGGGTACACCCTCCTTGATGGGCATTGCTCCTGCAGGGTTCTTCAGAGATGGGGCTCCACCATTGTTGGACCACAGGCCTGGATCTGTATAGCACCCTGTGGCCAACTCATCGCGATGCACTACATGCCAAGGTGAAAGCCTATGCAGGATCCAATGTAAAGCAATATTACAGGCCAGCCCCCCATTTTCATCCAGGCGGGGTCTGGATACACACCCACAAGCCTAAGCCATAGGGTAATCCAATCTGGTAAGATGCAAAAAGGGAGCCGCTGGGGCTATGGAGCAGCTAGAAATCCTAATAGAAAAATAGTGAAAAAAAAACAGAATGCAAGAAAAGGTAATCTTCTCTCAGGAAAGAGAAGATGCCAATCATCTAAGGACAATAGCAAATAACAAGGCTTCCTGGTAATGGGAGGGGTTATATAGGGTTGGCTGAAGCTGGGACTTTCTCGTACGCTCCTAATTGTGGATAGATTGGAGTTAAACATTCCTCTTACATGCCTCAATGTGGACAGGCAGAAGCTAAGCATTGATCATACTGTCCTCATTGTTGACAGGCTGATCATGAGGATTGCTCATACCCCCCCCCCCCATTGTGGATAAGCTGAATATTTCTAATACCTTCATCTTTGTGAATATGCTGAAGCTGAGCATTTCTCATGCCATTGTGGATAGACTGGGAAATGCGGATATCCCTTCCTCATTGTGGAGCGTATGAAGCTGGGCATTCTTGTCACCTTCCTCACTATGGATTGGCTAAATGTGCTGAACGCTAGCACCTCTTCTACACCCGGCAGCTTTGCCTTTTCACCCTAGTGGGCACTCTCTGGCAAGAGTCCTCCACCACAGTACAAAGGCCAACATGATGGCTTTCATTAACAGTACATACATAGAATGTACACACAGGCAGAACATTTTTAGAAACATCTGTGCTACTGTTTACTAGGCCAAATGTCACTACACTGTGTCCCCCAAGCTCTGGGAAAGCTTGGCAGTTCTCTCCAATGTATGACGAGTATGTGCACACTAGAACACATACATAAGGTTCACTCTTTTGGGAAGCAATGACGTTTATTTATTTTTTTTTAAGACAGATTGCCTAACTACTTTTGCATAGGTTAATTTTCTGAAATGTTAAAAACAAATATCAGCAGAGATAATGAGCGCCCTCCCCCTTTCAATCTTCTTAGCTCAAGCCTATATGTAGCACAATCAGGGGGTGAAAACATGGACATTACCTGCTTCTTGTATGCATAGTTCTGCTGTGTATTCACCCTCTGTTTCAGTTTCATTGATAGGATTTTTCAAAATCTACAGAACATAAAATTATAAAACCAGACATTTGAATACTGTACACAACATAAGGCACTGTTCAGTAACAACATCTGCAGAATATTCAATATGCCCACCTGTTCCTTTTCATTTTCATCAGTGGTTTCAGCATTGGCTTCCAGTGATGTCTGTACATCCACTGGGCGAGCTTCAAACTCATAATTCTCCTCTTCCTCCTCATTCTCATCTTCTCCACTTCCATAGTTAGTCAATGCCTGTGTTTCTGCTTTGGATAAACCTGTCACCGTAGTAAAACACAAATATGAATATACTTAATGCGAAAATATCAATCAACATAAACAAAAGTTACCTTAAAAATTTTACTGGAAATATAATGTTTTCCCCAACTTGACTACTATACAAGTCTTTCCTAGCAAAGTAGTCAAGAATGAGGTTTCCCTTGCCAGCTGGCTGCCCTTGTGCACTGATTGGGCAGTGTATGGGGTAGAGATAAATACAATTCATAAAGTAGCACAAAGAAGCACCATTGTCACAGTTTCAAAAAACTTAACATCTCTTTTATAAACACATACCAGGGTTGTTTGTGTCACTTTTGGGTTCACAACATGATATGTACACTCATATGATCAGTATATTATGGAATAACTATATCTGAGTAGCTTTAGACAGCAAGGAAAGGGATTAGTTCCTATTGCCTCAGCTTCTGGAGTCGACAAAAACACTGAGCTACACAATGAAGAAGATTGTAGGGTTTTCATTTCCAGTGATGTCAAGAAAATCACAAGACATAACAATACGTAAGGTTCTCTACGTTACAAAATAATAGCACTGTATTAATACAGTCACGCACACAAAGATGATTACATAGATACAGTTTAAAGGGAGCAAGATGGCTTCTTAACTCAATAGACCAGCAATCCGATAATCTGCAAGCCTTGTACAGGAAGACTGGTGTATCAAGACCTCAGAGTGGAGTTTTAGGGTCTTAAGCCAAGGTGATATGAGAAAAGCAAGATCAAGGTAATGGAGTTAACCTCCCCACTTAATGAACAGGAGGTTACCCATAAACCCAAGTGGAAAAAAATTCAGGTATCGGCTCTCTTGAAGAGCTCAGTAGCATAATCCAGGAGGATTTCTCAGATAAGGACAATGTGGGGTGTCAACAAGAGCATGTTCATGAACATAGGGCAAGCCATACACTAAAGACAAGAAAACTGAATAAGAATGTCAGGAACAACCCTAGACACTTGGTAAAACAAGGATGCGTGAAGGAGTCCGATGAGGATGCTTTTGCCCAGTAAGCGCTCTAAAAAGGATTAGTCAAAACTCATTGTAGCTCTTTCATAAAATGTAAAGAGGAGCTCCAGTCAAATTTCTGAAAAATAAAAAACTCAGCAGCTACAAAAATTGTATAGGATTAGAATAGTATAGGATTTTTTTTTTTTTTTTTTTAAGAATTATACTTACCTAGGTGGATACATCGGTCCAATGCTGCATCTGTCGCCCGCTGGTTCTAAGGCTGAGAGCAGAGTGATCAAACACCGCTGATCGCACGGTTCTCAGTGCTCCCTGAGCAGAAAGCTAGTGACTATCAGTCACCGCTGTCTGCTCTACCCCTCCATGCTCACCTGGAGCGCTGAGCTGTGGAGGGGTGGGAGCAGCTGGCTCAGCCTTTCAGTGGATCACTGAGAGGCTGAGCCAGGTGCCGGTCCAGGCACGTGGGTGGATCCCGACCATATGGTCGTGATCTTTCCTCAGCCTGGACCGGCTGTGTGATGTCAGATGTGCACCCTTTAGGCTATAAAATTCTGCACATATGCAAAGAAAGAAGAGGGATTTTGAAATTTGATGAATCACATTTTCTATGGTGTTTATGCAGAGTAGTAAGCCCAATGGCAAGAGCTGTAATCTAGCAAAAAGCAAATGATTGTCTATATTGGGTTTTCCAACCCAGTCTGCTATACTTTGGGCAAAAGGTAAGATGGCAGTAGCCAGTTGCAAGGCTGGACCTGCCAGCCCAAACCCCAAAAGAGCCTCCAAACGCCTATCAACTGAATCATTAAAGGAGGGAATGTCTTTATATAAAAAAAAAAAAAAATAGTAGATCGATTATTTAGCACAACAATGGCTGGGCCCACAGAGGGAAAAGTCCATTTCTTTTGAAATTCCTGTCATAGGGGTAGTAGGTAGGGGTAAATAACCTCTTGGAATTAGGCAAATCATTACATAAAGTCCAATTCACTTAATCAAGAATAGGGAAAGACTTTATAGATTTTGCCCTTTTGTGCCTATTGGTGTATGTGGGGACTTGTGGAACTAGATGTATCTAGTATACACACTGCCTCAATCAAAGAATTCAAGGTAGACAACATTTGACGAGGAGGTAAAGAACAGACTTCACTAAATTCCATCTAAGGAAGTTGGACAAATCCTGTTTTTTCACAAGCCTTGCCTGGATCATTATTTGACCTTGAATACCATCAATGGATCCAGATGTGTTACATCAGACTTTAAATTAAAAAAAAAATTCTATCTTTCAGGCGTAAACCTCATTCTCTGGCAGGAACATTTCAAAACATGGCACTGTTCTATCAAAAAGCATTTGCTGTCCTGAAATACAATGAAGAAATGGACCTACACCGTAAGAGAACCCAGTTTCCTGCAATCACTTAATTGGCCTCTGGGATCGCAAACCAGCCATAATGCAAGCTAATTGACTTTTTAGTGTATCCCTATAGCATACAGACTATTGCCAATGCTCATTTGCTAGGAAGGTTAGAAACTTATGCATGTGTGTCGTATGCATATTTGTAGTACTTTGTATGTCCTGTATTGTTCTCCTACATTTTTAAGTAGTCTGCATATGCAACATTTTTTGTTTAGTAAGAGCAAAGTAATACTACAGGGTTTTTCAGTTACTCGCTGTACTGCAAAGTAGCTGAAAAGAGACAGGAAAAACACCAACCACACCCAACAGAGCTAAAGAGGACTCGGAGGAAGGAATGGATAGATGCAAGGGCAGAGGGCAACATAACTGCAGGCTGCAGATGAACTCTGCACCACCAATAGTTGTGCTGCAAGCAGCCTCAGTTTTTAGTAGAAAGTGGACAGGGGGTGTCTGGTACAGTGGGACTGCCCCCTCTGTGTCTGTAATCAGATATACTGTGATTGCATGATGATAAAGTAATGTATAGGTCCAGAGTAGGAGGCAAGACGCCAAGTACTCAAAAAATACAGATAGTAGCATGTGAGGGTCAGATGGTTGGAGGTGACCAAAGTCACTGTCAGCAGGAATAAAGCAAAATTCCATGCGACTCCTTGCAAGCTGAAGAAGCAGCAGGACATGTTTCCTCAAGGTGTAAATACATGGAGCATGCACAGAGAACATCCTTGTACAGAGGGTAACACCAGCGCTCATTTTCACCATTTCAGTGGCAAAACATAAGAATGGAGTGTGAAAAATGCTCCAATTGCCCCTTTAAGGCTATCCTCATAATGCCCACTCCATAAATGTATAAAAGTGTTAACCAAGACTGACAATGGCAGTGCCATCAAAGACAACTGCAGCAGCAATGTAGATGAGTTAACTGAATAAAAAAAATTTAAGAAAAAAAAAAAAAAAAAAAAAAAAGAAGGCTTAGACCTATCTAGCAGAGCTAAGGAAAAGATGCCGATCCTCTCAGTACACTAGCAAAAAACAGGCATGCTGGTAGTAGGTGGGTTATCCTGGCCAGCCTACAGTTTGTCTACCAGAGTCCAATCCTCTTGTAGCTGACAGTATAACCTGAAAGTTAAAGATTTTCTGTGTCCTTCAAGTTCTTTCACAGCCCGATTTGCTTCCTGTCATCGGCCTCTTACAGTCTTTTTTTATCAGCACTTGGCCTTATGGATTTAATGTGGTGAGACATGTATCAGATTTGAAGAACCTTAGAAAGCAGGCATTTAAGCATTCACATTTAAGCATCTACTAGCCCTCAGCGCAAGCTGCCTTGTTGCATAAACATTTAGAACCTGTTCACACCTTTATGCAGCACTCTGCAATCTAAGGTTTTTTTTGTGTGTTGAGGCAACCTGCAGCTCACTGCATTAGCTACTATGCACTTTTTTGCAGCACAAGTATGTTAGGGTGCTGTTCAAAATGAATGGCACTGCAACACCAATGCACATATAGTCTACCGCAATAGGGCAGTGTAAACAGACTCTTAAGGTTGGTTCTGCTGACTTTAGATGGTCATGTCAACAGAGGGGGAGTCGGAGCCAGGAGATCAGCAAAGACTTACCATGGGAAACAAGAAAAACAATTATGACAGGTTTATTAATTAGCCTAAGCTCACTCTCCTCCCCAACCCCTACCTCCTATGGGGGTCTGGAACTACTCATACACATGAGATTCTAGGTGCTAAAAGTGCCAATAGATGTCTGCCATGACGTTAATAGACAGGTGATGTGTAATTTTTACCACAAGGGGATGCCTGCCACCGAATACAAAAATGGGGAGCTATAAGTTGTGACTGCCAATGATGGCTTACACAATGCTTATGATGAGTAAAAATAGGGGGTAGAAATGGCGCTGTTCTAGGGTGGAGTGTCTCACACTCCTAGCATGAGAAGGATCCCTGATGGGACCAAACGTGAAAAATAGGAGTAAACCTATTGGATGTATCACTGTTGTGATTCAAATAAACAAAAAAAAACAGACCAATAAATTGTGCGATCCTAGTATGCAAATGATCTGGGTTCTAATGCAACAGTCTGGTGTGACGCTATAAAAAAAAGTATCATGCATATGTAAGTGACAGTGCCTGCATATAAAACATATGTGAAAGCGTAAAACACTGATATCCTTCTTGTGATACCCTCTAATAAAATTATACTAAAGAAAGTACTGGTGCACTAAAAGTCCATATATAAAAATAATAAAAAGTGACAGGTGCTCTTCATAAGCTGTATTCTGTGCTTCTTGGAGATGCCCTATAAGAAATGCACTCACCAGAACCATTCACCCCACATGTGTAGCAAACAAAAGGACCTTGTCCTGCTTCAGCTGGTTGTTTCCGCGTTTGCGGTGTAAGGCATATTAGGATTGCACAATTTATTGGTCTGGTTTTTTGTTTATTTGAATTACAACAGTGCCAAACCAGACTGTTGTATTAGGACCCAGATTATTTGCATATTAGGACTGCACAATTTATTGGTTTGATTTTGTGTTTATTTGAATCACTCTGAGGTTATTTGCACAATAGTATATTAGATTGTTGTATTAGGACACAGGGATACATCCAATAGATTTACTCCTATTTTTCACGTTTGGTCCCATCAGGGATACTTCTCATGCTAGGCGTGCGAGACACTCCACCCTAGAACAGCGCCATTTCTACCTCCCTATTTTTACTCATCCTATATTTCCGCTCCTGGTAGAGACAGCAGTTCTTCCTTACCTTTCATTTCCACAAGCGCAGGATTCCAAATATCTTTTTACAATGCTTATGATGCTCTTTAAAATGGAAGTAAACTTAAATCACTGAATGTTACCTATAGGTAAGCCTATAATAAGGCTTACCTATAGGTAATGAAATATCTTCTAAACGGCCACCGTTTAGGAGATATTTATTGTGCATGCAGCCAGTGACATCACTAGTGCATGTGCTCTGAAGAAACGGCCCCCGTGCCGCTCCTTCAGAGCCCTGTGCCGTGAACGATGGCTACCATGCGCATGCACAGGAGTGATATCATGGCTCCGGCCAGTCAGAGCCGGAGTCCGCGAACCTGGAAGCAGACAGGTGAAGATGGGTGAACCTTCAGCTCTAACATCTTGGTGCTGGAAGAGCTTAGTTTTAAGGGAAGTTTAACATAATGTGCTAGTATGCGATGCATACTAGCACATTCTGACATTACCTTGAAGGTTAAAAAAAAAAAAAGTCCAGTGGTTTACAACCGCTTTAATAAGATCAAAGAAATCTACAAACTACACCTGTTGGGTAAAGTGCACTTGAAAAACCATAAAACATTATGCACAAATTCGGCATTACGCACTTAGCTTCACCCCTAGCCTTCAATTCTCCAAGCCGTCTCCATTCGAATGCTTAATCTTAATGGTCCCCTCACAGAAAGGACTGTCCTCAGACATATATAAACTCTTACGATATGGTCGCTCAGGGGAAACATAGTTACATGCTCAGATGCACCTTGGAGAGGCATTATCCCTTGCACAATGGACAACTATGGTCCTGGGCAGCCAAGAGCTCTATTTGCACGCTCACATGTAAGGTGCTCTTCCTTTGGTACCTGACACCATCTCGCTTACATGCTATATACTCATCAGCCTCGGATCGCTGCTGGAGAGGTCTCCAAGACCAGGGCACGTTACTCCATATTAACTGGAACTGCCCTTCCCTTCAGCCTTACTGGCGCTCGGTCCAGGGACTACTCCACCGGCCGTTTGAGGTGGATATCCCTCTCTCCCCTAGGCTTTTTTGTTGGGTCTGCTTCCTTCTAAACTACCCAGGCTAGCCAAAAAACTGGCCACGCATATACTAACGGCGGCTAGATGTCTAGTGGCCCTTCACTGGAAACAACGAAACCCCCCAACACTATGATCTTTATGCTAGAATCAAGGATGTGGAGGTTATGGAATCCATGTCGGCTCGCTTGCTTGACCAGATGGACCGACATACGGCAATATGATTATCTTGGTATCTCCGGATAGACCCCTCCTTGATCCCACTCGATTCCCCTTGCCCTGTACACTGTAAACACTTGGAATCCAGGAGGGACGAGCCCAGGAGAGACGAGCCCAGCTGATTGTTGTCATCTTATACTCCGCCACCCCTTTTTTTCCCTCTATCTTCCATTTGTTCTATGTTTTTCATTTCTTTCCTGGAAATGCAAGCCACGCTATTATACATTATTTTTATTATACAGGTTTTATATAGCGCCAACAGTTTGCGCAGCTCTTAACAAAATAAAGGCAGACATTACAGTTACATTACAATTTGGTACAAGAGGAATCAGAGGGCTCTGCTCACTAGAGCTTACAATATAAAAAGGAAGGGACAATTGATACAAAAGGTAATATCTGTGGGGGATGAGCTGATGGAGGAAGTAAAACAGTGTTAGTTAGAAGTAGGATAAGCTTCTTTAAAGAGAAGGGTTTTCAGGGATCGTCTAAAGATGGATAGATTAGGGGACAGTCGGACAAATTGGGGTAGGGAGTTCCAAAGGATGAGAGAAGCTCTGAACAAATCCTGGAAGCAAGCATGGGAGGAGGTGACAAGGGAACTAGAGAGCAGGTCGTCTTGGGAGGACCAAAGAGAGCGGCTTGGTTGGTATTTTGGGACTAGGTTATTGATGTAGGTGGGGGCAGAGTTATGGATGTCTTTGTAAATTATTGTTAGTACTTTGAATTTTATTTATTGGGTGAGTGGAAGCCAGTGGAGGGATTGGCAGAGAGGGGTGGGGGACACTGAATGGTTGGTAAGGTGGATCTTGCAGCGGCATTCATTATGGACTGAAGGGGGGGATAGTCTATGTAAAGGTAATCCAATGAGGAGGGAGTTGCAGTAGTGGAGGCAAGAGATAAGCAGGGAGTGAATTAGAAGCTTGGTGGTGTCATTAGTTAAAAAGGGGCGAATTCTGGAAATGTTGCGGAGGCTAAGGCAGCATGATTTGGACAGGGATTGTATGTGGGCCTGAAAGGACAATTCAGAGTCTAAGGTTTACCCTAGCACCCTGGCATGTGGGGACGGACTGATAGATGTGCCATTGATCTCGACAGAGAAGTCAGGGGAAGGGGCACGTGGGGGAGGAAATATTAAGAGCTCAGTTTTAGATAGTTTCAGTTTGAGGAAGTGGTTTGACATGCAGACTGATATGTCTGTTAGTAAATCAGTGATGGGTGAGGAGATTGATGGGGTGAGCTGAGGGGCAGAAAGATAGCTTTGGGTGTCATCAGCATATAAATGGTAGTGGAAGCCATGGGAGGCTATCAGCTGACCCAGGGAGGACATGTAGAGCGAGAATAGTAGAGGTCCAAGGACAGAACCTTGGGGGACCCCAACAGTAAGAGGAGTTGGAGAGGAGGAAGTGAAGTAGTGACACTGAAGGTGCGATGAGATACGTAAGATTCGAACCAACAGAGAGTGCAGCCATGGAGACTAAGCAAATTGAGTTTTTTGAGGAGGAGGGGGTGGTCAACTGTTTTAAAAGCAGCGGAAAGGTCCAAGAGTAAGAGTACGGAATAATGACAGTTGGTTTTGGCTGTTAGTAAGTCGTTTGTGAGTTTAAGTAGGGAAGTTTCTGTGGAGTGCTGTGGGCGAAATCCAGACTGAAGGGGATCAAGAAGGTTATTCTCAATGAGGTGGTCGCTCAGTCGGTTGTAGACTAAACGTTCAAGGAGACTGGAGGCAAAAGGGAGTAAAGAGATGAGGTCTTAGGTTGTTAAGATTGGTGGGGTCTAGTGAGGCCTTTTTTGGTATGGGAGTGACTAGCACATGTTTTAGAGGGTTAGGGAAGATGCCAGTAGAGAGTGAGAAGTTGACGATATGAGTTAAAGAGTGTAGGATAGAGTCAGATGGTGACCGTAGTATTTGACAAGAACAGGGTCCAGGGGGCAGGAGGTTAGGTGGGCGTTAGAAAAAAGTTTAGAGACTTCCTCTATAGTAGCTGGGTTAAAAGAGGGAAGTATTGATTGTGCAGGAGGACAAGGAGTGTAAAGTGAGGGAGATATCTGTAGAGCGGACATCTTGAGATGAATTGTCTCTATCTTATTTTTGAAGTGATTAGCAATCTCCTGGGCAGTAAGTTAGTTGGTGGAAGTAATGGGGGATGAAGTAGAGTGGTAAAGGTAGAAAAAAGTTGACGGGGACTGCGTGAGAGGGTGTTAATGAGAGTGATAAAGCAAGTCTGTTTGGCAGGAATGGTATTTTTGGAGGGCAGATTTATATTGGCTGAAATCTTGCTGTGACTTAGTCTTACGCCACAGAAGCTCAAGAGTGAGGCTACCTTTTTTGAGGCTTCTGGTATTGTCTGTTTGCCAGGGTTGTAGCGGTTGGGGACTGACTCTGTGCGTAGTGAGGGGGGTGAAGGTATCCAGGGTGGATGACAGTGAACTGTTGTAGACAGAAGTGGCCAAGTTGGGGCAGGACAAGGATGAGATTTTGTCGTAGAGACAATCTGTAGCAGAAAAAAAGAAGAGAAGGGTTAAGATGGCGAAGGTTTCTACGGGTAATAGTTTGGTAGTTGGAAGGCCAGGAGGAGGCAGACAAGGAGAGTGTGAAATTAATAAGGTGGTGATCAGAGAGAGGAAAAGGAATATTGGAGAGGTTGTGTGGAGTGCATAGGTAGGAGAACATGAGGTCAAGGCAGTTGCCAACAGAGTGAGTAGAAGCACTTATCCATTGTTTTAGGTCAAAAGAGGAGGTTAGGCTCAGGAGCTTAAAAGTAGCGGGAGTGTTAAGATTAACAGGATGTTGTAGTCACCAGGAATGATTGTTGGAATTTCAGAGGAGAGAAAGCAGGGTAGCCAGGCAGAGAAGTCGTCAAGGAAGTTTGATACTAGTCCAGGGGGCTGATAGATCACTGCAATTCTCAATGAAACTGGAGAAAATAGACAAATACAGTGAGAGCTTCAAATGAGGAGAGGGACAGAGGGGGGCGGGTGAAGAACCTGAAAAGTGCTTTGAGAGGATAGGAGGATTCCAACACCACCTCCTTTCTGTCCACTATGCCTGGGAGACTGAGTCCACAGGAGGCCACCATAGGAGAGAGCAGCAGGGGAAGGAAGGTCAGATTTTTGAATCCAGGTCACATTAATTGCAAGTAGGTTCAGGGAGTTTGTGATAAAAAGGTCACGGACGGTGGTGAGTTTGTTACAAACAGAGTGGGCATTCCAAAGGGCACAGGAGAAGGGGAGGCTGGTTCTAGGTTGAAGAGGAATAGAAATGAGATTGTGTGGATTGCGGCTGCTAACAGAGGATGGAGGGTGCTGGGTATGCTGGCTGAAGGTAAATGATGGTGGTCCAGGATTTGGGGAAATATCTCCAGAAGTTAGGAGAAGCAGAAGGGTGAGAGATGATATGGGAGTGTGACTTATTTGGGGGGACACGTCCCAGTGTCCTGTAGGTGTTATTGGTATATGGGTTTAGAATTAGCAGGAGCCGATATGTGCAGTAATAAAGGTGAAGACAGGAGTGAGGGTGCAACTGTGAGAAGGAAAATTTTCCATTACAGAATAACCTAATGGTCTGTCTGACTGAGAAGCTCTTACTGTTTCTCCAGCATTTTGTTCTCTCGTTTAACCTCCCTGGCAGTATGATTATTTCAGATTTTTGATGCTGAAAGCGGTACAATTATTTTGCATGGAAATTTAGCGTTTTATATTGTAGGCCTGTATATCTTAGGAATAACTCACTTAAATCTATCCAAACAAGAGACTAGTAGATATCCTGGGTATGATAAAGTTTGAAAAACGAAATTATAAATTATAATATAATAAATAACTATAAATAATTATAAGAAATAATAATATAATAATAATAATAATAAAAATGATTCAATAATATGATCAAATCAAAAACACTGAAATTTGCTCAGTTGCAGAATTGTCGCTGTCGTTACTTTCAGTGTTTGATGACGGATTTCCCCACAAATCGCTATTGCTCAATTCTGCAAGTGATTCTAATTTATTATCGCTGTTTTCTAGCTGGTCTAAACCTTCTTTTGATGTAAAGGGACGGTTTTGGTTGCTATGGACAATCTCCAGTTTCCAGGCAAAAAGAACAGCTTTTATAATATAAAACTGCATGCAGGGCACTGGAGAAACCACTAGGGACAAAAGGGAGTTGAAATAAATTGATACAGTAACGTAATCTGTAAGAGAACAGTGTACGGTATATGTATTGTGCGTTTTACTTTTTGAATTTGGTGCCGTTCTCCGTGCGTCGCAACGCTCACAGGGAACGGAGCTCTGCTTAAGTGATAGATCGAGCGGAGGACGGCTCGCTCACACTGCGGGGAGACATCGCAGGATCCTGGGGACAAGGTAAGTATGCTCTTCCTGTATCCTGCGATGCAATCCCAAGTCTGGCTCGGGGTTACCGCTTTTGGTACTGAAATTCCACCCCGAGCCAGACTCGGGAATACCGTCAGGGAGGTCAACAGAGCTGTAATCTAGCTGCCTATGTCATTAGACCTTGTCTCAAATCTGAAGTAATAGTCGCTTACGCGCTTATCAGAGTAGTATGTTTTTATTATTTCCCTTCCCCTTCTCCTC
This sequence comes from Aquarana catesbeiana, assembly GCF_042186555.1. Taxonomy (NCBI): domain Eukaryota; kingdom Metazoa; phylum Chordata; class Amphibia; order Anura; family Ranidae; genus Aquarana; species Aquarana catesbeiana. Next base: position 808,884,308 of record NC_133324.1, read on the forward strand.
CCTCAATTGTGCTTTACACCTTTGTATTGAAAATATTATAAGTCAATAAAAATTGTCAATTATAAAACAAAAAAAACATGCACTAAACAAGAGGCATAAGCATTGGGTGCTACTAAATTAGCAGACAGCAAAGAAATTGATAATACAACAAAAAAGCCAGTATAACAAAAATGCCTACTGATGGACACAGGAATGTTCTCATTTCCATCTTCTTCCTCTGAAATGTCAGATCTCCCACTGTGAGCTTCAGACACATCAATACATTTGTTTTGTGACTTTGATACGATCTCTGTTTCATCCTTGTCCTAGGAAAAACAACAACAACTGAGCTATAGAAAAAAAATGAACAATAAGGCAACACGGTAATAACTAAATAACATTTACATGTACCGAATAACCAGAAATGATATATCACGTTATATTAGCCTCTGGTACTGCAGAATAGGCATAGTCCTGAAAGATTGCCAACAGCAATGTGCCCTCTGCCCAGCATGCTGTCGCCGATTCTCCCTTTTGGCTTCTCTGTGACTCATTGAATCTATTCACCGAGAAACTATTTCCCACAGTACTGCTCTAAACTAACCTACGTTGCCCCTATATGCCTTTAAACAGCTGCAGAACTGAAAACTCTACCGTAATACTCTAAGTAAATTACTAGTCTATTTTTTTTTCCTCCATAAAACGGATTATATAAAACTTCTTATGCCACTGGGACCTATGGAGACCCCTCTATGTACGCAATCCTGCACTGTACTACAACTTTATGTTCAGTTCTTCAAGCACAGGCAGTGCAAAACGGAACAAGTCACTGTCAAACAGCGCTGTGGAGAAGGTGGTGAAGTGTGGCTTTTGCTCTGTAAGTGCAGCGTTCAGAACATAAACAAGACACTGTCACGATACAGGCAGTCCCCGGGTTAGAAACAAGATAAGGTCTGTGGGTTTGTAAATTGAATTTGTTTGCAAGTCAGAACAGATACATTTTTTAAGTGTAGCTCCAGCCAAAAAAATAATTACATTTTTGGATAGCATAGGGAAGAATTAACACCCCTGTATCATTTGTTTTGCTGTCTGTGCTCCTGTTCTGAAGATTTCATCTCACTGTTTCTGACAATTGGATTTTGAAAATTTTGGGTTGGTGATAAAGCTTCAGTGGAGACACTTTTTTGCCCATGATACAGGAGTGAATTTCCCTTCCTAGGGGTAGATTTCCTCTCACTTTGTTGTCTTCCTCCGTTGGTAAGTAGGATGTTTATAACCTGGGGACCGCCTGTACTCTGTTTTCAAGACATGCTAGACTTTATAATAAGAAAATACAGGTGCACTTGCTGACAACACCTGCAGACAGAAAACACAATCACCATTTATACAATAAAGGAGAAGGAAAAGGGGCAGTTCTACAGCTGTGTTTAAGCTGCTATGCAGATCCAGACACTGTATAATAGTAAATCAGCTTTCTGAAACATTCCTTACACTCATAACCTGCTGTAAATGAGAACTATTACATAGTTACATAGTAGGTGAGGTTGAAAAAAGACACAAGTCCATCAAGTCCAACCTATGTGTGTGTGTGATTATGTGTCAGTATTTCATTACATATCCCTGTATGTTGCGGTCATTCAGGTGATTATCTAATAGTTTCTTGAAGCTATCAATGCTCCCCACTGAGACCACCGCCTGTGGAAGGGAATTCCACATCCTTGCCGCTCTTACAGTAAAGAACCCTCTACGTAGTTTAAGGTTAAACCTCTTTTCTTCTAATTGTAATGAGTGGCCACGAGTCTTATTAAACTCTCTTCTGCGAAAAGGTTTTATCCCTATTGTGGGGTCACCAGTACAGTATTTGTAAAGTGAAATCATATCCCCTCTCAAGCGTCTCTTCTCCAGAGAGAATAAGTTCAGTGCTCACAACCTTTCCTCATAACTAAGATCCTCCAGACCCTTTATTAGCTTTGTTGCCCTTCTTTGTACTCGCTCCATTTCCAGTACATCCCTCCTGAGGACTGGTGCCCAGAACTGGACAGCATACTCCAGGTGCGGCCGGACCAGAGTCTTGTAGAGCGGGAGAATTATCGTTTTATCTCTGGAGTTGATCCCCCTTTTAAAGCATGCCAATATTCTGTTTGCTTTATTAGCAGCAGCTTGGCATTGCATGCCATTGCTGAGCCTATCATCTACTAGGACCCCCAGGTCCTTTTCCATCCTAGATTCCCCCAGAGGTTCTCCCCCCAGTGTATAGATTGCATTCATATTTTTGCCACCCAAATGCATTATTTTACATTTTTCTACATTGAACCTCATTTGCCATGTAGTCGCCCACCCCATTAATTTGTTCAGGTCTTTTTACAAGATTTCCACATCCTGCGGAGAAGTTATTGCCCTGCTTAGCTTAGTATCGTCTGCAAATACAGAGATTGAACTGTTTATCCCATCCTCCAGGTCGTTTATGAACAAATTAAATAGGATTGGTCCCAGCACAGAACCCTGGGGAACCCCACTACCCACCCCTGACCATTCTGAGTACTCCCCATTTATCACCACCCTCTGAACACGCCCTTGTAGCCAATTTTCAATCCATGTACTCACCCTATGGTCCATGCCAATGGACCTTATTTTGTACAGTAAATGTTTATGGGGAACTGTGTCAAATGCTTTTGCAAAATCCAGATACACCACGTCTACGGGCCTTCCTTTATCTAGATGGCGACTCACCTCCTCATAGAAGGTTAATAGATTGGTTTGGCGAGAACGATTCTTCATGAATCCATGCTGATTACTGCTAATGATATCATTCTTATTACTAAAATCTTGTATATAGTCCCTTATCATCCCCTCCAAGAGTTTACATACTATTGATGTTAGGCTAACTGGTCTGTAATTCCCAGGGATGTTTTTTGGGCCCTTTTTAAATATTGGTGCTACATTGGCTTTTCTCCAATCAGCTGGTACCATTCCAGTCAATAGACTGTTTGTAAAAATTAGGAACAACGGTCTGGCAATCACCTGACTGAGTTCGCTAAGTACCCTCGGATGCAAGCCATCTGGTCCCGGTGATCTATTAATGTTAAGTTTCTCAAGTCTAATTTTAATTCCGTCCTCTGTTAACCATGTAGGTGCTTCCTGTGTTGTGTCATGAGGATAAACACTGCAGTTTTGGTTACTGAAGCCCCCCGATTCACTCGTGAATACAGAGGAGAAGAATAAATTCAATACCTTTGCCATCTCCCCATCCTTTGTAACCAGATGTCCTTCCTCATTCTTTATGGGGCCAATATGGTCTGTCCTCCCTTTTTTACTGTTTACATACTTAAAGAATTGGGATTTTTTTTGCTCTCCTCCGCTATGTGTCTTTCATGTTCTATCTTAGCCGTCCTAATTGCACCCTTACATTTCTTATTGCATTCTTTATAAAGTCTAAATGCTGAGGATGATCCCTCAACCTTATATTTTTTGAAGGCTTTCTCCTTTGCTTTTATATGCATTTTTACATTGGAGTTAAGCCATCCAGGATTTTTGTTCGCTCTTTTAAATTTATTACCCAATGGGATACATTGGCTAATGCCCTTATTTAATATGCTCTTAAAGCAAACCCATCTCTCCTCCGTATTCTTTGTTCCTAATATTTTATCCCAATTTATGCCTTTTAGCAAGGTTTGTAGTTTAGGGAAGTTGGCTCTTTTGAAATTTAGTGTCTTTGTGTTCCCTTCATGTTTCCTATTTGTGTGATTTATACTGAAACTAATTGACCTGTGATCGCTGTAACCTAAATTGCCCCATATTTCCACATCTGTGATCAGGTCTGTATTGTTGGTAATCAGTAGATCCAGTAATGTTTTATTTCTAGTTGGTGCGTCTACCATCTGACCCATAAAATTGTCCTGCAAGACATTAAGGAACTGGCGAGCCTTAAATGAATGCGCGGTTCCCTCCACCCAGTCTATGTCTGGATAATTAAAATCCCCCATTATGATAACACTTCCCATCCTTGCTGCTAATCCAATTTGTGATAGGTAAATACAAAATATTACATATGAATCCTAAGTAAAGCGATATATCATTGCCAGTTTTTATCCCTAGACAAAGTACATGCAAAATGTTGTAGATACCCTTTAAATGCATATATGTGAACAGTCCAGAAAGAAGAAATTTGTACTTTGCAATAAAAAGCATCCAGGCAAACCTTGCATCCAATGGGCCCTTACATGTGCCAAAAACACTATGGCTTTCATGGGCTGGATTATAGGCATTATTGTAATTCTTCCAACAAATATTCATGTGAAGAATCAAGGAACCTGCTTCCAAATCTGTAAGCAAGCAAGTCATACAGTGCCTTGCAAAAGTATTCACCCCCTTGGCTTTTTACCTATTTTGTTACATTACAGCCTTCAGTTCAATGTTTTTTTTAAATCTGAATTCTATGTGATGGATCAGAACACAATAGTCTAAGTTGGTGAAGTAAAATTAGAAAAATATATACCTAAAACAATTTTTTAGAAATAAAAAACTGATAAATTGGCATGTGCGTATGTATTCACCCCCTTTGTTTGAAGCCCAAAAAAGTTCTGGTGCAACCAATTACCTTCAGTAGTCACATAATTAGTGAAATGATCCACCTGTGTGCAATCTAAGTGTCACATCATCTGTCATTACATATACACACCTTTTTGAAAGGCCCCAGAGGCTGTAACACCTAAGCAAGAGGCTTCACTATCCAAACACTGCCATGAAGACCAAGGAACTCTCCAAAGTAGTAAAGGACAATATTGTTGAGAAGTACAAGTCAGGGTTAGGTTATAAAAAAATATCCAATCTTTGATGATCCCTAGGAGCAACATCAAATCTATCATAACCAAATGGAAAGAACATGGCACAACAGCAAACGTGCCAAGAGACAGCCGCACGCCAAAACTTAAGGCCCGCGCAAGGAGGGCATTAATCAGAGAGGTAGCACAGAGACCTAAGGTAACCCTGGAGGAGCTGCAGAGTTCCACAGCAGAGACTGGAGTATCTGTACATAGGACGACAATAAGCCGTACGCTCCATAGAGTTGGGCATTATGGCAAAGTGACCAGAAGAAAGCCATTACTTTCAGCAAGAAACAAAATGGTACCTTTTAAGTTTGCAAAAAGGCATGTGGGAGACTCCAAAAATGTATGGAGGAAGGTGCTCTGGTCTGATGAACTTTTTGGCTATCAAAGAAAACTATGTCTGGCGCAAACCCAACACATCACATCACCCAAAGAACACCATCCCCACAGTGAAATATGGTGGTGGCAGCATCCTGCTGTGGGGATGTTTTTCAGCAGTCAGGACTGGGAAACTGGTCAGGGTAGAGGAAAAGATGGATGGTGCCAAATACAATACAGGGATATTCTTGAGCAAAACCTGTACCACTCTGTGTGAGATTTGAGGCTAGGACAGAGGTTCACCTTCCAGCAGAACAATGACCCCAAACACACTGCTAAAGCAACACTTGAGTGGTTTAAGGGGAAACATGTAAATGCATGTAAATGTGTTGGAATGGGGGCGTGGCCTGACACAGCATGGCGTAGGACGTGTATTCCCTGAGCTCCGTCCATTACTCCTGCTGTTATTACTCCTGGACTGCTTATACTGCCTCACTTGCTGGATCACCCTCCCTGTAACACCTGCAATCCTCAGAACTAACTTTGGAAGTGATCAGATACACGGCGGCCCGAGCGGAGCGGCGATCTTCCACACGGCGGCTGAATTCAGGCAAGTCCGCGGCTTCGTCCTAAACCTGGAGGTCCGCGGCCATCTTGGTCCTCCTTCACCTCAGACTTATCCTAGGATAGCTGGGCCCTCCCGATGCTCAGAGGCTGGGAAACCTCCTAGAGGTGCTAGATCACATCAATCCTCATACATATAGCCCCCCTGGCCCTCAGTACCCCAGAAGGAACGGCAACAGTATCTGGGCTGGGTTGTGGCCTAGGACTGCATGTGGAGACCGGTGGCCATCTTAGCACACCTGCACATCCTGCCTGTGCTGCATCTACAGCCTGCGGCCTCTTCGTTCCCCTGTGAACACCCTCTTCTGGGGTCCCCTCATATCTCCTACTACAGCCCCAGATTGCCAGCACCACAAGCGGAGCAGCAACGTGTCGAACACTCGCCACATAAGAACAGTCCTTGTCCCCGGACATACTGGTGGCCTTGAGACCCCAGCCAGCACTTTCTCCTGTCCCACAGACAGTTAATTTTGCTAATACAAGATTGAGGACTTGTTGGGCACTACCCCGGACCCTCACAGCATGTCACCAACCAAAGCACAGAAGGCAGCGGCGGCAAAACTTGATCAGTACCGCCGACAAGACAAAGAGGACATGGAGGAAGATGGAGCCTCAGAGAAAGCTGGGGGGGGGGGGAGAACGAACAGCGAATGACACTGACAAACTCCTTGAAGCAATTTCCTTTTGCAGAACTTCTCTCACAGCACAAATTGAGGAAGTCAAGATGGATATTTCCCTCATTAGACAAGACTTTCAAAAGCTCAGAGACAGGGTGAAGGAGGCTGAGACCAGATTGAGCACTGTGGAAGATGCCATTCCACCCTTACAAACATCCTCAGATCGCATACAACGGCAAATACACCAACTCCTTACAAAACAGGACGATATGGAGAATAGGCTGAGAAGATGTAACATACGCCTGATCGGACTGCCAGAGGGGTCTGAGGGCAAGGATACTACTATGTTCTTGGAACAACTTTTGATCAACGCCTATGGGAGAGAAGCCTTCTCCCCTATGTTTGCAGTGGAGCGGGCACATCGCATGCCAGCAAGACCCCCCCAGCAGGGAGCTCCTCCTCGCGCGTTCATAGCTAAACTCCTTAACTACAAAGATCGAGATACAGCTTTAAGAATGGCGAGGGAGAAAGGCAATATCCCAGTAGGTAATGTTAAAGTAGCTATTTTCCCAGATTTCTCGGCGGAGGTACAGCGTCGTCGGCAGAGCTTTACGGAGGCCAAGCGTAGGCTAAGGAACTTACAATACAAATATTCTATGCTTTTTCCTGCCCCTCTCAGAATAGAACATGACGGTCGTGCAATCTTCTTTGAGGATCCTGAGGAAGTGATCTCCTGGTTGGAACGTCGTGCCAATCCTGAAAGAGCTGATTGATTAAGTCCTAGCAACTTTGTGAATGTGCCTTACAACTGTTCACGAACCAGCGCAAATACAAAGCACAAATCCTTGATATCCACAGTATAAGAGTCAACTTACCCTCCGGGGCTCCGGAGAGACAGAAGTCCTACAGACAACATGCACCGTACAGCGAGACTTTACCCCACACAGTCCTGGGAAGCAGCACCATGATCACTGGAACTTTTTCTGGAACTTATTCATTGCAGTTAACTGGAAGCAAGGGGATCGGGAGACCATACCATACCTTATACAAATGATATGGATGATACCCCTCGTTCTACTCAATCCCCGGGGACTTAACCAGATGTTTTGCATTCTACTTATAACCAGGAAGATGGAATGTTTCCCAGTTTGATATAAGTTAAGGGAATATGCCCGCACCAGTTTGGGACAGTGTAGGGCAGGGAGGGGGGTGGGAGTTCATTTGTTTATGGTTTGGTTAAACTTGATTGTGCATACTAATCATAGAAAACAGGTAACATCTCGAATGCTAGATCCATGTGAATGTACATGTATGTCGTGCAATACAAGGCTGACGCAGCTAAGTTTGAATACTAGGAACATGTGTGCCTTACGCATAGTGAGCAAATTGTTTAACATAACAGTTTTATTAGAGATTAAAAGGTTTTGTTTATGGCATCTCTGAAGTTTCTCACATGGAATGTGAGGGGCATGCGCGAGAAACTTAAGCGCGCGGCAGTCTTCACATTCCTCAAGAAGCAACATGCTGATATAGTGGCATTGGTGGAGACACATGTTGAGGGGAGTGTCCAGATGGTACTTCGCTGGCCATGGGTTGAATGGGCGTATCATTCTACCCATACATCCCATTCCAGGGGAGTCTCAGTCTTGATAGCCAAATCGGTACATTTTGAGCTGTGTGAGTTATCCACTGACCCACTAGGCCGCTATGTCTTTATCCATGCTAAATTATATGGAGAACCTCTCCTTATAATGGCTTTTTATATACCACCCCCATTTAACGTCTCCACAATTAAGGAGGGATTATCGTTCATGGCCCGTCATTCCACTATATCTGCAGTTTGGCTAGGTGACTTCAATACCACATTAAATCCAACTTTAGACAGGCTACAACTTACTTCGCCTACCCGTAATAGTCCCAATGAGACTAGGTTCTCTAAGCTTATCTCCACCTTCCACTTAATAGACACATGGCGCCACAAGTTCCCACAGGCTAAATCATATTCGTGCTTCTCGTCTTCTCATGGTTCCATGTCCCGTACAGATTTAATACTCATCTCCCGCAGATTAACACTGAGACTATCAGAGGATATATTTTGCCCTAGAATACTTTCGGACCATAGTCCCTACTGGATTACATTAAGTATCCCTATAGCAAAACCACCACGGTCATGGCGTTTAAACCCATTTTGACTCCCTCTTCTACCTGAGGATGATGAGCTTATTGATAAATGAAGAATGTACTTTGTGGAAAATGACAAGTCAGCATCACCATCCGCAGTATGGGATTCCTTTAAGCTATTCGCTCGCCACACATTAATAACTGCTATTAATAAAATTAAGACAAACTCTTCCAGTGCCCTCGGTAAGACGCTGGAGGATCTATCCTCTGCTGAAAGAGATTACGCCACCACCCCAACCCCCACAAATGCAGATCTACTTAAACTACAAACTAGAGTAGTTAACCAGCTACAATACCAGAAAGCTAGACAAAAACTGTTTTTCTCCAAACAAAAAATGTTTTAACATGGGGAAAAAGCAGGCAAGTTGCTGGCATATTTGGTACATAGCGAAGATAGGCCCCCGGTGGTTATCACACTACGTGGCCCTGGAGGACAACAAATAACAGACCCACCTAGAGTAACCTCTATGTTCAGGGATTTTTTTGCTGACTTATACAAAAAAACAGCCCCCACTGAGACACAATCTATGTCTCTTTTTCTTGAGAAAGTGATTTTCCCACAGCTGACAGAACAACAGATAGATTTACTAGAGGCACCCCTCACCACAGACGAAATAACAACTGCTATGGCTAGCTTTGCTAGGTCTAAATCCCCAGGATCAGACAGACTCCCAATTGAGTTTTATTCCCAATTCAGTGAAATACTAACCCCTAAACTAGAGGTCGACCGATATGGGTTTTTCTCTGGCCGATGCCGATATTTAGAAATCTCGGTGGCCGATATGTAATGCCGATTTTTTTGGGCCGATATATTAGGCCGATTTTTTTTTTTTTCCTTCATCTCATAAAATTTAACAGTTAGACCCCTTTCACACTGGGGCGTTTTTCAGGCGCTTTTGGGCTAAAAATAGCGCCTGTAAAGTGCCTGTAAATGGCTCCCCTGCAGTCTCAGTGTGATATCTCGAGTGCTTTCACACTGAGGCGATGCGCTGGCAGGATGTTAAAAAAAAGTCCTGCAAGCAGCATCTTTGGAGCGGTGTATACCGCTCCTCCACCACTCCTGCCCATTGAAATGAATGCGCACCGCTGCTGAAGCGCCTGCAAAGTGTTTCGGCAGCGGCGCTTCAGGGGCGCATTCAACCCCTTCCTCGGCTGCTAGCTGGGTTCTAAGTTCCCCGCTAGCAGCCGAATAGCGCCGCTAAAATGACGGTAAAGCGCAGCTAAAACTAGCAGCATTTTACCGTCAATGCCTGCCCGCTCCAGTGTGAAAGCAACCTAAAGTGATACAGAAATTTTTTTACATTTAGGCCCCTTTCACACATGCGGACCGTATGTCCGTATTTCATCCATCCGTTTTCGGATGAAATACGGACATACATGCATCCCTATGGCATAGCGGGTGTCAGCGGATGTACATCCGCTAACACCCGATGTCATCCGGCTCCGCTCTCGTCCGATTCTGTAGACGGAAGAAAATCCTATTTTTCTATCCGTCTGCAGAGCGGATCGGATAAACACGGACAGACGGTCCAGGTTCCTCCGATCCCCCATAGCGGAGAGCGGAGGTCTGACAGGGCGGTCCCTGCACAGTGTGCGGGTCCCGCCCTGTCATCCACCAGCTCAGCTGGGGAAAACAGAGCGATCCCCGCTGAGCAGCGGATGTTCACGGGGCGGATCAACACGGATCCGTCCCGTGTGAAAGGGGCCTTAAACATTTATTAAACAAAACAAACCTCCAATCAGTTCACTTGTATGTAGAATTTAGATAAAAAAAATATATATATAAAAAAAACTATATCTTAAAAATAAATACACAAAAACAGGTAATCAAAACTTTTGGACGAAAAAAAATGGGCTAACTTTACTGCTTAGTTTTTTTTAAATTTATTAGTGTATTTTTTTTTTCTTAAATTGCGTTTGAAAGACCGCTGCGCAAATACCGTGTGACATAAAATATTGCAACAACCGCTATTTTATTCCCTAGGGTCTCTGCTAAAAAAAATATATAATGTTTGGGGGTTCTAAGTGATTTTCTAGCAGAAAATACAGGATTTTTACTTGTAAGCAACAAGTGTCAGAAAAGATTTAGTCTTTAAATGGTTAAACTGAGAACTTCTACACGGCACTCAGTTCATTCAGAAGTGTAAACATTGTATCAATGCAGGTTCTTTTTATCAGATTTGGCAGGCTGCCCAGAGAGGGGGAGAAGTCGCTTCAGAGAAGACTACAGGCAACTTGTATTGACTTCAGAAGTCATTTACAAGTCGCGCTGAGTTATATCGGCCTTTTTTATCAGCACAATCGGCCGATGCCGATTAAGAAAAAAACACCAAATATCGGCCGATATATCGGCCGGCCGATATATCGGTCGACCTCTACCCTAAACTATTAAAATTATACAACCATCTCTTTGAAACTGGGACTTTACCCCATCTATGACAGAGGCAACAACAGTCCTCGTCCCCAAACCAGGGAAGGACCCGGGATACCCGGAATCCTATCGTCCAATATCCCTCTTACAGGTTGATATTAAAATATTAGCCAAAGTACTATCCATTAGACTTAATCAGGTAATTTTATCACTAATACATGCAGATCAAGCTGGTTCCATGCCTGGTCGCAACACCTCGTTTAACCTCCGGAACCTATATATTAATTTACAGGCTACACACGAAGAGGTTGGTTCGCGGGTAGTTGTGACCTTAGACACAGCAAAAGCCTTCGATTCGGTGGAGTGGAGGTATCTCTGGAGATGCTTGGAGGGTTATGGATTTGGCCCGAAATTTATTAAATGGGTCCAATTATTATACCAGGCTCCTAGGGCCAGAGTGGTGGCTAATGGGTGGTCGTCTCAGATGTTTGACCTCAGTAGAGGCACGAGACAGGGCTGCCCCTTATCCCCATTGTTGTATGCCCTAGCGGCAGAACCTCTGGCGATATCCATCCGAGCGAACCCGGAGATTAAAGGACTTAGACTGGGCTCTTTAATTGAAAAAATTAGCATGTATGCAGATGACACGCTATTATACCTAGCAGATTTGGGCCCATCATTGAGTACTGCACTCCACACGATTGAACAATTCGGAATATTTTCAGGACTGAAAATCAATTGGGACAAGTCCCAAATTTTACCAATTGACAGCTTCTCACCTCCAGAATCCCAAGCCAGGCTTCCGCTTCAGAGAGTTGATGATATTAAATATTTAGGGATCCATATATCTAGATCCCCTGCGGACTATGTATCCCTCAATACAGATTCTCTCATTTCCACGGTTAAAAATAAAATACGGGTTTGGTCCAAGTTACCACTGGGATAAATAAATTTAATCAAAATGATCTTACTCCCTAAAATACTCTATGTTCTCTGGCATACCCCAGTTTACTTACCCTTGAAACATTTCAAATCTTTAGAGTCCCTCCTAAAGCCATTTGTGTGGGGTACTAACAGACACAAACTAGCATGGCAAACCCTCAAGAGTCCGACTGATCTTGGTGGCACAGCTCTTCCCGACTTTAATCTATATTACATTGCAGCACAGCTGTCACAGCTTTTCCACTTAGACAAAATGGACAGCGATAGATTTCTCACGCTTCTATGTCCAAAGTGGGCACAACATACCAAGGACTCGATACATGCAATAGCAGCGGGCACAGGAGGGATGGAACTAGGAGAGAATAGACATACCATGATATACCACTAGAGGAAAATATGGGATTTAGCTGCCTCTAGACTTGAAATTCCACAGTTCAACGACTACATGCCGATATGGCATAACAAGAATCTTCCTGAGTTTAATAAAATTCATGACACATTTATATGGTCCATACAGGGAGTATATTACCTACACCACTTATTAAAAGATGGACATCTTAAAACCTTTAATTCACTTAAAGAAGAATTTACAATTCAGAACCAGAAGTTCTTCAGATTTCTACAAGTCCATCATGCGTTACAATCACAATTTCCTGACTCCCTCCCAAACCCCACATCTAATGTTCTTATGGCAGTAATTAACACAAATTGATCTCAGCTTTTTATAACATGCTCTCAACCCCTGTATCTACTAAAATAGCATATGATCTCAAACCAAGATGCGAAAGAGAGGTGGGACCAATAGAGGATGAGGAATGGGGGGAGGCATTGGAGTCCTGCAAAGCTGTGTCCCCCAAACTATCAGACCGACTGTCACAACTTTACATTCTTCACAGGGCATATCTTACACCCCTTAGAGTGGCAAGATATAAACGTGCACAACCCATCACATGTCAAATGTGCGGGAGGGAGACAGGCACTTTTTTCCACTTGATCTGGACATTCCCTAAGATCCAAGGCTCGTGGGAACAAATTGTGACATTTCTACACGACACAGTGGGCTCACCCCTAGCTCTAGACCCAAAACAATGCCTTTTGGGTATAATTCTGGAAACAATCGACAAATACACAAAAACATTTCTACATGAAACACTCTTTGCAGTAAGAAAGGTTATAGCCAAAAAATGGATGAGACAAGAGCCTCCTAAAATAGTGGAATGGAAGGTGGAGGTGAATAATACTTTACCGTATAAGAAATGCATATATATTAATAGAGGTTGCCCTGCCAAGTACAATAAGATATGGGATCGTTGGCATCAAGAATCTACTACTTGTGTCTAAAGTAAATATATGGGCATAGAGTGATTTATTGGATGTGGATCTGGATGCGTAGTTTATATAAACCAAATATATGCACCCTGAATATCCCCACATGACAAGTATTTTGTACTCAATATCATATGTATTAAAGATACAACATTTAATGTACTGTTACCATGTTCATGTGCTAAAGCAATCATATTATGTATGCACCTGTTACTCAATAAAATTTTGTTTGATTTAAAATAAAAATGTGTTGGAATGGCCTAGTCAAAGCCCAGACCTCAAGCCAATAGAAAATCTGTGGTCAGACTTAAAGATTGCTGTTCACAAGCGCAAACCATCCAACATGAAGGAGCTGGAGCAGTTTTGCAAGGGGGAATGGGCAAAAATCCCAGTGGTAAGAAGTGGCAAGCTCATAGAGACTTATCCAAAGCGACTTGGAGTTGTGATAGCCACAAAAAGGTGGCTCTACAAAGTATTGACTTTAGGGGGGTGAATAGTTATGCACTATGACTTTTTCTGTTATTTTGTCCTATTTGTTGTTTGCTTCACAATAAAAAAAAAAAAAACAAAACTTCAAAGTTGTAGGCATGTTCTGTAAATTAAATGAAGCAAATCCTCAAACAATCCATGTTAATTCCAGGCTGTGAGGCAACAAAACATGAAAAATGCCAAAGAGGGCACTGTATGATTTCACACAAAGGTGGGAGAGAAAACAACAACCCTTATAATGATGTATACCTTGTCTTCATCATCACTCTCTCGGTTGTCAGAGCTTTCTACTCCATCCAACATTATCCGTGCCTGTGAGAAAACAACAGAATAAAGCTGCAAGGTCTGCACACAACTAAAGTATCTGCACTTATAAAAATGACATACATTAGCTGCCAACCAACATGAACCTACAAAATCTTGTGCAATAATGAGGAGTTCCACATTAATAGAGCTCAAGGAATATCATAATAGGCAAAGTCATTAGAGGAAACAATAGCCTTCTGATTGAAAATTACATCTCTGCAGTAGCTTACAAAAAGTTATTCCGCAAATACATTCTGTATACAGCCATGGCCAAAAGTTTTTAGAATGACACAAATATTAATTTTCACTGCTACCTCAGTTTTTGATGGCAATTTGCATATACTCCAGAATGTTATGAAGAGTGATCAGATGAATTGAAATTTCAAAGTCCCTCTCTGCCATGAAAATTAACTTGATCCCATAAAAACATTTCCACTGCATTGGTAAAGGCTTCAGGGCACCCAAGAAAGTCCAGAAAGGAACAGGACTATCTCCTACAGTTGATTCAGCTGCAGTATCAGGGCACTACCAGTGTAAAGCTTGCTCAGGAATGGCAACATGCAGGTGTGAGTACATCTGCACACACAGTGAGGTGAAGATTTTTGGAGGATGGCCTGGTGTCAGCAGAAGGCACTTTTCTCTGCAAAAGGTAGAGGGATTGGACTGCTTAGGACTGGGGTAAAGTCGTTTTTTATTAATCCCCTTTCCGATGGTTTGGGCATACGGAAAAAAATCTTGTCCAGAGAAGAAAAGGTGAGCGCTACCATCAGTGCTGTGTCATGTCAACAGTAAAGCATCCTGAGACCACAGCCATGAAAAAGATTGGTACAAAAACATCCTCCGAGAGCAACTTCTCCCAACCACCCAACAATTGGTGAAGACAATGCCTTTTCCAGCATGATGGAGCACCTTGCCATAAGGCAAAAAACTAAAGTGATAAGTGGCTTGGGGAACAAAACATCAAAATTTTGGGTCAATGGCCAGGAAAATCCCCAGACCTTAATCTCATTGAGAACTTGGGGTCAATCTTCAGGAGGTGGGTGAACAAAAAAAACCTACATATTCTGATAAACTGCAAGCATTGATTATGCAAGAATGGGCTGCATCAGTCAGGATGTGGCCCAGAAGTTGATTGACAACATGTCAGGGCGAATTGCAGAGGTCTTGAAAAAGAAGGATCAATACTGCAAATATTGACTCTTTACATAAACTTAATGTAATTGATAATAAAAGCCTTTGACACTTATGAAATGCTTGTAATTATACTTCAGTATACCATAGTAACATCTGACAAAAAGATCTAAAAACAATTAAGCAGCAGATCTTGTAAAAATTAATTTGCGTTATTCTGAAAACTTTTGAGCATGGGTGTATGCCCTTAAGCCAATTATACATGGATTGAAAATAATCGCATGGAAAATCTGACAAGCTGGTTGTATCCAAGTTGATTGATCAACTTGGGTTCAATCAGCATGCTCATACATGGTTTAAACCGTCTATGGCTAGCTTTAGAAGATGGTTGTTTTACCTACAACTAAGGGTACAAAAACTGGCCACACCGTTACCATTAGTGCTTGAAATTTGTATTCCTCCAAGTAGATCTTGCACTCCATCAGACGACACTCCTTCCCTGGTGCATTTCACCCTTGCAAAGGTCTTAATCATAGAGATTAGAAGGGCGATTAAGCCTTGGAGCAGAAAGCGACAGGGGAGGAGCTCAATCCAATGGAAAAATTCTGTTTTATTCAAGCCTGATGAGTGTTGACTGCATTTTTGTTTCTGTTGTTGACTAGGAAATAGACAAGCACCCACTGCTGGCCTGACACTGGTGGCTGCTTGTGACAGGTATATCTTAAGTGTTTTTTTTTTTTAAATTGCTCCAACTTTAAGTTTATGATGTTCAATTATTTTTAGGCAAATCTTGTCCCAGATCTGACTTGATTGCTAAAGGTGAGAGGATGGAATGTTTTTTCATACTGAATTGCTTAAGGTCCATTAGCTTGCTCGGTAAGCATACCAATTTCGATCTGTCTAATGCCCTGTACATACGGTCGGATTTTCCGACGGAAAATGTGTGATAGGACCTTGTTGTCGGAAATTCCGACCGTGTGTAGGCTCCATCACACATTTTCCATCGGATTTTCCGACACACAAAGTTTGAGAGCAGGATATAAAATTTTCCAACAACAAAATCCGTTGTTGGAAATTCCGATCGTGTGTACACAAATCCGACGGACAAAGTGCCACGCATGCTCAGAATAAATAAAGAGATGAAAGCTATTGGCCACTGCCCCGTTTATAGTCCCGACGTACGTGTTTTACGTCACCGCGTTTAGAACGATCGGATTTTCCGACAACTTTGTGTGACCGTGTGTATGCAAGACAAGTTTGAGCCAACATCCGTCGGAAAAAATCCTAGGATTTTGTTGTCGGAATGTCCGAACAAAGTCCGACCGTGTGTACGGGGCATATGACTGGTCTAACACATTCAGCTCACACTATATAAGCATTTACAAAAACATGTTTTTTCCTTTTCAGATAAAGGGTTGACCCAAATAAATTAAAAGTTGATCATTGTACGCTCCCCTGTCAGCGGTAAATAGTTTGTCTCAAGCCTATAACTGCTACATCAACAAGAGAACAACTTCTTTTGAAAAACAACAGACTTACTAGCTGGATCACCAGGTGAAATTAAGTAAAAGAAAACAACAACAAAAAAACACTAATGCAGCCATCACATCTAAGAATTGGTAAGCTGCAATAAAATATTTGTTTTTGGGTTCAATACCACTATAATTTTTTTTCTTTTGGGAGGTGCTAGTTAACTGGCTCGTAATACACAAAGGAACAAGTTGAGTAGAAATAGAAGAGAACTGGTCGACTAATGGCAATAACAACAGACTACAAGGCTTTAAATGACAATTTTTAGTTAGAAACAGTACAGTGTAAGTAAAATGATATAATGAACAACACACTATTCTATCTCAATAATAAAAACATTATTTCATTATCAACCTTTTTGGTGAAAGATTGCAAAACATCAGTGTTTGCCTTATGTTGCCCTCTACTTTGCACTGAGCTGCTGTCCAGGTCTTGCATTAGCCTGAAGAAAGCCAACTCGTTGAACAAGACTTCAGATATTTCAACAAGAAGATCTTCTCCACAGTCCTTCAACTTTTTGTTGCTAAACTTTTCCAGAGAATCCTAGAAAAAAAAAAAAAAAAAGAAAAGATAAACAGATGAAATATAAACATTACCATGATTCACATAATATACAACAGAACTGTGAACCTACTAGAAGGTGAGGACTCGAAAAAGGTTTGTGCTGTCCAAAGTCACTAAACTTGTCCTTTTTACGCAAGCAGACTGTTTGGAGGGAGAGCAATTTAAGTACTCCACTCAGCATAACTGATATAAGACATATATACCTGCCATTTATTCACTGACCTGAAAATAGCATAGCAAATCCCTTCACTTTAAGAAATCAAATTAACAGAAAAGATATAATTCCCTGCTGAATGCACTGACTAATTCACTGCTAAAATTCTGGAGGTCTATGCAGGTTAGATCAAGTCATCACAACCTGTTGCAGTGCACAAAAAAGGCACATTTTTTGTAGAATTTAGTGTGTTAAAGCAGCATCATAGAATGGATTGAACAGCATGTGAGCATAAAAGTAGACACAAGTTAACCACTTGACCTCAGGAAGTTTTACCCCCCTGCATGACCAGGCTATTTTTTGTGATACGGCACTGCGTTACTTGGACAATTGCGAGGTCGTGCGACACTGTACCCATATAAATTGCATGTCCTTTTTTTCCCCACAAATAGAGCTTTTTTTCTGTGTACCGTGGGAGATGCTTTACTAGGGGAAGGCATGGATCCATGTCCCTGCTTTGCAGTAACACAGGATCCATGCCTACCTTGTTTACATAGGCAGATCGACGTTCTGCCTCTGTACCGAACAATTGCAGGAGCCAGAGTCTGAGGTACCCACCTCTGGGCTACCGCTGTGTATAATCCTAATTGTATAATCACAATGGGAGTGAGCCAGTGGCGCTGCGCATTCATGCCCACTACCCGAAAGAGCCGGATCTCGTACATATACGTGATCCAGCGTATACGTAAAACTGCTATAGGGTGGACCTTAAGTGGTTAATGTCATTCAATTTAATGCTTCGGCTTTTTCACTTTAAAAATACAAAGAAACACAGCAGAAGCTGCACAAAAGAAAAGAGAATATTTTTGAAATAATTTATCAAATCCATTATTAAATAGAGGGTAACTATCAGCCAATAAAGACTGCTACATGTATCAAATACTTTATAAAGATTGTCCTACATGTTATTCTTTCATGTAGAAAAGGGAATACATGCCAATCAACCAATTAAGGAATAAAGCTGCAGTGGGTCCAACCTCCGGAGCTACAAGCAATCTGACCACCCGTTATTGCTTAGTAAAATCTATACACCTGTGCATGGCCTTTCTAAAGTTATTATGCTTAGTATTACTATGCACAGCTACAGCAAATTCTGTGTGCCACAGTTTTAGTAAATCTCCCCCATATTGGAATATACTAAACTAAAAAGAGATATTAAAAAAATATCTACTGGTCCTATTTATTGGACAGTCTTTGCTTGTTAGTTTACATGGGAACACTTCCAAATCAGAATGGAATGGACAAAAAGAAAGCAAATGTGAATAACTAGTACCTGCAATATGCTGCCTAGCTGCTTGTGAAAGAATTTCACAAATTCTTTGCTTTCATCGTTTTGCTGAGTTAGAGTGAGGACCATTCTTCTGATGGAGGTCAGAAGGTGAGAAGAACAGACCTCCTCCATATGTTCCTGCAGAAACACAATAAGACACTGACTTACACAATGCTTTGCCCTTAAGCAAATTACATCTAATACCCATAAATACAAAAGGATGTGGCGGCACTATCCTTACCTGTTGTACTTCCTCTAGCAGCAGTCTTCCAAAATAAAAGTCACAGGTGCTTTAAATTATTTATATTAAAATTGAGCCTCGTTTTGTCTCAACCATCTCAAATCTTATTATGGTACCAAAACTGCAAGATATAAATACTGACTCAAAGGCCAACTTCAGCCCAAAATGTTTCCATTTTTCAAACAGACTAGGAAAAGAACCTTATTTTAAACTTTTACTGATTTTTCAGACCACAAAAAAAATAAAAATAAAACTAAAGTACCAAATACTTCAATACTGTGGCTGCATAATTGGTCCACAGCGATCAAGGAAGCTTTATCCCTGGTAGGTCCACCAGAATGAACATCCGTAGACTATTCCACAATCTCCAATATCCTCATGACTGTTCCTCTACCCAGGCTATTGCATCTTTAGATATATGCAAGGCCTTTGACAGTGTAGAGTAGCCTTATCTTTTTCGGGTTTTACAGCGTTTTGGCCACTGAATTATTGCATGGATCAGGCTTCGTTACACATCCCCGCTGGCTCGTATATGAATCAACTCTCGTTAACTGGTACCTTTCCCATTGCTAGGGGGACTAAGGCAGGGGTGCCCGTTTTTCGCCCCTCTTATTTGCTCTGGCTATGGAGCCCCTTGCAGTGCGCATTTGTTGCTCCCCGTTAATCAAAGGTCTCCCTATTGCCGATATGGAGGAGCAAGTCTCGCTATACGCGGATGACACCTTGGTCCATCTGGCTAACACTCGCGACACTCTAAAGGTAATACTGTCTGAGATTGGCACATATGGCGATTTCTCTGGATTCCGGGTGAGTCGGGATAAATCCAACCTCTTTCCTTTAGACCCAGTTTATAATGTGGGGGATTTGGGACTTTAAATGAAGCACGGTTAAGTGTCTCCATCCCTGTTTCAGATACATAGCAAAGGAAGTTTGGGACTTTAAATGAAGCAGTGGGAATGCGGAGGTAGGGGTAAAAGAGTATTTAATTTGTAACATAGTAGTAATTGAAAATCTAACCTCTTTCCTTTAGACCCAGATGCGTGTCTGCAGATTCATCCGGATTCCAGGTTGTGTCCTCTGGACTTAACCTTGGACCTCATGGGCAGGGCTAACGCTCTTAAAATGATTTACCTAAACTGCTGTATGTTTTATCCAAGTCCCCTTGCAAGATCCCCAAATACATCTTTAAACGAATCGATACCATCTGCACAGCGTTCCTATGGAATGGCGGGCCTCCTAGGGTGGCACTTGAGATGTTGAGACTGCCAACTAATTTGGCAGGCTTGGCGTTTCCTAACTTCTGTACCATTTGGCTTCCCAACTGGTCCACATTCATGACTGGCCGCGGCCAACGCCTGTACTATCACTGAGGGAGCTATTGCTTCCACTTTTGAAACACTCCATAATGTATATAGGGGTTGTATACTGGCCGGTCTGGGCACGTCCATGTTGGCTACCTCCCTTTCCCTATTTCAATCAACTCAAAAATTTCTAAGGGCTCCTGGTCGGCTTCCCCTAATAGCCCTCTATGGTTTAATCCCAAGTTGCAAGACCTGAACTCCCTGCCTGACCCACGACCTTGGTACGCTGGAAGAATTAAATATCTATGCCATCATATAGATGGCATAGGTATTTATGATCTATATGATATATTGACTTTGACTTGCCCCGCACCTTCTTCTATTATCAACTCTGTCATGCTGTCCAGGCCCAGTTTGGTTCTCTAGATAACCCTATTGCCATACCTTCATTAGAGAAATTACTACGACACCCTGACCATACTAAACTTATTTCCACTTACTATGCTGCCTTGACTACTGACTGTAACCCTAGATTCCGAACAGCCCAGGCCAAATGGAGCTCTATGGACATATCCTTTACGGAAGATGACTGGTCAGAATTCAGTGACACATATAAGTCCTCGGTAATATCCTCCACGGACCGTATAATAGACATTAAAATATTTCACTTATCTCATCTTACCCCAGCCAGGTTACATAAAACGGGGTTGTCCCCAACATCTGCCTGTTTTAGAGGATGTGGTCAATCTGCAGACTTCCTACATTGTTTCTGGTCCTGTCCAATAGTCCAGGATTTTTGGGTGGAGATGGGCTCCATCTCATCAGCAATGGGTCTTCCGAATATCCTGCACCCCAAAAACTGCCTTTTGGGCATCTTTGGCAACCTGCCCATATCTTCTCATGCTAAGAGACTTCTCCGCATATTATACATTTATACGAAGAAGTCCATTTGTCTCTCCTGGAAAGGATCGCAGACGCCTTTAAAATCAGTTAAAACTGATTAATACTTCCACACTGTTATTTAAGCGCATGTTTGAGCTCTGGAAAAGAACCAAAACCTTTCATAAAATATTGGGAAGGTGAATTGCCAGCCCTCTTACCCTTCCCTCCAGAGTAAATGAGCTGTTAAATACTACATTTGGTCACGCCCTGCAATGCACGAGTTAATATATGTGTCTGCCTTTTTTACCTATACCTTGCATAATGGTTGTCACTTGTACCTTATGCTGCATATTCGCATAAGCCATGTAAATTGATACCTGTTTACTGCATATTTACGTGTATCAAGTGTCTATGCACTATCGTGAATAACCAAAGTTTTTCTTCTGTATGTTGATCTCTTGAACTTGATAAAAATATCTTAAAAAAAAAAAGTACCAAATACTTTTATTGCTGTCTTTGACTACAAATGATTATATCTTTTTGCTGGAAAGGTAAACGGTTTCATGTATTGCAATGTTAGCCTGCAGTGCCACACTATAGTGTAATCTGGCGTATTGGTAATGATTGCCACATCTATTTTTAGTAAATGAACCTTTTCCCCCTCATGTCCCACCAACAGTGCACGCTTGGTATACATGAATGATGGCATCTGAAAACATGTGAAGTTACCTGAAGAACATGCACTACTAGTGGGACGACAGGTCTGCCAACACTAACCCAAGATCATCTTTGCATTTGTCTTTGCGTAGCAGCAAAACAGGGTTATGATTCCATTTGCTGGGAGGTTGTGTGAGCTGAAAAGTTCTCCATACCATCATTTGGATGGGTTCCACATTTAACTTTATATTTTTCCTAGAGAGCTTTCTGAAATTTAAAATTTACTAGAGTATGTAACAGTTGGTGAAAATTGAATGCAGGACAATATTATAAGTACCACCCAGTCACATGTTGTACCTGTAACCATGCCTATGTTCTCAAAAAACTACCATTCTGGTCGTTAAATAGAGGACATGCTTTAAAGAGTGCATTTATACTCAAGTAACAGTTTTCTTAAATAGTTAATTTGCACAGTAATTATTTTAAAATGCACTATACAAAATAAAGAAATCACTCTTCACAGTACAATGTATCCTCGCAATAAAAAGTACATATTGATGTGCACACCTTTAGGAATGGGATGACTTCCTTCATAATTGCCTTGATCTGCCGGTCCAGCTGCTGAGTATCAATACGTGGACAGGGGACTGCAGACCCATCATCACTGCACTGTTTACTGTGTTCTTCTTCATCATTGGAGCCTTCCCCAAATAAAAGTAAAATAAATTACAAGTTTGCAGGATACTTCACAAAGGACATCATACTTCAAAAAAATTTTTGCACAGAGATGTTTTATTATTAGCATAATGGAGAAATTGTGTGCATATTTAGAACATGTATGTAGTCCTTTCTACGATTTTAAATAAGAGGTAGAAAACTCCTTTTGTTCTTCTTCAGAAAAAAAAGGGGTTATAACTGTTTTAATAGATCAATGTAAATACAGTGGGGATGGAAAGTATTCAGACCCCCTTAAATTTTTCACACTGTTATATTGTATCCATTTGCTAAAATCATTTAAGTTCATTTTTTCCTCAATGTACAAATAGCACCCCATATTGACAGAAAAACACAGAATTGTTGAAATTTTTGCAGATTTATTAAAAAAGAAACTGAAAAATATCACATGGTCCTAAGTATTTAGACCCTTTGCTCAGTATTTAATAGTAGCACCCTTTTGATCGCTACAGCCATTAGTCTTTTTGGGAAAGATGCAACAACAAGTTTTTCACACTTGGATTTGGGGATCCTCTGCCATTCCTCCTTGCAGATCCTCTCCAGTTCTGTCAGGTTGGATGGTAAACGTTGGTGGACAGCCATTTTTAGGTCTCTCCAGAGATGCTCAATTGGGTTTAAGTCAGGGCTCTGGCTCGGCCGTTCAAGAACAGTCAAGGATTTGTTGTGAAGCCACTCCATCGTTATTTTAGCTGTGTGCTTAGGGTCGTTGTCTTGTTGGAAGGTAAACCTTCGGCGCAGTCTGAAGTCCTGAGCACTCTGGAGAAAGTTTTCGTCCAGGATATCCCTGTACTTGGCCGCATTCATCTTTCCCTCGATTGCAACCAGTTCTCCTGTCCCTGCAGCTGAAAAACACCCCCACAGCATGATGCTGCCACCACCATGCTTCACTGTTGGGACTGTATTGGGCAGGTGATGAGCAGTGCCTGGGTTTTCTCCACACATACTGCTTAGAATTAAGTCCAAAAAGTTCTATCTTGGTCTCATCAGACCAGAGAATCTTATTTCTCACCATCTTGGAGTCCTGTTTTTTTAGCAAACTCCATGCGGGCTTTCATGTGTCTTGCACTGAGGAGAGGCTTCCGTCGGGCCACTCTGCCATAAAGCCCCGACTGGTGGAGGGCTACAGTGATGGTTGACTTTCTACAACTTTCTCCCAACTGCATCTCTGGAGCTCAGCCACAGTGATCTTTGGGTTCTTCTTTACCTCTCTCACCAAGGCTCTTCTCCCCCGATAGCTCAGTTTGGCCGGATGGCCAGCTCCAGGAAGGGTTCTGGTCGTCCCAAACGTATTCCGTTTAAGGATTATGGAGGCCACTGTGCTCTTAGGAACCTTAAGTGCAGCAGAATTTTTTTTGTAACCTTGGCCAGATCTGTGCCTTGCCACAATTCTGTCTCTGAGCTCTTCAGGCAGTTCCTTTGACCTCAGGATTCTCATTTGTTTTGACATGCACTGTGAGCTGTAAGGTCTTATACAGACAGATGTGTAGCTTTCCTAAGCAAGTCCAATCAGTATAATCAAACACAGCTGGACGCAAATGAAGGTGTAGAACCATCTCAAGGATGATCAGACGAAATGGACAGCACCTGAGTTAAATATATGAGTGTCACAGCAAAGGGTCTGAATACTTAGGACCATGTGATATTTCAGTTTTTCTTTTTTAATAAATCTGCAAAAATGTCAACAATTCTGTGTTTTTCTGTCAATATGGGGTGCTGTGTGAACATTAATGAGGAAAAAAAATGAACTTTAATGATTTTAGCAAATGGCTGCAATATAACAAAGAGTGAAAAATTTAAGGGGGTCTAAATACTTTCCATCCCCACTGTATGTAAGACTTAGGCCAGCCATAGACGGTTTAAATCCTGTCTGGTTCAGGAGGAACGGGAAGAGATTCAAACCGTTTGTGGGAAGGCTGAATGTACCAAGTTAAGCGATCAATCAACTTAGGTACAACCAGCCTGCCGGATTTACTTGCAATTATCGCTAGCAGCTGCTATAGTTGGGAGAACACAATGTCTTGGCAGGAGGAATTCCTTTGTCAGCACTTTGTGCTGATGGGGGAATGGTACAAATCACTTTAATCAAACCGGTCTACATCTAAAAGGAGGAAAAAATATGCTGTGCATGGACGCAGTTCAAAGGGGCTCAAGCAGCTGCTAGTTAATGCACACATGTAGCGTTCAGCCTGTCCTGCAAACAAGACAGAGGGGGGGGGGGGTATGATAAGAGTCCATCAGTTTTTATGGAGAAGACCCACTGCTGCATATATAAAGGCAGGCAGGAGCAACATATCAAAATGAGGACTGCTGGTATGTACTACTTATGGGATCTGGAATTGCATAGAGGAATTTGTAAAAAGTTAGTAAAGATGAATTTACACTCAGTGATAAAACACTCCATCTGTTGCTCGCCGCCCTCCTATCCAGGCGTACAGGGGTTGCCATTGCGACCTGGCCCCATGTTCCAGGGGGCCCGTGAGGGCCCCCCCCGTATGCCTGGATAGGAGGGCGGTGACACGCAGAGGAACCGATCCCTCCATGAAGCCGCTGAATGCCGCTTCTCCTCCTCTCCCTCCCGCAAGCATTCAGCAGCTGCAGGAGGGAAATGGAGGGCATTGGTTCCGCCACCTCCCTATTGCTGTCCTGCTGCTCCAGGCTCCTGTGTGCGTCCCTGGCCCCTCACAGCACTGCCGGGTTTTCCCCTCCAACCAGCTGTTGTGTGGGATCTGTCTTAAAGTGTTTGTTAACCCCCCCAAAAAATGGATCCTGCTCCTTTAAAGCATGTTATATGACACAGCGCTTGTCCTGTGTCATTTGGCCCTCTAACACCTAAAAAACCTGGCTGATCCTGCCAGTTTCTCCCCACCCCTCTGTAAACTGACCATGATGTATCATGGCTGCTGAGACCTGACACCGTGATCAGTTTACGTGCCTCTCTCATCAGCAGCCTGCTATCTGCTCTCCTCTCTGCTCCTGTGTCCTCTTCCCCTCTCTGTCTGTGAGCGGCCCCTCCCCCCTCCTGCTGCTCTCATAACACTAACCTGTATACACCATCAGCACTGCCTCCTATTGCAGTGTCCTCCTCTGTGAATGATTTTTTAATATAAATGCTGTAAATACCTCATTTAAGAGCTGAGATTGCAATCACATGACCAGTCAGCTCTCTCCTCCAGACTGACATCAGCAGAGGAATCTCAGCCCTGCCCACTGCATCTCTCAGAGGAGGAAAGGAGAAAAGGAGAAAGCTGGCCAGTCATGTGACTGCAATCTCGGCTGCAGCATTTGCAGCGTTTCTTTTTATTAATCACACACAGAGGGGAATACTACAAAAGGAGGCCGTGCTGATGGTGTATACAGGTTAGAGTGGCTTAACAACCACTTTAATGAATAGTTGGTGATTGGTACCGATCTGACTGTTATTTTTTTTATTAATTCATTCATAGCTGGGGCATAGTAAATGGTTGATGAATGAACAAGAAGCTCTGTACTGATCTATTCCTGTTCATTCGGAGGCTGCAGAGAAAGGGACTGATGGATCTGTCCTCAGTCCCTTTGTCTCAAAAGTGGTACATTAGTGGTCTGTTTAGGAGGGCCATTCATAGTCTCTTCCACTTGGGCCTTGAAGGTTCTTAGTTATGCCTCTGACAACACTTCATAATTTTTTCAACATAAAATGCTACTACTTAACAGTTAGAGGTCAAACCTTTCTCCTCCCAGCCTTTCCAATACATTTTTTTAAACAAATATCATTAGGTCACTGACATTTTTATTAAAATGTATTAATCACAACAGTTAATGTAAGCTGCTTATCACCTCTCATGTTATAGGTACAAGGTGTTTTTTGTTAATATTTGGGGTTTAACGGTTACCTTCTATATTAGAAGCAGCATTGTTAAGCTTACTGCAGCATTCAGCATCTAAACTATTTTCAGCCTCAATTTTCATGCGCTCGTACTCCCTCATCCTGGCCAGTGCTTGATCTAAATGAATCACAGTGTTACCTGCAAACAAAGGCATAACACATGCTTGACAAACATTTAAATGGGTTAACCAGCATTTTGCAATATTCTCAGATTAAACCAAAATCACAAACAGTTTGATGAAAAATTGTGCAAATGAAATGCAAGGCAAATATATATTGTCAGCTTGGCCAAAAACACTCCATCTGTTACTGGCCAGTAGCAATTGGAATGGCAATGTAGACTACATATCCTATCAGACCAAGCACCACACTTCCCCTTCTTTTGAAAGGCAGGAATGATTCCTCATGGGAAATGTGGTCAAAATTATAGACAGGAGATAGATCCACATAGCTGCAATACAGAGACTGCCATATCACAGACCATTCTTACTACATGGAAAGGATGGAAAACTATCAACTGAGCAAACAGATTACATAGCTGCTTCTTTGTGTACATTGGTTGGAAAAAGGTTTTTTTTTAAGCTTGGAAACCCCTTTAAGCCCACAAGTGAACAATAACATGACATGTGCAACTACCTGACAGGATAAACAGGCATTCTGAAGAGCAATTCTGTGAATGGTCCATACTCACCCAGGTCATCTGTTGCAAAAGGCTCAAAAAGGGAAGAAGTTGACAAAGTGCTAATGTTATCTGCATCATTTTTCTCACCATCATTGCAAGCTTGGCTGTTAGAGTTTTTTGCATACATTTCCTAAAATAAGGCAATATAAAAAAAAGTCACAATACAGCACAAATTGTCATACATTGAAGATTACAGTGGTATTAAACCAAAAACCAAAAAATGTATTATATATTGCTGCTTGCTAATCCTTAGAAGTGGTGGCTGCATTGGTTTTCTTTTTGTAGGCTTTCTTCCCTATGTTTTCATTCTGGGATTAAAGGTTTCACATAAATTTATAAAAGCTGATAATTGTAAGCAGCCGTCAGTGTTAAAATGCCAGCATAAACCTTACAAGCCAATCATAAAATTTAGAAAGCACCTAGCTTCTTGGATAATTTTCTCTGACTGTTTCTTGCTCATGTATGGGCCTGATTGGCTCCTAAATTCTCTATTCTGCAGCTTTTGTACCTAGGATAGATTTCTATTTGATTTAAAGTAATTCTATGTAATCCCACACATTTATCCACCATCTTGTTATGAGAAAAGAAAAAAAAAAAAAGTAGAATGGTGTTTATGTGGGTAATACTGTGGTAAAAGCTCAGGTCTACACCTAATTTCACAGCTGGGGTAATTACATACATCATCCGTTGTAGCTAGACTTTCACTTGGTGTAAGTTCAGAGTTCGATGCCATCCACCCCGCTGAATCCAGAGGCTTGGAGCAGTCAAGTTTCCTCTCTAAATTTTCAGACACACGCCTTGTTACAATATCCTAGCAATAGGTAGAGAATATGAATTAAGCAACAATCATATAGAAGCCTAAACATGTCTATCAGTCTAAAAAGGTTACCTGTAAAGCAAAAAGTGCCTTTTGTCTCAAGTAATCTGTGTTCAGAAGCTGCAGCTCATGGAAGAGCTCTATAAGAAAATGTGGACGGCATTCATTCTGCGAGATGAGCGTAGCTACTTCTGAGTAAATAGTGTCACGCAATGCTTCAAACATAGAGAAGTCACTACCAGCCTCTGGAAAAGGATAAAATGGACAGCTTTACACAACAATAAAATCCTGGTCTGTAGTCATTTGAAGGAAATCTAAAGTACCGTATTTCTCAGCAGTTATTAAACAAAGGGGGGCATAATTTATCAGTCCAGCACAAAACTGGTCTATTAAAAGCAACATCTTCTCTTACAAAAAAGTAAATCCCCTTCAACTTTCCTTCAACAGAAGACCAAGTTATGGCAAATTAGACCATTATGCCATTATGCCAGAATAGAGCAACTCCTCTTCATTTTTTCAAATCAAACAGGAGGTACGGTCATCAAACTAGGTCAATTTCCCACACAAATATTCAATAAGAGTCAATGGAATGTGCCAGGTCTGACCTAATGAACTCACTTAACATGGAACTTTACCTACCCTAACAACTTGATAAAAAAATAAATAAATAAAACTAGCGTTCTTTAGCAAGAAACATACATTCCACATTGATAATAATGCTACCAAAATAAGTTTGTGCTGTAAAATTGCCTCCAGCATTGCTTCTGTTTCTTCTTGTTAGAGGCTGCAATTTTACTGAAGCCCAGAACCCCAGCAGTAAATATTTAGGTTGTCAGCAGATCAGCCTCTACATTTTTGGCAGTGCTGAAAAATAGAGAGCAACTGAGCATGTGCAAAGCAGAGTTATGCCCCGTACACATGGTCGGACTTTGTTCGGACATTCTGACAACAAAATCCATGGATTTTTTCCTACGGATGTTGGCTCAAACTTGTCTTGCATACACACGGTCACACAAAGTTGTCGGAAAATCCAATCGTTCTAAACGCGGTGACGTAAAACACATACGTCGGGACTATAAACGGGGCAGTGGCCAATAGCTTTCATCTCTTTATTTATTCTGAGCATGCGTGTCACTTTGTGCGTCAGATTTGTGTACACACGATCGGAATTTCCGACAATGGATTTTGTTGTCGGAAAATTTTATATCCTGCTCTCAAACTTTGTGTGTCGGAAAATCCGATGGAAAATGTGTGATGGAGTCTACGCACGGTCGGAATTTCCGACAACAAGGTCCTATCACACATTTTCCGTCGGAAAATCCGACCATGTGTATGGGGCAATAGAGTGTATTACTGGAAGTATAGGCACCTATTTTTAATGTTGTACATGGCTATCCCTGCCAAAAGGGCCAGCATGTAGCAGGACTTGATTTCCTGACAAAAATTCTACTTTAAGCTAAAGCTAGCCATAGATGGGTTAGATTGTTTCATTCAACCAGCGTGTTGAATGAAAATAATGAACCCAATTCTCCCATCCACACATTCGAGAGGTGGATGGGGGAATCCTCCGGCTGTGCTATTGTACGCCGACAGCAGAGAGCCTTTTCTTGCTGTCAGAATACAGGCGGTGATTGAGAGGACTTTTTTCAGCAGGACGATTGTACAGACGTTAATAGACTTCCGTACAACCACAGTGCCCATACATACATTACTGTGCAAAGGTTTCTGGCAGGTGTGAAGAAATGCTGTAACGTGACAATGCTTTCAAAAATATATATTTTGTATCTTCTTTGACTAGCTTTTTCTCCCCCATGACACCAATCATTGGACAAGCAGGGTTTCTGCTGGGCCTCTGGGACCCGATCGATTTGCAGGCCCCAAGAGGGCTTTTAGTTATATTTCATACACATTTATATTACATTCTAATTAATTTTAAAATCCATACCACTATACATCACCAGTGTGGATTATCACCAGCACACTTCATGGGGATTCTTCTGTGCGCCTGGCCTTCCCTCAGCTCCCGGACTTGACTTATTTGGCAGCCTGCAGCTACTGATCCCATTTAGTTTACACTCCATTGGCATGTGAGTATCCATTGAGGATGAGCGATTCTCCCTCTTCCCCCATATGTATACCCTCCATTTTTATAATGCACACTATACTCCATTGATCGATCTATATATACCGTATATACTCGTGTATAAGTCGAATTTTTCAGCCCCTTTTTTGGGCTGAAAGTGCCCCCTTTGACTTATACACGAGTCACCGCCGTCTGCCTACATGATCAGCGTGTCATGCAGGCAGACGGCGGCCAGCGTGTGATACAATCTACTCGGCAGCGGCTCTCACAGTTCAAAAGCCGCGCCTCCTTGTCTGTGATAGGCAGTCAGTGTACAGCCTATCACGGACATTCTCTCATCCTTATCCGTGGTATGAGGATGAGAGAATGTCCGTGATTGGCTGACCGCTGGGAAATTGAGTTTTTTGGACGAGGAGGCGGCGCGGCTTTTGAACAGTGAATGGCCGCCGAATACTACACGGTGATCGGTGCAGAGCGGCGCACAGAGGATGCACAGGACACAGGTAGGATGCACGCACACACACACACACACACACACACACACACACACACACACGCACACAGGTACATATACACATGACAGATACACAGGACACAGGTACATGCACATATACACAGGACACATGGCACACGTGCACAGGACACATGACACACATGCACAGGACACAGGGAGGTATACAGCTGCAGATGGGCATTGTTGACCCTCTTTTTCCACTTACAGTAGCTGTGCATTTCTCACCCTCGTCTTATACTCGGGTCAAAAAGTTTTTCCCATTTTTTTGTGGTAAATTAGGGTCTCGACTTATACTCGGAACGACTTATACTCGAGTATATACGGTATTATTTTTTGTAGATTCTGGTGCAAACTGCCCCTGAAAAGTGTTCGATACACGAAGCGCGTTGGGCTTACGACATGCACCAAAGTAACAATTTCTCTAATGAGGTCTTTTTTACTGGTAAAGTTTAATATAGTTTTGTGATTATGTGCATCTTAGAACGGTTTTATCATCTATTAAGAACCATTCACCTCTGAAACCCACGCAATCTCCTGTGGAGTCCCTCAGGGTTCACCCTTGCCACCAGTGCTATTCAACATCTACACCCGCCCACTCCTCAAAATCATCAAAAAAATCGTCTCTCTGCTTCCACTCATACGCTGATGACACCCAACTCTACTTTCGCATCACGGGACAAAAAGACCACCATCAGCAATTAGAGAAATGCCTCACTTTGATAGATGACTGGATGACCATTAGCTCCCTCAACTCAATGGTTCAAAAACAGAACAACTTCTCCTACACGCTAACCAAAATTCCAAAACCAAGACTCCGTGGACACCTCCCACCATCTTTGGACAGACCATCTCTCCAAGCACCAAATCCAAGAGTCTCGGAGTTATCTGTGACTCAGAAATGACAATGGATGCACAAATAGAATCAGTAGTCAGCGGATCTCACCATCTCCTCCGCCTGCTACGTAGACTCATCCCCTTCATCCCAGAAGAGGACAAAGCAGCAGTAGTTGGAACAATCATCAATTCACAACTCGACTACGCAAACTCGCTCTACATAGGATTACCCCAATATCAGCTTGCACGCCTACAGGTCATCCAAAACGCGGCGGCAAGACTGCTAACAGGAAAAAAAACCCTGGGAGTACATTTCCCCATTCCTGAGTAGACTACATTGGCTAAACGTAAAGAATCGAATCACATTCAAGACCCTCTGCCTTACCCACAAATGCTTACAAGGAAACGCTCAATACCTTCGAGATAGAATAAAACACTACACACCCAATCGCAATCTTCGATCATCTAACCAAAACCTCCTCCTTATTCCCAAATTCCGCTACAAAGCAAAGGGAGAACGAAGGTTCAAAGTCCAAGGACCTCAGCTATGGAACGCTCTTCCGACTCACATCCGCATGGAAGAAAACAATCTGGCCTTCAGGAAAAAACTCAAGACCTTCCTCTTCTAAGAAGCTGACAACACAAAACGCATTCAGTGCCTTGAGGCGATTCAGTTCACATTTGCAGCGCTTTACAAATTATTCATTCATTAGGGATCATTGCCCTGCATCATATATGGGTTGTTACCTTGTTTACAATGTATCTATCATTGGGTATACATTATGTAACTGTTATTCGACATTTGGTTTGTTATTATGTTATTATCTAATGTTTACCCATAAAATTATTTTTTACAACAGTGACTGATCCTTTGGCCCCACCTAATTCAAAGTCCCAAAACCCCTTTTTCAAGAGGGCTTTTACAGGCCTCCCATTTTCTACAGCCAACAGGCTGGACTCCTACTAAGATGATGTTAACTGGACAAGCACCTCTTGCACTGGACCCATGGAGAGCTATTCAGCTTTCACACTTCCTTGGTTACAAAAAAAATTCTGCGCTCTTACCACAGCAGCTCCACTCATTTGAAGAGCTCTGCTTGTGTGAAGGCCCGATTCAAAGATCCTGCTCTACACCTTTCAAAACCCTGCATAAGGTATGAATCTACACCATTTGTCCCTCTGCCTATATATTAACTATCTCTTGTATATGAGGAAGCAATTGCAAACATTATCCCCTGATGTTCTCTTTTCATTCTCTAAACTAGACACTCAGGATCCTTGTTTTTGCTCTTGGATGATGAATAAAGTGTTGCTTTAACAAGGCTCTTTTACACATATAGTAAGGTACCTCTAATCTAGAGCATATTTCATACAAATACGCATTCATATGATGATCATCATATATATTTTTTTGATGTTCAGTGATCCCCTTGCGATAGCAACCTTCCCGGTTAGGTTCTCCTCGATGCTCCAGTGCCTGCCATGGGAGTTTTGGTGCTAGTGCTTTGGGCTGCGGTGGGTCCCACATAATGAATGCATGACTGCAGTGTATATCGGAGGTTTGTAAATATTCAAATGCTTTGTAAATTATATTGTCTGTCTTCAGATACAGTTGTGCTCATAAGTTTACATACCCTGGCAGAATTTATGATTTCTTGGTCATTTTTCAGAGAATATGAATGATAACACAAACTTTTTCACTCATGGTTAGTGTTTGGCTGAAGCCATTTATTATCAAATCAACTGTGTTTACTCTTTTTAAATCATAATGGCAACAGAAACTACCCAAATGACCCTGATCAAAAGTTTACATACCCCAATTCTTAATACCGTGTACTGCCCCCTTTAACATCAATGAAGTCTTTTGTGGTATTTGTGGAGGAGGCCCTTTATCTTCTCAGAAGGTAATGCTGCGCATTACTCTTGGCAAAAAGCCTCCAGTTCCTGTAAACTCTTGGGCTGTCTTGCATGAACTGCAGGTTTGAGATCTCCCCAGACTGGCTCAATGATTATGAGGTCAGGAGACTGAAATGGCCACTCCAGAACCTTCACTTTATTCTGCTGTAGCCAATGACAGGTCGACTTGGCCTTGTGTTTTGGATCATTGTCGTGCTGGAATGTCCAAGTTGTTGTAATTATGAAGAAAAAAACAATACGTGTTATAATATTCTGATGGAGATGTTAAAATTCAAATAGACAAGACAGATGAACTAAAAGGTCTTTGTGAGTTCAGATGTTTTCCGAGTTTTCAATGGATCAAATATTTGTAGATTTTACAAACTGTGTGTTGAACCAGAATTGGGGGAACAATAAGGTTCCATTTCACAAAACAGAGAAGTGTACCTGTCTGTGGTTTGTAAATAAAAGCGCCAAACGCAGCCATAGAAAAAAAGTTACACAAGTACGTGACTAGACTTATCACAAAGAAAACACTCGTGTCCAACAAAACCTATTGTGTGAAATTTTAGTCATGTATACAGCTAAACCATCTATAAATATCCACGAGTCTGTCCAACGTTCACTCCAAATGTGCAGTCAGTATTATATTTTAAAATAAGTCTGTTATAAAGTAAAAATATAAAGGTTGTGACTTAGGACAAATTATAAAGTAGAATTGTTTAAGATGCCAATCAGTATTATTAAAGACATTTGAATTGTGATTATAACTGTATAAAAATTTACACATAGCATATGTCTATGGATAAACAAATATTCATCGGATATACCAGAATTATACATTTATCCATATAATCATTTTATGTGATATTGATTAATTATATAAAGTGTCTTTCCTAGATAGACCAGTCTTTTTTAAGATGTATGCATAGATATCTACACACACATTAAACCAATCTGTGTGATAATAATCAAAATTATACTGAGTGTATTTTATATTAGACTGGTTACCAGAATACTTAAAAGGTATATATTCTTCTCACCAAGATACAAATACATATTATGAAAATTGAACATTTTATTTAAAAGATAGTTCAAAAGACATTTTTCTGCTCTCAGACGTGCCTAGTGGTTGAAGGTGATATTACCTGAAACTCACCAAAGTAAATTATAATTTTCCTAACCAATAGGAAAGAAGCCATACCTTTTGGGCTGAGCCTATTATAATTTTATGATCTTATTGTCTGAGATAGTATTTAGAAGCAATTAAGATGCCATAGAGGGACACTCAAGAACATTCAGAAACACCTGATTACCATCAATCACACACGCAGACATATACACCATTCATCTACTCACACTTGTACATTCATGAAGATTCCTGAACACCTTATACTTTGGAACTCGGAGGTTGCAAGAAGTAATTCCTCTTTAAGAGTATCCATCTTGAAAGCCACAGCAGCCGTTCTAAAAACTCTGGTAACCAGCAATTCAGACCAGTAGCTGTTTGGAATGGGTAATTATGTCGCGTTGATTTTATCTCATATTAATTTGTGTTCTTTTAAATATTGATATTGAGTATTTTACTATTGATAATTTTTCTTCCGAATCAATAACCGCTTTGTAGATTTTTCTCTAAAGACTCAATTTTCAATATATATATTTTTCATAGTTTCCATTTTATGACATAACAAACGTCTAATTTTATTTCACGCGGTTAACCACTTACTTACCTGCAACAGCTGAATTTGTGAAATATAGGCGTTCTGTCTAATTGTCATTTTACAAGGTTATTGATTCTACAGGGACGTTTATCACTGTTGTATCACACATCAAAAGGTATTACACTCCAATTCAGCGGGTGTTTCAATTGACATTCAAGATTTTATGTATCGCATTCGGTATTTAATATTTTATGTAACGTTTGGTTATGTCAACCAATATATATATATATATATATATATATATATATATATATATATAACTATTTTGTATGATTACATGTCTGGTGAATAAATTTCATATTTTTAGACTGTGGTCATAATCAATTGAATCTGTATCTTAAAAATATCGTTAAAAATTACTTCATTATAAATACTGTGCAGGAAAACTTTCCTTAATAAGCACAGCAAAGTACATCCCATGCGCAGCTTCCTGGCTGATGTATGCAAGTGTTACTTCAGTATTTTTTGATAACATACTGCATTCATCTTGCCATCAATTTTGACCAAATTTCCCGTGCCTTTGTAGCTCTCACATCCCCAAAACATCAGCGATCCACATCCGTGTTTCACAGTAGGAATGGTGTACCTTTAATCATAGGCCTTGTGGACTCCATAGCGTTTATGGTTGTGGCCAAAAAGCTCAATTCTGGTCTCATTACTCCAAATGACTTTGTGCCAGAAGGTTTGAGGCTCGTCTCTGTGCTGATTATCAGTGGGATATTTTGTGGCATTTACGTAGTAATGGCTTTCTTCTGACGACTCGACTATGCAGCTCATCATTCTTCAAGTGTCTCCTTATTGTGCATCTTGAAACAGCCACACCACATGTTTTCAGAGAGTCCTGTATTTCACCTGAAGTTATTTGTGGGTTTTTCTTTGCATCCCCAACAAAATTTCCTGGCAGTTGTGGCTGAAATTTTAGTTTGTCTACCTTGGTTTCAACAGAACCCCTCATTTTCCACTTCTTGATTAGAGTTTGAATACTGCTGATTGGCATTCTCAACTCTTTGGATATCTTTTTATATCCCTTTCCTGTTTTATACAGTTCAACTACCTTTTCCCATAGATCCTTTGACAATCCTTTTGCATTCTCCATGACTCAAACTCCAGAAATGTCCGTGCAGCACTGGATGAAAGGTGCAAGGGTCTGTCAGAAGTCCAGAAACTCATTGACCTTTTAAAACACACATACTAATTACAAGCAAACAGATCACAGGTGCGGATGGTTACCTTTAATAGCCCATTCAAACCCCTTTGTCTCAACTTGTGTGCATGTTATCAGGCCACAATCACCAGGGTATGTAAACTTTTGATCAGGGTCATTTGGGTAGTTTCTGTTGCCATTATGATTTAAAAGAGTAAACACAGTTGATTGATAATATGGCTTTAGCCAAACACAAACATGAGTGAAAGAAATGTTTTTGTGTTTTTATTCATATTCTCTGAAAAATGGCCAAGAAATCATAAATTCTGCCAGGGTATGTAAACTTATGAGCACAACTGTAAGTGCTGTATGGTTATTATGAGCCCCAATGAATCACACTTTACGAAACACAGTGGTGCATGAAGACCTACTGCATCAGCATTCAGTCTTTGGTGTACAACTATATACAGTGAACTCTATCAGCAATGCTTTTGTTTTTACTTACCTAGATACATACACATTGTATGATCTTTTTAACAATTAGTACTTGTAAAAATATACAATTTATTAAAGCGGGGTTCCACCCAAATTTTGAACAATATCTGTATGCATTCTCTTTCTTGCCTAGATGCTGACATGCCGTTTAAAAAAATTTAAATCGCCGTAATTACCTTTTATTTTTCTATTCTTCTTTGCACTTCCTGGTTCTCCTCCCCTGGGAGTAGGCATGTTTCTAGCCTCTCCCAGAATCCTGGGAGCTAGTCTTAGGCTTCCCAGGATGCCACTGAGCATGTGCGGGAACGAGCGGTGAATGCTGGGAGCACAGCATTCACCACATCCAGGAAATAAATGCTTGTGGGCTTCAAATGCCCACAATGAAGATGGAAACCGCTTGCAGTGAATAATATAAGTTATTCTTTCCGACGAAATCTGACACAGGCGGACATATTACACACAATATGTGAGTATGTAATGCTGAGAAGAAAAGTTTGTGAATGAACTAAAAAAAAAAAAATGATAGATAGGTGGACCCCCGCTTTAAGTAACAAGTGTTTGCTCCTTGTCTGGCCTGTACAGTCCGAAATCTATCCACCCTCTTTTTCCTATATAACTTTTGTGAATGCCCCGGAGCTTCAAACCTTTTGGCAACTGGTTCTCTGACTCATTCTCAAATTTACAGACATTTCCCTATGTAATGACACAGCTGCAGTCCTACTTAAACTTACTTACCTATCAAGGAAGCGTTCACACAAATCTATTCTCAAACACCTTCTTAAAACCATGCGGGTGTGCATACTGAGCCAGTGGAAACAGTTTGCTCCTACGGTGGCCCAATGGCTTGCAAGGGTATATGATATTGAACAGTTGAAAAACAGGTGGAAGACCTGACTGCTGCTATTCGGGATAAATTGGAGTAATATAAGACCAGGTGGTTTTATTGGGACATTTTCCGCTTCTCAGATGAATACTTCCAATACGCAGACCTTTAGCTCTGTGCCTGACACTCATATTGCATGATATGCACTGACATTCATAACTCCCTGGGTGGAACGCTCCCTACCATACAACCTCCCCCTCTTCCCTTTCTATCCCTGTACCACCCCCCCTTTTGCCCCCAATCCCTCACCCCGCCCCTCTTGGTAGGCCCTGACCCTAGTTGGATGCCTTGCATTAGAGTCCCCTCAAGACAGGGTTGCTTTAATATTAGAAAGAGTAAAGTTCCTAAATGTTTGTTGTAAAGGCAAAAACCATGAGAAAATAGTCTAATTAGCCAGTTTCCAGTTTGATAAATCCACCTCAATAGCCAAACAGCTTAAGTACTCATATTATTGTGATTTTATCTAGCAGTGCAATGTGTTGCAATGCCTTGTCCATCAAAAAACAGGAAGTCAGTTTTTCAGTTAAGTTTGCATGTGATCACTACGAGATTACAGCAGAATGATCTAAAAACAAAATTTACCTGAAGAAATGTCTGCAGCTTTACTGTCCCTTCTAAGTCTTTGCAAGTGCTCAGAAGTAATGGGTTTACCTGCACCAGTTTCCTCAGTCTGGGCATGCTTGCTGCTGCTCTCCTTCGGTTCAATGATGCTGGAGGCACTGGCACTTTGAAGTTCTGTACACAATGACACATAGATTGGACATATTGATCACACAGACTGGACATATTGGTGAACATTGGTTTTAGTATGACTAGTCGCACAAAAAGGAAATAAGTGAATGAGAAGAGGTTACAGTCAAATTCACTTTTTTTTTAATACAACTGCTTTAAAGGGTCAGTTCTTACAAAGCTGATATTTCAGTTTTTGGAAGATCATAAGGAGGTTAACCACCTGACAATGGCTGACAATGACAGGGACACTCTTGGTGTGATCCCTGTACACATTTTGTGGCCATCATGAGCATGTCCCTCCCTGTTGAAATTTCTATTTCTGTTATGGATAATGCAGCAGGAGCAGCTGGAACAGGCACATCGGTGGAAACACCCAATACTCCCAAGTGGACAGAAACAGGGTCTGAAAATATAGCCAGAAGACTGTTAAATAAGCAACTAAGGCACTCAACCCACCACGCTTTAAGCTATAGCTAAAATATTACTGCGCCTTTAAAAATCACATGACAATCAATGACAAGTTAGATTTACAAAAAAAAAAATTACCAAGATTCTTTAATCCTCTGTTTCTCTGATGAGAAATCTTTCGTTTCTTATTTTTGTTTTTTGGGGTTTTGTCTTTTGAAGCCAGGCTGGCCTGGGCTGAAGCTTTTAAAGATTTGAAAGTTTTAGTAACCGTTGTTGGATCCACTGGATCAGGCATGCTGCTTAAACTGTCCATGGATTCTTCATCAAACTGCTTCACTCTGCACGCTGCTTCTGAATGCCCGAAAGAGCATCCTGATGCTGAACGAGGAGCATCCACACTGGAGGGCTTCTTCTCTTCATCCTTACTTTGGCTTTCTGACTGGATACCCCTATTACGTTCCCCCTCAGCTACTTTAGAAGCAGTGCTAGAAGTGAAATTACAGTGGCGGTGTCAGCTCCCTTTAACATCACTAAAAACATGTAAAAATCAATCACAGATGCATGATATATACTGATACACATTGAGGTACATATAGGAAAATGTTCTTATCTTCCAGTATTTTAACATTACACAAGAGCTACACCACTCCTCTGCCACCCCACTCCCTTTTACCTTTAAGCAGTGTCAGAAGCACTGAAATATTTACTTTTGTGGAAGAAACTACTAGACATTTAAAAGATTTCACCTTTTTAAAAATGTATATAAATGTATATCTTTTTGCAGGTTTTTGGAGCCTGGACAGCATTGTACATAGAACATGTTCCCAAAAAGTGAACTGAACCTTTAGGCCATGTTCACGCTGCTCCGACAAGGAAGCCAGACGACTTTCAATCCAACTTTGTCCTTGGACTTCCTGTCGGACTTCCATGTGATTTCAATGAACGGGATCAGACTCGGGACCGAGCACGCACAGGTGCCCCCAAGGGAAGAGGTTTTTCCAGGAGGCAATCAATGAAGAGGAGCCAGGAGCTCCAGCGGGGGACCCCAGAAGTGGAGGATCAGGGCTGCTTTGTGCAAAACCATTGCACAGAGCAGGTAAATATAGGTATGTTTGTCATTTTTATAAATTTGAACTGTGATCGTCCCCTTAAGCAGAGACCATGTAACCTGCCATGGGATCTCAGATGCATGTTTTCCACAGCACAGTCAGAAACTCAGGGGTTCTGCAATTGTTTCAAACAGTAAAGCAGGGCAGCCCAGAAGGCGGCATATATGTACATAATTGTGCCTGCTCGCAGTATATTTACAATGAGAGGTCGGCAGGTGGTTAAAGAAACTAGTCATAGGGGATTAATTTATAAATCAAAAGTTAGTTGCCTAAAAATGGACATGAGCGAAAGGGTGTAAATGGAGGATACCCGTTTACATCAGTTTATGACCACAAAAAGGGAAAAGAACTCAAACCTTTTCTGTTTTCCTCTGTAGACATAAAATGACTGATGTAAATAGACATGTATTCGTTTACATACGCCTGCCCACAGACATACATTGTGGTTCAGTCTGAATCTGTCTAAAAAAATGACAGATGGATCCAAATTGAATGTCCATGTAAAAAGTGAAATAACTCTGATAGTTAAAAGTATGGCCAAAGCTTTATTGGCCAAACATCTCTTCTGGGTCACAGGAGTGCATTTACTTTTGATCTCCTTTGACCCAGAATCAATTAATAGTGGGTTAAAACCCACATCTCAGAGCCAAGCCAGGCTCTGAAAGGATCTAGATCATATTGTCGGGATCCATCTACCTGCCAGATTGACAGCTGACTATGGCTCTCGGCACTCAGTTGCTCAAACCCCCTCTCCAGCCAAGCACTCCAGTGAGCACTGGAGGGGCAGAGCAAAGAATGTTGACTGACCGTGTCTGCTCAGAACAGACCAAGAACTGAGTGATCATTTGATCGCTCAGTTCTATGGCTTAGAACCAGTGGAGGACAGTTGCAGCATAGAGGGGAGTAGGTTTATTTTTTGAAAAACCCCGAACTTTCCCTTTAATTTGTCATGGTAAAAATACATGTATTTAAAATACAGAAATTGAGATGCAATATTCATTTTGTATCTGAAAGAATCTTATAAATGACAGCAGTTTCAATGAGACTTTAAGCACAACTGGTACTAATGAATACTTTTTTTCTTTTTTGAATGAAAATACTGGCTCATGAACACAGGAGACACGTGTCATCTTGTTAATGTAACATTTTTCAAAAACTCTTGACGAGTAAAGAAACTTCATTTAAATAATAATTAAAAAAAACAAAACTCACAAGCTGGAAAGCATAAGTGATCGCACCTACTATTCCCATTCTTCTTAGCCACTGTGAGGCTTCAATCACCTGGTAGCTCTGGGGCACATGTGACACTACTCCCCAATACCCACAATTTAGCCTAATGCAAATACTTGATAGGCATAAAAGATTTGTCTTGATATAGGTTTTTCACACAGCAGATTAGGATGGTGGGAAAACTACAAAGAAGACAAGTGCAGTCAGCTAATGGAACCAACTGCAAAATTTACCTGCTAGATCGATATGTTTTTAGCCCAAGTACAAAGGTGCTTTAAATCGAATCTATGGCAAATTAAACAACGCCTAAAAAATGTAATACTTTATTGAAAGATTTGTTAATTTCATCTCCAGTACCTCTGTCTGTCCCCTGCAGTTGATGAACTACTTTCAAATGGCTTTGGAAAAGCCATGTACTCGGTTTTTCCTGAAGTGTTTGGATCTTGAGATTGAAGGGGCACATCAGTATGAGAGTTAGAAGCCCGAGTGAAGTCCCCAATTCCAGGCTGAAAGACTGGATGATTAAAGTTCACACCTGTATCAAAACAAACCACAAGCAAGTTCTCAGAGCAAAAGTATGCAAGAGGCGCAACTTAAAGTTGGGTCTACAAATAAAAAGAAAAATTGTCTTGCTGTAAAAAAAAAAAACACATTTAGGGAGGCATAAAGAGAGGGGTATAGGCCTCTCTTTCAGGAAACACTAAAATAAATGAAAAGTTGCAGTCCTTTCCCATAACCCTCAGGGCTCCTGTAATTTTAATTTAACACTAGGACATATGGCACAACCCCAACCCACTTAAACCCAAGTGCAAACATGTATCGCAGCTTAACAGTCTTTAAATGTGGTGGCTGCATTTGTTTTCCATTTCAGGCATTTTTCCACCTGGTGATCCTGCCAGTAACACACTTCCTATCCTTTGGTAACAATGCCAGCTCTGCTTACCTATGGAAGAATGGCATTCTAACCCTGAGCAAGAAGTGTGTTTCAAATGCATAACATAGGAAGAGGCGTTTAATACTTCAAAGTGAGAACAGAAAAGAATACTGCCACATAACTGTGCAACAAAAGCAGAAAACACCAGGAAGTTACCAACTCAAAAAAATTTCTGTCAGGATCATTTGTGAGGAAGCATCAGAGTTAAGGCAGAGCTGATAAACTCTTACTAAATGTGAGTCCACAAGTTCCCTCAGCTATAATCACATTGCTCCAGCATCCCAAGTCAACATCTTATGGAATAAAGATTTACTGATCACTGGGGTTGTAGTCATATCTGCAATTAGCATTTAATAAAGGAGACTTTTGGCAATGGACCTAATGGCTGCACATAAATACAGCTAGGATCATAAGTTTACAAACCCCAGTCTAAACTAGTAAGATGTGGACCATTTTTTTTTTTTATTATACTATTAGGCATCAAAGAATAACACAATGCTTAATCTTTAATTAAAAACCATCACTCACAAAAGGTGCATGGCAAGGGTAGAGAAAGGGAAAGAAAAACCCATATTTAGTACATATCTGCAATATATGTCAATTTCCTGCTCAAAGTTTTTCTTTTTAAAAAACACACTGCCAGTACATAAAAATAACTATCGCTTTGACACATCGCCACTTTACAGCCACCCAAATCACTTACACAAGAGTGATTTGGGTGGCTATAAAGCATAAGAGGTACACACATTCCCAGCTATAACAGCAGCCAGGAGTGTGTAAATGTCACCATTGACTTAAACCTGTGGCAGCAAACCATAGAAATTACATATATAATAAAATGGTCCACAAAATGTATATACTTTATTCTTAAATTTGCGTATTGCCACATTTAGCATCAATGATAGCTTGCAATCTTTTACCAAAGGCTGGGAGTCCAAACTTTTACAAAAACAAATAAATGCTCTTTTTTTTTTTTTTTTTTTTTTTGAAAATCAGCCGGCAAAGCATTGTGATCAATTTTGAACAGGTGCAATGCCAAGCTCCTGCAGACCCTTCAATCTAGGTCTATATCCATATTGAGGTCAATTGCTGAATTAGAAGCTGGCTACACAATATACAATTTAGGCTTCATGTACATGGGACATTTTTCAACCTCTCCTTAACGCTGGAACATCACAGCTAGTAATCCACGTTTTAAAAATGTGTGTTTAGCAGCGTTTACAAGCCATGTTTATGTTCAGAAGCGTTTACTAAAGATAACCTCAGGAGACCCTCCCAAATGATTAGAAAGCACTAAAAACAAGTATTTATTAACTATTTCAGCCATTCTGTGAGAGAACAGTGTGAGTAGCAGCTGAGAAAGCAGTGTGCTTGTAGCTAGC
Source organism: Aquarana catesbeiana (assembly GCF_042186555.1). Taxonomy (NCBI): domain Eukaryota; kingdom Metazoa; phylum Chordata; class Amphibia; order Anura; family Ranidae; genus Aquarana; species Aquarana catesbeiana. The sequence goes on from NC_133324.1 coordinate 808,927,541, forward strand.
TGTTTTTTGGTTGGTTTGTTAATATGGATCCCATGATGAGCATGTGTGAGGAAATGCTCCTGATGTTGCTTTTGCTGAGGCTCCAAAGATGTAGAAAATTGCTTGAGAGGACCAGAGTTCGTCGCTACTGGACACATCCATTGATGGCTGAACGCATGTCCACAGGATACTTTCTAATATCCATGTTCAGCTGTGTAATTACGCAGAGAATTGTTTTTAAGTTTACACGCATGTCAATTGCCACCTCTGACGTTCTCTTGGAAAAGGTTAGACCTCATCTAGTTTGCATGGACACCAACATCAGGAAAATCGAGCCACCAGAGGAATGACTTCAGCGTCAAGTAATGCAAGTCGTGTATTGTACAGTATAATTGGCTGATGAGGGGAATATCATATGGTATATCAAGCTTGCAGGCAGTGATAATTGTGTTTTTTTTTTTTTTTTTTTTTAGCATTTTCCAGGCTCAAAAGTAAAAAATAAAATGTTTCCCTTTAAAAACGCTTCTAGACGAAAACGCGGGTAGCTGCGCTTGGCGCTTGAAATGCCTCAAATGCCTCAAAAATGCCTGAACGCATTTTTTTGGGTTCTAAAAAAAGCCTCTAAACACAACTGCCTAGAAACGACTATAAACAAACCTGTGTACATGTACTGATAAAGATAACAAAGGAGAAATCAGGAGCAGTTTAAAAAAAATGCCCAACTGCTCCTAAACGTCAGTTTACCAGCAGTGGTGTACATGAGGCCTTACCGTTACAATTTCCTTTAGATTTACCAAACTACAGTGAGGTCCATAAATATTGGGACATCGACACAATTCTAATCTTTTTGGCTCTATACACCACCACAATGGATTTGAAATTAAACAAACAAGGTGTGCTTTAACTGCAGACTTTCAGCTTTAATTTGAGGGTATTTACATCCAAATCAGGTAAACGGTTTAGGAATTACAACAGTTTGTATATGTGCCTCCCACTTTTTAAGGGACCAAAAGTAATGGGATGATTGGCTGCTCAGCTGTTCCATGGCCAGGTCTGTGTTATTCCCTCATTATCCCATTTACAAGGAGCAGATGAAAGGTCCAGAGTTCATTTCAAGTGTGCTATTTGCATTTGGAATCTGTTGCTGTCAACTCTCAATATGAGATCCAAAGAGCTGTCACTATCAGTGAAGCAAGCCATCATTAGGCTGAAAAAACAAAACAAACCCATCAGAGAAATAGGAAAAACATTAGGTGTGGCCAAATCAACTGTTTGGAACATCCTTAAAAAGAAAGAACGCACTGGTGAGCTCAACAATGCCAAAAGACCCAGAAGACCACGGAAAACAACTGTGGTGGATGACCGAAGAATTCTTTCCCTGGTGAAGAAAACACCCTTCACAACAGTTGGCCAGATCAAGAACACTCTTCAGGAGGTAGGTGTATGTGTGCAAAGTCAACCATCAAGAGAAGACTTCACCAGAGTGAATACAGAGGGTTCACCACAAGATGTAAACCATTGGTGAGCCTCAAAAACAGGAAGGCCAGATTAGAGTTTGCCAAACATCATCTAAAAAAGCCTACACATTTCTGGAACAACATCCTATGGACAGATGAGACCAAGATCAACTTGTACCAGAGTGATGGGAAGAGATGAGTATGGAGAGGAAAGGAACTGCTCATGATCCAAAGCATACCACCTCATCAGTGAAGCATGGTGGTGGTACTGTCATGGCATGGGCATGTATGGCTGCCAATGGAACTGGTTCTCCTCTATTTATTGATGATGTGACTGCTGACAAAAGCAGCAGGATGAATTCTGAAGTGTTTTGGGCAATATTATCTGCTCATATTCTGCAAAATGCTTCAGAACTCATTGGACGGCGCTTCACAGTGCAGATGGACAATGACCCGAAGCATACTGCTAAAGCAACCAAAGAGTTTTTTAGGGGAAAGAAGTGGAATGTTATGCAATAGCCAAGTCAATCACCTGACCTGAATCCGATTGAGCATGCATTTCACTTTCTAAAGACAAAACTGAAGGGAAAATGCCCCAAGAACAAGCAGGAACTGAAGACAGTTGCAGTAGAGGCCTGGCAGAGCATCACCAGGGATGAAACCCAGCGTCTGGTGATGTCTAAGCATTCCAGACTTCAGGCTGTAATTGACTGCAAAAGATTTGCAACCAAGTATTAAAAAGTGAAAGGTTGATGGATGATTGTTAATCTGTCCCATTACTTTTGGCCCTTAAAAAACTGTTGTAATTCCTACACCATTCACCTGATTTGGATGTAAAATACCCTCAAATTAAAGCTGAAAGTCTGCAGTTAAAGCACATCTTGTTTGTTTCATTTCAAATCCATTGTGGTGGTGTATAGAGCCAAAAAGATTAGAATTGTGTCTATGTCCCAATATTTATGGACCTGACTGTATATAATATGAGGTCAAACCTAAACACTTTCAAATTGTATGCAATCTGGCAGGCACTTGCACTACATAGTTGAAGATCACTCTAAAGGAAATTGAACAATAAAAATTGCATAATGTGTAGCCAGCTTAAGAAAGAACTTTTCCTGGGCAGTTTTCAGAATAGGTCATACGCACCCTAGGTGAAGGGAAGGCTGGGGAACAGACATTTAAAAACTGATCACCCAACCAAAGGCCTGAAGCATCGGAGTAGTCCTTTGGAAATTTGCAGAAAGTTGAAGGAAACATAGGTCCTCTCTGGGAAAAGAGATGGTTTAAGGCAGGCTGCAAATCTGACTTTCAGAAGATTTTGGTTGGTTTAAGAAAAATGATGAGGGGGTAGAATTTTAAACTCTATTTTGTAACCCTTTGAAATCACAGATCTGGGATGTCTGTGACCCAGGGAAAGGCAAACTGTAACAGACGACCCAATCTTAGGAGTGAGGGGTGTCCCTTCATAGTGAAGAGGGTTTTGTGTTCCCACCTTGGGCTTAAATTTGACTCTGAGGAGGTAGAAGCACTCGACGAAAGGGGTTTAGGAACCTTCCATTCTGGAAGAAGTACTTTTCCTCCTGTGATATCATTGATTTGTCAAGAGCCTCACCAAACAGATGTCCCCCTTCAAAGGGAATACCTCTCAGGTGATGTTTGCAAGCAGCTTCAGGTGGCCAGGCTTTTATCCATGAGATTCTGTGCATAGAAATTGCCAGAAATTACAGCAATTATGGAGATTTGTGTCACGATTTGGTTTTAGGGTATCAACACAAAAGAGTAGGGCAGTGGGCCAGAGTTAGCAAGTGCTCTGCCAAAATTTGATCCTGCAAGATTACAGAGTTAAAAAGTGTCTCAAATTTTCTTTCAGCAGAATCTTTAAATGAAGGAACATCTTTTTATAGGCACAATAAGGTGTATGTTTAATACTGAGACTGCAGTAACAGACCATTCTTTTCAGGGTTAAGCCAACCAATCACATAAATTGCCTATTCATTTTGCTTATGAAAAGGGAATGCTTTTTTGACTTAGCAGGTCTTTTAGTACCCAAGGGAGCATGGCAAGATGGAGAAGAACCGAGTTCAACAATGCCAAGGCTTGTGCGCACAGCAGGAATGAGCATGTCCAAAAAAGCAAGCATATTGCATGAAGCCTTTACATCAGGTGTATGAGAGGCTGAGGGTTAGAAATCTTCCGTGGCCTCCTCTTATGCCCTGTACACACGATAGGATTTTCAGATGGAAAATGTGTGATAGGACCTTGTTGTCGGAAATTCCGACCGTGTGTAGGCTCCATCACACATTTTCCATAGGAATTTCCGACACACAAATTTTGAGAGCATGCTATAAAATTTTCCGACAACAAAATCTGTTGTCGGAAATTCCAATCGTGTGTAGACAAATCCGACGCACAAAGTGCCACGCATGCTCAGACTAAATTAAGAGACTAAAGCTATTGGCTACTGCCCCGTTTATAGTCCCCACGTACATGTTTTACGTCACCGCGTTCAGAAGATCAGATTTTCCGACAACTTTGTCAGAAAAAATCCATGGATTTTGTTGTCGGAATGTCTGATCAATGTCCGACCGTGTGTACAGGGCATAATACTTGAAGAAATAGAGCTAGAATCTGATGTGGAGACGGGCGTTAAAACAGGATACTGCTCTAGAGCAAAGGGGAGCAGCGTTACTCTGAGTAGCTTGAGTGTTTTGAAGGCCTTCAGCAGAGTGAAGGTTTCCCTGAACTTTCGCCACAGTTTCCCTGTGCCTGATTACCGACATTGCCACTGTTGAGGGTATTCCCCTATGGGGTACTGGCAGAGTAGAGTGTGTAAATGGCGTAAGCATGTCTGCATAAGCATGAAGTAGTACATGAAGTGGGGTAGGTTTGTAGAGGAACACCCAGGGTATGTGTAAAGAAAAGCTTTGCCGATGATGATCACCTGAAGATACCAGCCTATAACCCAGGGTCCATGAATATCCAGCATGTTTTGTGTCCTGTATTGTACGATTAAGATATAAAATTAAAAAAAAAAATAATCTGATGAAAGTTAACACAGACCATTCTTTTAATTTTCCCATGTTTTCAGCCTTTTGCCTACTACAAAAATAACAGAACCATGTTACCCCTTTAGAAACACTACAGAAAAGAAGCCAAGAAAAATGAACATTAAAACTACATACCTGGCACCATATTGGGGAAGCTTCCAAAAGGAGGCATGCTGAAAATGTTCATGGGTGGTGGGAGGAAGCCAAACTGATCAAACACATTAGGAGACCCAGGTGGTGCTGCACTGCTCTCTTGAGGCTTCCTCTGCTGGCTTTTCTGCTGCATGGGCTCCTGCTGCTGTTGCATTACATCACTCAGCATCTGCTTAAGCCTAGAAAGATAAAAAGCCACTTCATACACAACAGCCCAATTCCAAACTCCTACAAAAACACAAAATTTTGGTGTAAACTGATCAGGACACTAGGGCAAGATAAACAGTGGGCCTTTTTTGCACCCTGAGGAAAAAAAATATTGATATTTGCAAAGAAGAGGTTTGTCATTTCATATAATTTAAAAATGATATTTCTGAAAATGTAACAATTTAGAATGACCAAAGGTTTCCTCCCTGATTTGAAAAGTTTTATTAATGGATGTTACCCTAGAGTAATGTATCATTAGCAATAACCTCACTACAGCTCCTTTGCTTTAACTGCTGGTGGCTGCCACAGTCTTCACAGGGAAGGAGGGAAAATAGCCTTAGTTACATAGCTGTATAACAAAAGAAAAAAAAAAAAAAAAAAAACTTCCCTATGTAAAAATGCCTGATCGGTCTCTGCATCTACTTTTTCTTTTAACTGTATGAATAACCATGAATAGTTTACCTTCTACACACATGTTAAATATGTCTGCCAAAATCAGCTTTTGTGATTATCTATCACTTTTGTGACTCAATAAGCATTGTTTTTGCAACTAGCATTTACATTTCTTTTCTATCAGTCATAAACAGTTGTCCTCTTATCAAGTTTGTGGCTGTGGGGGAAAAATAAAAAACAGTAGTTCCTAGCAAAAATAACCTTCATATAAAAGACCCTTTGTTATTAGCAGTTTCTGCCAGCTGCTGGTAATACAATATGTGAAATTACTAATTATGGTGCAGCTGCAAATGAAAACCAATCAGCCTTTAGCTTTAGAATTTCAAAGCAGGGAAAGGCATTCAGGCAAGACAAGTTTCACTACTTCTTCACTCTATCCTCATACCTTAACACTTACTTGACACCTCTCACGATCCAGCTCTGTCCCCGCTTGCAGCCCCATGCTCCTCTCTTCCTGGATTTACAAGCTTCACAGATTGCAACAGGAAACAGTGGCTCTTGCCATTGTCAGTCAAATCATGGGAGGAGGGAGCATGGGTGTGGCCAAGCTGCCCCCAATTGCACACAGCTTTCTATGGGGGCACTCGCAGGGAGTAAGAAAAGACAGCACAAAGAGGGACTACCAGGGAGGAGGTAAGGGACTAGCTCTGTACAATATTTCTGCACAGAGAAGGTAAGTATATTTTGTTAAAGAAAAAAAACTTTGGCTTTAGAATCACTTTATTGGAACAAGCAAAAGCTAAAGATTTGATTGGTTGCTATGCACAGCTGCTCTAGATGCTGTCTGCTCCAGTTGTAGTAAATTCCCCCAATGTTCCAAAGGTAAACTTATAAAAAGCACTGATGCAGAAATATTTGTTTTTGCGGATTAATACTGAAAGAGCCGCTGACAAACAGCTCTGCAACAGTTTGGACTTTTGACAGTTGATCTAAAAGGCAGTCCTGACACACGTGCAGGCATGTGCCCAGTGAAGAACTGCATGACATAAAGAGGTAGAACCTAGGTATTTAACTGATTAGATTTTATAGTATAAAGGAAAAGTTTGGGGTTGTTAAAAAAAAAAAAAACATACATACTTGCCTCCATGCTGCAGCATCAGTCTGATGCCATACCTGTTCCTTTCTGGACCCAAGTCTGAAAACTAAGTAATTACCTGACTGCTGATCGCTCAGGTCTTAGCAAAGAACTGTGACTTTCAGTCACCACTCTTTGCTCTGCCCCTCCAGTGCTCACTGGAGCATAGGGCTGGGGAGGCAGCAGGTGCAGCTGGCTTCAACTCCCAACAGCATACTGAAGGGCTGAGCCAGCTGCTGATCAGATATCTGGGTGAATCCCAACAATATGGTCAGGATCCTTCCAGAGCCTAGAGCGCCCCAGCAGACTTTAGTCCACTGCCAGCTGATTCTGGGTCACAGGAGAGCACATAAGACACGTGACCCACAAGAAAAGTATGGCCAAAAAAAGCTTTGCCCATACTTCTCTATTAAGGGAATACTTTGCTTGTTACAGTCTATTTTGAGAAATAACCAATATACTGAGTGACCTCTGACGAAAATTTACATTACATAATACATTTGTAGGAAAAATTGTTTTTCTTTTACAAGTAAAATCGGTCCATACCTGAGAACATTGTTTTGCTGCCAGTTAAGCTGAGTATAACATTGGTTCAGCTGGTGCATGATGAGGTGAACTTGTGACGTTCCCAAGTTAGTAGGCATCATGTTGTATGGGTTTGTAAACATGCTTTGTAGGAGGTAGTAAAGAGACTAAAAAAAGAAAGTAAATACCAATTTGGGCAATTAAAGAATTGCAGAAGAATCAAAGAATAAAATTAAAAACAGGGTTTATGTTATGCATTCTAAATCTATTACCACTAACTGTCAGGCATTTATGAAGAATAACACAAAAAAAAAAAAAAAAAAGTACCACCCAATGAGACGTTATAACTAGTTAGCATAGGTTTAATCATTTAGCAGTTTAATATATTCCAGGAAGAAAATGTGAATATATAAACAAGGGAGATATTCTGATTCTTTTTAGCACATAACCTCTTTTGGGTAGTATTTTTTTGAAAACACCTTCTGTGCTATATCCTCATATACTGTGGAAAAAAAAAAAAGAAGCAGCCCACAGCAACCTATTAGTTTGTATTGCTCCTCTACCCTCAGCCCCCAACTCCCAACAAGGTAGAGGTGTCCAAAGACAGAATACTGTATCTGGAACACTGTCTTACAATCTAAAGTGTCCTTAGACATAAGGCATATGTTGCCCAATCCTGCCCAAACATAGCAACAATATGCCTACCTTTTTTTTTATATGTTACAGCGCATTTAATTGTCCTTGGGAAAATAGAGTTCACGATTTTACTTTAAAGGAATTTGCACATTGATGCAATACACACATATTCATACCACAACTGGATAGAATAGCTGTTAGGAGGTGGTTTGGTGAAGGATCTGGCCACTTACCATTAATGTAAAATTTTTGTTTACATCTGGGAGTAAGAAACATTAACTCAGAGTTATCTGAATTTTTCATAGGTCATCAGAGAACATACCTGTTGATCCCTCATTAAAGTCTGACACATGTTCGTGCTGAAATCCAGCTGCTTCTTTATCTGGTCTATTTGCTCCTGCCAAAGATGTTTCTCCTCCACCTGAGAAAGCTCAGACACCCAACGTAGGTTTTCTTGCCTCCGCATGCTAATATTTTGCTGCTGTCTTGTTCTGGGAGAGGGCCTATAATTACCATCAACTGCGGATGGGTGCTGGCCTTTCCAACTATGAACAAGAATGATGTAAAACAACTTACATTTCCAAAGCATGTCACACAATTTTCTCTTTTGATAAGTAAATAATTTAATTGCTAGAATGCTCAAATGGGGAAAAAACAAAGCAGTATTTCATGCTAAAATGTGTCATTAACCTAATTTGTAGCTAGAGGGGTTATTTAGGACTTGTACACCTTTGGACCAACTGTGGGATTCATCACAGAGCGGTATCCAGCATAAACACAGCCTACCCAGCAGGTCAGGCATTAGGGTGTGGCAATAAATGAGCATGTGTCCAAAATCCAAGACACGTTTATACAGCGATTACAATGGGTATTTAACATGCAGTTCCTTCCGGGTCCAGAAAAACATTATACCATGTGAATTTCCTTTTAAACTCAAAATGTCCTTTAAAGGTCAGCTGTAATTTTGAACTGCCATCCTACATTTGAACAGATAAGAAAGCACACTGATAAAATTATATTTCACAAGCCAGAGACCCCTTTCACACAGATATCATCCATTCAGTCACAGTTTTTTCATTAGGTGCATGTAGTCACCCTTAACATTACTAGGTGACCCTGCCCCTTTTTTCTTACTTTCGTAGTGGGACAGCTCCGCTTCTCACAGCGCTAAAGTAAACAAATGGGCAGGGTCACAGAGTATGTTGTTGCCCATATATTATGCCACATAGGGGGCAGGGTCCCCCAAAGACATCACCAGGTGATCCTGCGCCTTTGTTTACTTTAGCGGCAGGGAGAACTGGCAATGTCATTCAGCACCAATTCCAATAAATCACCCCCCACCAGGTCAGGATTGTGGGGAAGAGGCCCTTGTACTAATCAGTATGTGCCCCACCCCAGTAAAGTACTTCCCCCATGTTAAAGCTATGTGGCCTCGTAGGGTTCAGGAGGGGGGGAAGGGGTGCCACACCACTTCTTTGCACCATTTTTTTTATTTTTGGCATGAGGACCAAAGACAAAGACCAAAGGACCTGGTATGGATTAATGGTGGGGGAACTCACTTTCTTTTGTTTACATTCTGCTGTCAGTGGGATATCCCCTGCTGACAGGGATGAGTCATAGTTGTTAGAACAGGCTTTTAACAACCAATGGAACTGATGCAAAGACAGACGCTGCCTGTTTACTTCTGCTGCTGTTTTTTTTAAGAGGAACAAAAATAGAGACTTGCTCCACTTAAAAATTAAACGCACCTCAACAGATGTGGATGCAAACTGATATAAAACAGATGATCATCTGTTTGCCCATAGGATAAATGGACTGATGGAACGCTCATGTGAAAGTGGCCTAAGGCCCCTTTTACACGGGGCTGTCCATTTTGATGGATCCGCTTGCTCAGCAGGGATTGCTCCGTTGATCTCCGCTGAGCCGGCAGATGACAGGTCTGTCTCTGCTCACTGTGCAGGGACGGACCTTTCAGAGCCCCACTCTCCTCTATGGGTTATCAGATGAAAACGGACTGCCTGTACGGTTTCATCCGATCCACCAGACGGATGGAAAATAGGGTTTTCATCCATCTGCATTTAGCGGATTGGATGTCAGCAGACATGTCACCGCTGACATCCGTCACTCCAGAGGGGTGCATGAGTGTCCATTCAGGTCCGCCTGAAAAACTGACAGGTGGACCTGAACAGTCCGCATGTGTGAAAGAGCCCTAAGGCTTAGACTGAAAACAAACATTTCATTAAGCACATTCCATTAGGAAGGAAAAACTTGAGGGTACCCCTGTTTACTGTTCTCTCCAGTGCAAGCACTCCGATTGATACTGCTTTTAAGATAAGTGACATTTTCATGGAATGTTTCCTCTTCCTCTTCATCATCTTCCACCTGATTTATATCTGAAATGCAGCCATCATCTTCATCATCCTCATCCAGGGCACACTGGGTGGACCCTCCCCAAGTAGCCATAGTTCTAAATAAAAATAAAAAAAATCATATCCAAGAGTGGGTAATACTGATAAATGTTTTTTGGTGGTAAAATGTACCACTGGCATATACTAACTGAATATACTACTGATCATGTAGGTTTAATTGGCTGCTATGTAAATTGACCCTTGTGAGTTCATGTATGTGAGAAAGGGACCTTAGATTATAAGTTCCCTGAAGGCAGAGACTGATGTGGTGTAAAGCACTGTGTAAATTGGATGGTGCTTTATATTGTACTTGTAATAAATAAAATGAACAGTTTTTAAATAATAGGATTTTTATAACAGCTTACCTGTAAAATCCTTTTCTTGGAGTACATCGTGGGACACAGAGCCTTAAGTAATAACTTAATGGGTATATAGGCACCTTCAGGTGATGGACACTGGTATACCCAATCCAGGAACTTCACTCCCTATATAACCCCTCCTCCTATCAGGAGTACCTCAGTTTTTGTAGCAAAGCAATATACTTAAACCCCAAAAAGAGGGGAGGGACCTCTGTGTCCCATGATGTACTCCAAGAAAAGGATTTTACAGGTAAGCTGTTATAAAAAACCTATTTTCTTTACCGTACATCATGGGACACAGAGCCTTAAGTAATAACTTAATGGGATGTTCCATAGCAATGCTATTTGAGGGGAAGGAGGCACAACCCGCAGGGTACCCCCAGACAAGAGGACCTATACTGCTGCCTGCAGCACACTGCGCCCAAAGGCGATATCCTCATACCTCCTTAGATCCACTTGATAAAACTTGGTGAATGTATGCACTAAAGACCAAGTTGCGGCCTTACAGATCTGAGCCATGGAGGCCTGGTGACGCATTGCCTAAGAAGCACTAACCGCCCTGGTAGAGTGCGCTTTGACATGAAAAGGGGATATCTTAACCCTTAAACTATAAGTCTGAATTATAACTTGCTGAATCCACTTAGCGACAGCGAATTTCGACGCTGCCTGTCCTTTCTTAAATAGACTTACACTGCTCTCACCACATCAAGACAATGTAGTGACTTTTCTTCCCTGGAACATGGTTTTGGAAAAAATGATGGCGGGATAATATCTTGGTTCAGGTGAAAACCTGAGACCACTTTTGGCAAAAAGTCTGGACGAGGGCGTAACACCACTCTGTCCTCATGAATAATCAAGCATGGCTCTTTACAAGAAAGAGCTGCCAATTTCGAAACCCTCCTTGCGGAGGATATAGCAACCAAGAATACCAACTTCCTTGTCAGAAGGACTAAGGGAATATGTTATATCGGTTAAAATGCCTGTTTTTGTAACACAGACAAAACTAAGTTCAAGTTCCAAGGGTTCAAAGGAGGTTTGACGGGCAGATTAAGCCGCATCACCCCTTGCATAAAACCCCGGACTAAAGAATGCGTAGCAAGCAGTCTTTGAAATAAAATCGATAAGGCTGAGACTTGGCCCTTAATAGTACTCAAGGCCAACTTGATCTCTAAGTCTAATTGTAGAAAGGCAAGAATTCTGGCTATGATATATCTCCGAGGGTGCCAATCCTTGGATTCACACCAGGAAACAAGCCCTCCAGACTCTATAATAAATAGTTCTGGAAGCTGGCTTCCTTGCATTAATCAAAGTAGAGATAACTGACCCGGAAAGCCCATGTTTTTTCAGAATGTGGGTTTCAATAGCCAGGCCGTAAAATTTAGAGACCGTAAGGTAGGATGGAATATCGGTCCCTGTGAGAGCAGATCTGGCCGTAGTGGGAGAGACCATGGCCCCTCCACTGCCATCTTTACGATTTCTGCATATGACCTTCTGGGCCATGCTGGTACTACCAGAATTACCAGCTTTCTTTCCAGCTTGATCCTGCAAAGAAGTCGAGGCAGCAACTGAATAGGGGGGAATGCATAGATCAGTGAGAACTGATCCCACGGGGTCACCAACGCATCCGTTCCGCATGCAAGTGGATCTCTTGTCCTGGACACGAATTTGACTAACTTCATGTTGAATCTGGACGCTAGAAGATCTACTTCCGGAGTCCACCATCTTTGGCAAACAGCCCGAAAAATGTCAGGGTAAAGAGACCATTCCCCTGGGAATAACTGCTGGCGACTCAAGTAGTCCGCCTGCCAATTCTCTACTCCCAGAATGAAGACTGCTGATAGGCACGGAACATTCCTTTCTTTCCAAGTAAGGCCTCTTTCACACGGATGATCCGTATGTCCGTTTTTCATCCATCCGTTTTCGGATGAAAAACGGACATACAGTCATCCCTATGGAGCGTCGGATGTCAGCGGTGACATGTCCGCTGACATCCGACCCGCTCCGATCCGAAAAGTGTAACGGAGGAAAAACCTACTTTTTCCTCCGTTTTCGGATCGGATCGGATGACGACGGACACTACGGACCGTCATCATCCGATCCCCCCATAGGGGAGAGCGGCGCTCTGACAGGTCCGTCGCTGCACAGTGTGCAGCGATGCACCTGTCATCTTCCTGCTCAGCGGGGATCGGCGGAGCTATCCCCGCTGAGCAAGCGGATGTTCACGGGGCGGATCATGACTGATCTGCCCCGTGTGAAAGAGGCCTAAGAATATGGTTCACCTCTCTGCGCTGAGAGTCTTGGTGCCCCCTTGGTGATTGATATAGGCCACAGCTGTGGCATTGTCGGATTGGATCCTGACAGGACAATCCGTAACCTGGAAATCCAGGCCTTTAGAGCCAGACGCACTGCCCGAATCTCTAGAAAATTGATGGGCAAGGTTCTTTCAAGCTCTTGACCACTGTCCCTGAACAGTTGTCTTTTCTAGTACTTCTCCCCAGCCTAAAAGGCTGGCGTCTGTCGTTACCACTTTCCAGATAACTGGTCTGAAGGATTTTCCGTTCAGAAGATTCTGGGTTAGTAACCACCAACTGAGGCTTTAGGAAACTCTTGGGGACAGCCGCATTGGCAAGTCTAAAGCTTGAATTGTTTTGTTTCACGTAGACCGAGAAACGGTTTTGCAACAGTCATGAAAGGAACTTGGGCATAGGGAACCACTTCAAATGAAGCCACCATCTTTCCTAGCAAACTCATGCAAAGGCGAATGGAGGGATCACCTTTTGACCTGACCATCCGTACCAGCTCTCTTATGGAGTAGATCTTTGCCTGAGGCAAGAACACCTTTTTTGGGCTGTGTCTATGATCAGACCCAAGTACTCCAGTCTTTTTAGCGGTATTAAGGAAGATTTCTCTAGGCTGAGAATCCACCCCAAACTTTCCAGGTAATTGGTTGTAATGCGTACGCTTTGCTCCAAACAAGCCACCGACTGGTCTATTAGAAATAGATTGTCTAAGTACGCCAAGACTGTTATGCTCTGTGCCCTTAATCTGGCTAGAGGTGGGGCCAGGACTTTTGTAACCACTCGGGGTGCTTTAGCTAGCCCGAAGGGCAGGGCTACAAACTGGAAATGCTGCTGTTCTACCTCGAACCGCAGAAACCTTTGGTGAGCGGGAAATATAGGAACATGCAGATATGCATCCCTGATGTCGATAGACGCCAGAAGTTCTCCTCCTAATAGGATAGAAACTACTGACCTGATCGTCTCCATGCGAAAGGAGCAGATCTTCAGGAACGGATTTAGATCTTTTAGATCTAGAATGGGTCTGACATCTCCATTTGGTTTTGGTACCAAAAAAAGGTGTGAATAAAACCCCAAACCTTGCTCTTTTGTGGGGATCTGGTATGATCACCCCGAGAAAGTAATCAGTCTAGTGCCCGAAACAGAGATAGTCTTTTCTCTGGATCTTTGGGAATGCTTGACCTCAGGAAACGAGACGGTGGAAAGTCCTGAAATTCCAGTTTGTACCCCAGCGTTACCATGGAGATGAACCATCGGTCCTCAATTTCCTCTTGCCAGACTTCTGAAAACTGCAGAAGTCCTCCCCCCACCCTGGCGAGGGGAGGGTGCCTCTTCATGATGAGGCTTTAGGATTCTGCTTTGCAGGTTTCAGGCCCCAAGACTTCTTTCGAGCCTGGGCCTGACCCTGAGGTTATCCTCTAGAGTCTGACGGTGGAGGCCGTCGCCACTGCCTAGAGGCGGAAGCCCCGGCGCAGGAGAAAGAGCCTATTTAAATGAAGGGTGTTTATACTTTCTTTTGACTGGCAAAGTACTTTTCCCACTAGAAATTATTTTGATATATTTGTCCAAATCATCCCCAAACAGCAGCTCCCCATGAAATAGGAACCCAGTTAGGAGGTTTTTACATGGTGTTTCAGCAAAAAGTAAAAGATAGTTTTTTTCAAATTTGTCACTCTTCTTTTGTTTATAGCGCTTGTTTATAAAATAAAAAACGCAGAGGTGTTCAAATACCACCAAAAGAAAGCTCTATTTGTGGGGGGAAAAGGACGTCAATTTTGTTTGGGTACAGTGTAGCTCAAACGCGTAATTATCAGTTAAAGCTGCGCAGTGCCGTATCGCAAAAAATGGCCTGGTCATTGAGCAGCCAAATCTTCCGGGGCTGAAGTGGTTAAAAGACCACCCAACTGAGTTCTCATATAATTATAGAAAAACTGATCATATAAAAACACACTTAAGTATATAACACCCCACATGTAAGAGACACAAAAAATATATCAATAAGTGCCAATCAATAGTGATTAAATAAATTACACAAACGTAATTCCACCAGCTGCAGTAAAAACTTGCTAAATAGCAATGGCAAATTAAAAGAAACAATCCACTGCGCTAGGTGTAACAATAATGAATATAAATCCTTAACAGTCCCAATATATAGCGATATTGAAAGTGCTCGTGCTCAATAATAAATCTGTGTTCCAAGGTGCTCAGACTGGGTGCCCCACATAGTTGGTCAATTCCTAGGGGTGAATGTACAACTATCTCTAGTGTTAAAGCATGTGGGGAGAACCCTGGAGAGATCCGTGCAGCAAGTTGCCTCATATAAGTAAATGGGAAAAATAGAAAACAATCCTCATTGCGCAATGCTGTTTAAAATTTATTGGTAAAAACAATTAAAAAATTCCACTTGTTTGGGGAATCAGCCCACACAGTATTGTGTACCACTGTCTGACTCAATTTCCGAAGGGTAACATGGGCTGAAGTGTGTTGACTCTACACGTTTCAACCAATCAATGGGCCATCCACAGGAAGCCCTAATTCCGCCATATTGGATGAGGGCATTTGAATACTAGAACTCATGAAATTTGAAGGGTATAAATGCCCTCATCCAATATGGCAGAATTAGAGCTTCCTGATGGCCCATTGATTGGCTGAAACGCGTCAAGGCAATATCGTGTCACACTTCCTCCCACGCTACCCTTTGGGAATCAAGCCAGACCGCAGACAGTGGTACACAATACTTTGTGGGCTAATTTCCTAAACAAATCACCTGCTATACACCCCGGGTGCCAGGATGTTAGGCACCACTGCATGTGAGTGGAATTTTTTAATTGTTTTTACCAATAAATTTTCAACGGCATTGCGCAATGAGGTTTCTTTTCATTCCCATTTACTTATATGAGGCAACTTACTGCAAGAGACGCCAGCACGGATCTCTCCAGGGGTCTCCCCACATGCTTGAATGACCACACTAGAGATAGTTGGTCAATTCCTGGGGTGCATGTACATCTATGTGGGGCACCCAGTCTGAGCACCTTGGAAAACGAATTTTTGCGCACGAGCACTTTCAAAATCACTAAATATATTGGGAATGTTAAGGATTTATATTTATTATTGTTACACCTAGCGCGGTGGATTGTTTCTTTTAATTTCACAAGTAAGACATGTCAAATAGAGAGAGAATCTGTGCTATCATGCTGCAAGTTCATAAAGGAACCTAAACTTCAACCATCATGGAGGGTATACCAACTAAGGGGTTTTCGGGGCCTGGCTGCCATATAAATGAACCACGGCCTTGGCCTGCATAGCGCCCTGCAGCTGACTACACTCGTAGTATCACGTACCAATATGAGCACTGAACACAAAGTTCATTGCCTGAAGCAAACACTACAGTCCAGGCCCCGCTGCTGCAGGTTCCAGGATGGTTTCCGAGATGTACATCGAGAACAAACGATTCAGTAACAATTCAGTAACTGCTAGTGAGCTCTGAGGCAATAAGCAGTTAGATCTTAACAGAAGTGTTGATCGCACTAGAGAAGACAAAAAAATAAAAGGGGGGGGGATAGATTGGGGAATTCTCTACAGGAGAAGAGGTGCATCAACCAAGGACACTAGCAAAAAAACTTGAGTCCCACAGAGTAGGTAGTGTCATGAGGATGCACTGGGGGCTTTCCCATCAAAGCTTTTGCCAGTGTCCAGTAACCTGAAGATAGCAGCATGTCATCAACTGTCTATGACTACAAAGTCCTTTGACCTGTACTGCACAATTTAAATTATTTTATTTTTTTTAATTCAAGGTGCTTTTAATTTCACACTATAACAGTTCTCAGCTGACTCCCAACAGCATTAGCTGATACTGATGCTTTAAATGCAAAGACTGTTATATCTTATTAGCACAATTAATAGAAATGTTTTGTTGGATCAAATTTACTGTTTTTATGTTAGGTCATGAGATATTATTAAAGGTTTAATATTAACCCTTTCATGACTAAGCCTATTTTTGAAATGTGGTGTTTACAAGTTAAAATCCGTATTTTTTGCTAGAAAATTACTTAGAGTTCCCAAACATTATATATATATTTTTTAGTAGAGAATCAAGAGAATAAAATGGAGATTGTTGCAATATTTTATACCACACGGTATTTGTGTAGCGGTGTTTTAAACGCAAATTTTTGGAAAAGGGACACTTTCATGAATTTTAAAAAATCCAAACAGTAAAGTTACCCCAATTTTTTTGTATAATGTGAAAGATGATGTTACGCCGAGTAAACAGATACCAAACATGTCACCCATTATAATTGCACGCACTCGTGGAATGGCGACAAACTATGGTACCTATGAATTTCCATAGGCGACGCTTTAAATTTTTTTTACGGTTACCAGGTTAGAGTTACAGAGGAGGTCTAGGGCTAGAATTATTGCTCTCGCTCTGACGATCGCGGCGATATCTCACGTGTGATTTGAACACCGTTTACATATGCGGGCAACGACTTCCGTATGCATTTTCTTCGCTGTGCGAGTTCACAGGGGCGCTTTAAAAATTTTTTTTTTTTTTTTTATTTATTTATTTTTTTATATACTTGTAAATTGTGTTTAAAAAAAAACATTATTTTTTTTTAATTTTATTGCTGTCACAAGGAATGTAAACATCCCTTGTGACAGTAATAGGTGGTGACAGGTACTCTTTATGGAGGGATTGGGGGTCTAAAAGACCCCCGATCCCTCCTTTGCACTTCACAGTATTCAGATCGCCAAAAACGGTGATTCTGAATACTGTAGATTTTTTTAAAACCGGCACCATTGGAAGCCGAGTAAACAGGAAGTGACGTCATGACGTCGCTTCCGCGTTTACATTGAGAAGGCTGGAACGAAGCTGCCCACAGCTTCGTTCCAGCCCGCCCCCAGCCGCCGAAGGCGGCCGATTGGACACCGGGCTTCCCGATCGCACGGGAGGCCCGGTAAGAGCGGCGGGAGGGGGGGATGGTAGCTGCAGGCATCATCCCGGTATAACCCCGGAAAGCCGAGTACGCAGATGTGCGTACGGTCGGCGGGAAGAGGTTAAAAATTTTTTTACCAACTTTTGCCCAAGTTGGTAAAAAAAAAAAAAAAAAAAAACAAACAAAAACAGGGTCTCTCCTGGACATCAACACCATAAGATCCTGGCAACTTGGTAGTTCAGTTCAAATACTTTAGGACCCAATAGGTTCACATTTCAATGCCTTACTTTTCAGTTCTGCTTTGATGATGAAGGCCTTGTGTTTCAGAGTCATCACTTCTCAGGGAGGCAGCAGATGTGATTTCTTGTCCTTGTCTCCGCTGATGTTCAGCCATCAAAGACTCCAGCTGCTTCCTTCTTTGTCTCAAATCTTCCCTTAAAATCTGGTTCCAGCGAATCTCTGACCATACCTTTTAATAAAAGGAAATATGCTGCTGTTTTTCAAGGAAATCATTCAAATCTCTACCCAATATAACGTTTCCCTATTCTTTGGTAAATGTTGGTAGGTAGATCGATAGGCAGACAGAAGAACAAAATAGTTAGCTCTTGGTATAAGGGGCCTCTGACAACACCAAGAGACTGCGTATAATATTTTTTAGATGTAACGCTACAGAAAGCCATTAGAAGCTACAGGCACGCAGCAAGAGATAGAGATAGTGAACACCCATTAAAAACAAAAAAAAAAAAACAAAAAAAACAAGGCAGTAGTAAAATAGCATGAAAGAAATATACCAATAAATAAATAAGCAATTTACCTACTACCAGACTAAAGATTATTTTCCTTTTCTGGTCTGAGTAAAGGTAAGGAAAACAGACCACTGCAGAATAAGTGCTAAAAGGGCCACAGGTTGGGGACCAGGGAAAGAATAACAGACAAATGTAACCTGAGATTTAGATTTCACAAAATGAAATATTTATCTAAAGAGCTTTAGATATTAGGAATACCTCATTATCCACCGACGAGGAGTCTTCAGGGTCTGGCATGTTTGGAATGGCTGCAGCATTGCCTACATTAACTTCTGACGTAGAAGAAGCAGTTGGTATATTCCTGGTTGTTGTGTCTGACTTAAAACTAGATGACAACTAATTGAAAAAAAAAAAAAAAGAGAATGATATTCTAATGAGAGCACAATCCCTTCATCAGTCACTTTTCTAGAACAGCTTAATGCGAGACAGACCTCCCCGATGCTACAATAAACTTTCTATTATTTCAAAAGAACAATCTGTTTTCCAGCATTTAAAGATCAATTCAGATCTGCTGCTCCTGTGCCTAATGCCTTATTGACCATAAAAACGCAGGCATGTTTGATTAACTGCCTCAGGTTGGATCACATAGAAAGTTGGTCATCCCGAGGCAGACCATGTCTACTTGTCTAAAGACTGCAGACTCAGGCCAGCTCTGTTCACAGAAACAGCGGCAATGGAAGCCACCAACACTGCTTGCAGAATGTACACTTGCTAGGCTTTGCGCTTTATCATTTACCATTACAAAGCAGCCCTAGGATATTCAAGTCACAAGCAAGGAATTCTGCAATAAATACAGGTATGCTTTAACACACACAAAATAACATACTTTTATCCTATCCTTATTAAAAAAAACCTGTACTGAGAGAAATATGTTTATGCCAAGTTACTGTTGAAAATGCTAGATGTCTATGGCTTTATTACATTCTGAATGACAAACCTGGTCTGCAGTAACTATAGTCAATTACAAATGCATACTTGTTCCTGAATGCCTTAAAGCAACTGGATCAGAAAGACAGACAGACCACTAGCATTGTCAGAAGAAATGTACAACCTCAATCCCCAAAAAACGGAAAGCCATGGAAAAAAAAAAAAAAAAAAAAAATTATATTATATTATATATATATATATATATATATATATATATATATATATATATATATATATACATACACAGATAGATATAGATATCCTAGTCCCCTTAAAGCAGATTAAAAAGCACAGTGCTTGTGCTATGTAATCTGCCCCCATCTAAACTGTAAAAAAAACCCTGCCACTTCCTGTATCCCCCCTCTCTGCGCTGACCACTAAATCAGGCCTGCTCCTGCTGAGCCCTAACCATCGTTGTCTGAGACGTCCCTGCATCATCCACAACCCTGTTCTACTCTCATTTCTTCCCCTCATCCCCTCCTCCTATCCACCTGTCAGCTCCTTGTTGTGCGTCTCCGCGCCCCCTAACCCCCGCTATTAGTACTAATTCAAAACTTTTAAACGGTCACTGGCAGCTCCTCTGTGATACTCAGGCACTGTACACGGTATATGCGTTTTCTAAAAACAAGGCTTGTAAATACCTATTTAGAGCCATCTTCAGGTCGGATTTACAGCTCCGAGACCAAGCTTCTGCCAGAGAGGTTGAGCAGCAACGTGATCTCCCCGACTGACGCCAGAGGGAGATCTCAGCCCCTCCTACAGAAGCCATATATCGGATCTGATCCAGGGAATCCAAAGAGCTCCAAGAACAAATCCAGGGAATCCTGCAGGTAACCATGAGGCTGGAACTCAGATGTTAAGCAGCCATACTGGAAAGCCAAAAACTTATTACAAGATCACATTGTGATAAGTTCTTGGAGTGCCTTGGATTCCCTGGATCGTTTTGGAAATCTGCTGATCGGGCTAGACTCGCTTGATTGACTAGTCGCTGACATTCGAGTCCACTATTTCTGGTAAGAGTGTATACCCCTTATCTCGGGTGGAGGACACACTATCCCTGGTGCTCTACATGCCTGCTAAAGCCTTTGTACCCCACTTCTGAGCAACAACTTTTCATGGTGGACTCCATATGCGTTTACCATAGGATTGTTTCACCTTTGGGACTTTCTCACCTTTGTTTCTACTCATTATATACATGTTCTGTTTTATATTCATTATATTCGAGATTGATTTTTTATCACAAAGTTTTTATTATTTACATACACTACATAGTTACATAGTAGGTAAGGTTGAAACTATGTGTGTGATTATATGTCAGTATTATATTGTATATCCCTGTATGTTGTGGTCGTTCAGGTGCTTCTCTAATAGTTTCTTGAAACTATCGATGCCCCCCGCTGAGACCACCGCCTGTGGAAGGGAATTCCACAACCTTGCCGCTCTTACAGTAAAGAGCCCTCTACCTAGTTTAAGGTTAAACCTCTTTTCATCTAATTTTAATGAGTGGCCACGTGTCTTGTTAAACCCCCTTCTGCAAAAAAGTTTTATCCCTATTGTAGGGTCACCAGTATGGTATTTGTAAATTGAAATCATATTACCTATCAAGCATCTCTTCTCCAGAGAGAATAAGTTCAGTGCTCGCAACCTTTCCTTATAACCAATATCCTCCAGACCCTTTATTAGCTTACTAGGTCCCCAACAAATTTTTTGAGACAAAGCTAACATTTTGCCCAATATTTTAATATCTGTATTAAATCACAATTTGCGCGATCCTTTCCTTGTTTCAATAGGACTATCAGGGCTTCTTTCAATGAATAAGAAAGTATTCTGGTATTAAAGGTATCCTCAAAGATGTCCAAAAGGAAGGCTGCTAACTATGAATGGAACATTGCTTACCAGTTGCGAACAGACTGGGTGATTTGAGGAGTGGAAATCCTCCACTGTCAGGGAGGGGGGACTGTTAAGTTGTGTAAAGGCAAGATTAGCGGAAAAACTGTTAGGATCAGCAACTAAATAGTTAGCCATGGAAGTATATAATGCAGTATAGGAATAGACTCAAGTTCTTCCTGTACTGTCTCAAGTTGGAAGTAGTAAGCTCCTGACCTGTATGCTAAAGTATTTTAGGAATAACTGCTGGACTTTATTAAATTATGCTTAGCAAAATAGGCTAAAAGCTTACGAACCTTGTTACTCATATTACATTTAAAGTAAGCAGTAGCAGTTCATAGGTCCTCTTTTGGTCTATAAGGAAAACTCACATGTTCAACTTCTGCCTTTGTCAAGGTAGCCCTGCACGGCCCTGTTCTTTGCAGTGTGTAACAGATCAGGGAGAGTAGATCTCCCGGTGCCTGCCACATCTGGAAGCCAGGGTGGTGCGGGGGGCTGGTGGATTTATTACATGTTACACACTGAATATGGGTGTAACATGGTACAAAAGGTGAACTTAACATTTAATCAGGGTTAGACATTCGCCACTCATATCTGCTTACCCTAAAGCTGATCTTACCCCTCCTTCAAAGGTCCTTTACCAGGCATCTTCTACCTGGTTTCTTCCCAATGCCAGGATGTGGCAGGCTTCATTGGCCAGCACAGGATGTTGTCACCCCCACCCCACACATGTGCAGGAGTTCATTTATCCTGGCACACAGGATCTGTGCCAAAATGTAAACTGAGCTGCACGTGCAGCTCAGTGTACATTCTAAAGAAGACTGCGTGCAGGCAGTTAGATTTTATTGGACAAGATATATTGCATGTCTCTTCTGCAACAGTCCACCTTCTCACAGTATTTTTTAAGACTTTAGTTCTGCTTTACCTATTAAGGTCAAGCGACCAAAAGCCAGGATGGATGATGCGGACCTAAGCTGAATCTACATACCCCCACACAATGTGTGCAAGGGTTAGCCCTCCTTTGTGACCTTAAAATGAATCTCTGCAGTGATTACACCCACAATAGATCTCAATCATGTGCAAAGTAATTTTTTTTCTTTTTAACAACTTGCTTACCCGTTCAGTTCAGATATAAACTGTTTCAGGGTCGTTTTTAAAAGATGCAAAGCTGTATTTCCTGCTTTGTCAAAGTGAGCTGGCACTGAAAAGTTAAGAGCCTAATAATCAAACAGTGATCTAATTTACAACTAATTTGCAAAAGTAAAATAAATATATAGATACCCCTAAAACCATGCATCTGCTCCTGATGAGTGGTAATGTAACCACAAAACGCGTAGAGCTTTTTTATGATGCTACGTCACAGTTTCTAGGCCCGATATCTACCATATTGAAGTCTATAAGAACGAACCAATTCTTTACTGTTACTATACTTATATGCTACCATTACAATTGTAGTTTACATACCATAAGTCCACTATCATGTACCAAGATGTCGAGACAAGTGCTTTATATTATGTATTGTTCAGGTTTTTTATACTGAAATCTAATACCATACTGTTACTATGCACATTATGTTGAGACATTTGTTCTATCATGAACTATCTAGGAATGCTATTTATCCAATGAGATTCAATATTATATTACATTACATTATTGTATTACTTTTACCTTACATGTGTATGTACACCCTTTGTAATAAATTACTATGTTTTACATGGATTGGCTCGTCTGACTTAGTTATGTGCTTCATATAAAGTCCCACCATTCATTTCTCCCTTTTTTTTTGCTAAATAAGGAGAACGACATTGCTTACAATTCAAAGCGCCACAAATCAGCGTATCGGGAGGACAAATAAGAAATGTCCCAGTAAACACTGTCCATTGCTAAAGCTGTGGTTGGCCTACAGATATGCCAATTGAAGCTAGATCAAGTAATCTACCCTTTATAATGATTTATGAGCTACTTAGGCCCCTTGACTTCACTGCAATGTTTACATTAGAGGTAAACTAACCTTTCAGGCAAATGTCAGTTTCCTGAATGTGTGAAAACTGAAGATCCATACTGCTGCCCACAACGGAGGACAAGGAATGCCCAGCCGACTCATGCTCCATGCATTTCTCCAATTGTGTAGATCACAGTACAGATAGAAATGTCTCCCCACAAACCCGTTTTGTATTTTACTAACCTGTAGATCAGGGCATGCCTTTCTTAAAGTTTGAATTTTTTCTTGTATTTCAATAAGCTTTTTCCTTTCTTCCTGTAACTGCCTCAGTTCATTCTGCTGCTGCTGTAGCTTAGATTCATAAAATTTCTCCCTGCAAAATATAAACGGTTAGCAAGGAGCACCAGCAAAGTTGACTTTACACAAAATAGGTAAATATAAATTACCTTGCTTGTTCTTTAAGAGCTACATCCTTTTGTGTTTTAGACACATTGGGCCGTGTGTTATTTGGTTGCTGTTTAGGGCTTGCTTCCTCCAGTAAGGAATGACCTCCATTGGCAGATCTCTCAGCTGCCATTGTTTCAGACTCTGTATCACCATCATACTAAGGTAAGACAAAATATAGACAGATACGCTTTAAAGAGATTGTTGCTTTAACCAGTTCCTCTCTAGGGCAAATTTTTTCATTTTTGCACACATTTAAAGATCTACATTTTTGGTAATAACATTACTTATCCCCCAGAATATTATATATATTCTGAAAGCAGAGACCCTGTAGAATAAAAATATGAAAGTTGCACATTTTTTTGTCAGATGATATATGATATTTGTTTTTTTAAACACAATTTTTCAGGAAAAAAAAATAAATAAAATTAATTTTAGTGCCAACACACATACACATGCAATATAATACCCATTTTTAGTAAAATGTAAAAGATGAGGTTTCATTGAGTAAATAGATACCAAACATGCCAAGTCTTGAAACTGCATGCACATGATAATCGCAAAAACCTATTGTACCCAAAAATCTTTAGTTAACAAAAAGCTTTTGTGCTAGAATTAATGCCCCCGCTTTGACGCTCGCAGAGATAAGTTCGCAGTGTGTGCCCGTGGTTTACAAATGTGTGGGCATGTGTTAGCGTGGGCATGTGTTTGCGTATGCATGTAATTTGCAGGGCAATGGGGGCTACAGCAATTAAAAAAAAAAAATACATTTTATATTATTTATTTTATTTTTTTTACTTCACTGCTATCACAGAGGGTTAATAAACCCCCCCCCACCCCCCCCCCCCCCCCCCGTGATGGGACTGAGCAGGTGAGAAGTACTATTTTTGGAGACATTAGGGGTCTAATAGATCCCAATGTCTCTCCTGACCTTCACGCCATTTAACCATGCACAGATCTGCTTGGTTAGATGTGTTCCCTGGCTGTAATAGCCAGTTAATGGTGGGTCTGAAATCAGAGATGGCAAAATGCTTCTGCAGAGAGAGTCCCAGTCTTCAAATGACAAGAGACAGGATTGTCTACTCAGGCTGTGACTGCTTTAGCAAGAAAATGAACTGAACACCTTAAAGTATACAAATGCAGAGACAGTAACACACTGACAAGCACACTGGCAAGGGGTGTGTCAGCAGGTGGCAGAGAAACCGAATACATTGATTTTCCTGGTGAAGAGCTGTTCGGAGGGGGCATATCAGAAGAAGTCTGACCACTGAAATACAGACAGGCTGTGCTCCCAAGTAGATTGCACAGAAGCAAATGGACCACGCTGTAATGGATGTGCTTCCATGCCCTGGTGTGGTCAGTTTGAAACAGGTACTTTTGAATGCAAGTGCATGGTAACACAGACATATGTCAAAAATACTAAATGTTGGGGTAATACACACTTTAAAGCTCATTTACTGCTAGTTAACAATATGTAAATATATGATTGTCCATTTGCTGGTCAAAGACATACTTTAACCGATTCACAACGATATAAATCAGCAGAATGGCACGGGTGGGCAAAAGGGCATACAGGTACGCCCCCTTTAAGAAGCGGTGCCGCGGGCGCCCGCGATCGTGTCACGGAGAGGTAGAACGGGGAGATGCCTTTGTAAGCAAGGCATTTCTCTGTTCTGCCTTGTGACATGGCAGAGATCACTGGTCTATGTCATCAGGAGCAGTGATCGCTGTCACGTGTATTGAAGCCCATCCCCCCCACAGTTAGAATCACTCCCTAGGACACACTTAACCCCTTCATCGCCCCCTAGAGGTAAACCCCTTCACTGCCAGGGTCGTTTACACAGTAATCCGTGCCTTTTTATAGCACTGATCGCTGTATAAATTACAATGGTCCCAAAATAGTGTCAAAAGTGTCCGATGTGTCCGACATAATGTTGCAATCACGATGAAAATCGCAGATAGCCGCTATTACTAATAAAAAAAAAAAAATTTTATAAAAATGCCATAAAACTATCCCCTATTTTGTATTTTGTATTTTGACACTATAAATTTTGCGCAAACCAATTAATCAATATACACTATAATATGTCAATATACTCTTTTTTTTTTACCAAAAATATGTAGAAGTATACACATCGGCCTAAACTGAGGAAAAAAATCTTTTTTTATATATTTTTGGGGGATATTTATTACAGCAAAAAGTATTGTGTTTTTTTTCAAATTGTCGCTCTTTTTTTGTTTATGGTGCAAAAAATAAAAACCGCAGAGGTGATCAAATACCACCAAAAGAAAGCTCTATTTGTGGGAAAAAAAGGACATAAATTTTGTTTGGGTACAACGTCGCACAACTGTGCAATTGTCAGTTAAAGCGTCGCAGTGCCAAATCGTGCTCTGGTCAGGAAGGGGGAAAATCCTTCCGGGCTGAAGTGCTTAAGGAGGTACAATTAAAAAAGAAAATTGCTAGTGCATTTAAAATCATAATAACCACTTAAAGTGGTGTTCCACCCTAAAAAAAAAAAAAAAAAAAAAAAAAAAAAAAGATATGATTGTGCCTAAAAAAAAAAAAATAAAAAAAACATTTGGATATTTTTTTTTTCTTACTTACCTCTAAATGCCTGTTGCTAGGGGGTCCCTCGTAGTCTGCCTCTTCCAGTGCCTGGGCTGGTGACATCACTTCCCCCTCGGCACAGAAAGGGCTCAGCTCTGCTCCCTCCCTCCTGTCAATCATCTGGGACCCATTACAGGTCCCAGGTGACTGAGCGGCCAATCACGGAGCGTGGCGCCGCTCGCGCATGCGCAGTGGGTGCCAGGCTGTGAAGCGTGGCGCCGCTCGCGCATGCGCAGTGGGTGCCAGGCTGTGAAGCCACAGCCCGGCGCCCACAGTTGCAATGCCGGCGCCACTGAACAGAGGGGGAGACTAGCGGTGCTTCGATCCCCCGCATCGCTGGACCCTGGGACAGGTAAGTGTCCAATTAAAAGTCAGCAGCTGCAGTATTTGTAGCTGCTGACTTTTAATTTTTTTTTTTTTTGACTGGCCCTCCTCTTTAAGAACCAGAAAGATTTGCCCCCTTAATGACCAGGAAATTTTTTGCGATACGGCACTGCGTTACTTTAGCTGACAATTGCGCGGTCATTGAATGCTGTACCTAAATAAAATGTGTAAATTTTTTCCCACAAAGAGCTTTTTTTGGTGGTATTTAATCACCTCAGCGGGTTTTATTTTTTGCGCTATAAACAAAAAAAGGCCGTCAATTTTGAAAAAAAAAAACAATATTTTTATTTTCTGCTATAAAACATACCCAATAAAGTGTAAAAAAAAAAATCAAATTTCTTCATCAATTTAGGTCAATATGTATTATGCTACTTATTTTTGGTAAAAAAAATAAAATAAATAAATAAATCAATAAGTATATATTGATTGGTTTGTGCAAAAGTTATAGCGTCTACAAAATAGGGGATATATTTATGGCATTTTTTTTTTTTTTTTACTAGTAATGGCGTTGATCAGCGATTTTTAGCGGGACTGCGACATTGTGGACACCTAACTGACAGTTGACACTTTTTTGGGAACCAGTGAGATTATTACAGTGATCAGTGCTAAAAATATGCACTGACATGGTACTGACACTGGCAGGGAAGTGGGTTAACATCAGGGGCATTCAAGGGGCTGTGTTCCCTGGGTGTGTTTACTAACTGTATGGGGGATGGGCTGCCTGGGATAACACAAAGAGCCGTCTTCCTGCACAGCAGAAAGACAAAATCTCAGTGTAATCCTATCAGAACAGAGATCTGTCTTGTTTACTTCGGCAGATCCCCGTTTTGCCTCTGTGGGAAATGATCCCAGGTCGCAGGCGGACATAGAGTCGGCCGGACCCACAGATTGGCTCCTGCTGGCCAATGGGCGCGCGCCCACAGAAGCTACTGCATGAATTGATGTACAGCTACGGCGATTCGCAAAGCCAAGACAGCTTGCCGGAGTATAACTGCGGCGGCTAGTCAGCAAGCGGTTAAAGTATCGTTATTTTTGAACAAACATGTTATACTTGGCTGCTCTGTGCAGTGGTTTTGCACAAAGCAGCCCAGATCCTCCTCTTCTCAGGTCCCTCGCCAGTGCTCCTGGCCCCTCCCGCCTGCCGAGTTCCCCCACAGCAAGCAGCTTGCTATGGGGCACCTGAGCCAAGCTGCTGCTGTGAGTGTCCATTCAGATATGGAGCCGTGGCTCGGCCCACCCCCTCTCTCTCTCTCCTCATTGGTTCACTGACTTTGATTGATAGCAGCTAATGGCACCCGCTGCTATGTCCTGGACAGCCGAGGCTCTCGTGCAGCATCACTGGAACAAGATGGGGCTTAAGTATTAGGGGGGCTGTTGCACACAGAAGGTTTTTTATCTTAAAACATAAAATGCATTAAAATCAAAAACCTTCTGCCTTTGGAACCACTTTAAACAGATGCAAAGTTTAACAATGATCCACACTTAACATGTGCATTTCAGTTTACAGGAGTCATAAAAACTGCCTCACTGAGAAATGCTTTTTTGTTTGCTTTTGTTCTGCAACATGCCTACTCTTACCCTCTACAGATATAAGACTTTGTCCTTCCCACAGATACAATTATCTGAAATAATGACAAATATAAACATACCATTGCAATAAGATCCTGAAGTTGTTTAAGTTTGTGTTTGGCTGCTACAAGACGGTTGAATTTTTCCTCATATTCAGTAGTTTGGGCCTCTTCAGTGGCACTGCTGCGACTTGATAGAGAAACCAGACTCTCTTGGTCATCATCTGCATCATCATCGGCATCTTCATCTTCATCATCCAGATCAACATTGCGATGTTGCTCTTCATTTCTAGATTCCCTATTGTACAGGCATTCTACAACAAGAGGAAAAGCCATTAGTCTTGTCTCAACAAAGTAAATTCAGCATTTTTTTCAGTTGGTTTACGATAATGGTAATCATGATAAATGTTCATTATAGACCAGTGTTTCTCAACTCCAGTCCTCAAGGCACCCCAACAGGTCATATTTTCAGGATTTCCCTCAGATGAAACGGCTATGGTATTTATGAAGGCAATGAAACTGATCAAATCACCTGTGCAAAATAATGGAAAGCATGATCTGTTGGGGCCCCTTGAGGACTGGAGTTGAGAAACACTGTTATAGACAAATGAACTGAACCCAAGCAATGCTAAAAATGAACATGAAATTAATATTTTTGTGACCACAACCAGAAAGCCAACTATGGAGATTTTTAGGTACCGAAGTTTGTCACCATTCCCCAAGTGTGCACAATTTAAAAAGTGACAAGATTGATATTTACCCAGCATAATATCATTAATATGTTCCCTCCAAAAATAGGTATTTTTTTGTGTGCACTAAAATTCATTAAAGTGTATTTTTCCCTACTAATTTGTGTTTTAAAAATGGCTGCACAAATATTGTGTAACATAAAAAATTACAACCACCACCATAATAACCTCCGCTTTCAAAAATACATAATGTTTGGGGGTTCTAAGGAATTTTCTAGCAAAAAAATGCTGATGTTTACATGTATGTGAGGGTCAAGTAGTTAAAGTGGTTTTAAAGGCAGAGGGCTTTTTATCTTAATGCATTAAAATACAAACCTTCAGTGTGCAGCAGCCCTCCTCAGCCGCCCTAATACTTAACCGAGCCCCATCTCCATCCAGCGATGTTGCACGAGAGCCTCGGCTGTTCAGGACTCTCCCTCCTGATTGGCTGGACACACACAGCAGTGGCCTGGGTGCCCCATTGCAAGCTGCTTGCTGTGGGGGGGGGGGCCACTCGGCAGGAGGAAGAGGCCAGGAAAGCCAGCGGGGGACCCGAGAAGAGGAGGATCTGGGCTGCTCTGTGCAAAACCACTGCACAGAGCAGGTAAGTAGAACATGTTTTTTTTTTTTGTTTAAAATTAACAAAGACTAAGTGGCAACAATACAAAGCCATACAGTATACTTAACCAGCATTGTCACCAACAGACTCAAGTGTTTTATGACTTTCATTGAGCATGCATATAGTTTATCCTGCATTCATGGCCATGGAAGTGCATTTGGCAGGCTTGTTAGTTGTGATTAAGTACAACGCAGCAGAAGTGTTGGCATAGCGAGGTATAATTAACCAACCATCATTTTTATGTTGAAATTTACATCTGTTTACAAGTTGTAAACAAACTGAGGACTGGAGACATGCATCTATCTGTTTAACGTTCCAACAGATTGTTGTATACACTGCTAGTTGTGCATAACTATGCAGATGTGTCTTACTACTGGCCACGATGACTGTGCGGCTTTGAATGCACAATGGTTTTGCTTGGAGTTATATTATTTGCTGCATATATGTTTATACAAGATATGTTTTATGTGATACATATTGTAGTTATTGTTTTCATGCGGTGAAATTGCATTAGGCTAGGGCCTCAGCGTATACTTTATATAATATTAAAGGTCTTAAATGACGGAATATTAATATTTGATATTATGGGATATATGGGTCTTTCATATAGATTTAAAAATTTTGCATAATGGTATACTTTGTTCATTGAGATAAATATTACAGGGCCATTTTGTGGAAAAATCTAATATTTAAAGGTGTTTTGACCTTTTTCCCTTTTTCGAAAGTGAAAGTGAGCATAGCTGATTCAACAGAAATTGTCCGACATTCGGCCTGTGTGTACAGCAGCCAGGCCAGCTTCTGTCAAAGGGGCATGACCAAAAAAGGTCTGCTGATCAGCTCCTGATCAGCGCTCTCAGCCAATGGCTGAAAGCTCTGCCCGGAGTGTTCTGGCAGGGGGACCCATACCCCCTGTCAGAACAAAGTAGCACAGCAGGAGTTCGCTGTATTAACATTGCATAGTTGGTACAATGGCTCTTGGGCTGTCAGGTTTTTTTTTTTTTCATTCAGCCCTGCTGGGTTGAATGATAAAATAAAACTAGTAGCGTGTACCAGACTTTAGACTGCGTTGGTTCCCTGGTGCTTGTGTTTTTGCAATTTCAGCTACTGAGGTCTATAAACAGACTTTTCCCCACAAGAAGTTTAAAGCTGGATAAGCACTACAGAATTTCATTAAACATTTTAAAATATTCTTTCATGACATCAAATTGACATTTTCAGTCACAAGAAAATTCAAAGAAGCAGGATGGAAATTTCTTCTTAAATGTATGAATTTCTAACAGTGTATGTGGTTTTCGTTCAGTAAATCTTCAGTAATCTTGAATTACTTTCAAATGACATTCGAATGTACTGAGAATTTTCATACAAATTTTCGTATGGAATTCTACTAACCTATACCCAGAGAAACTGGAAATATAAAAAGGGAGCCTAAAAGCCCATCTGCTGATGAAAATAGGTAAGCATAGTACTATGCCATATTTTAACCACTTAAGGACCGAGCCTCTTTTTGAGATTTGTCATTTACAAGCTAGAAAATTACTTAGAACCCCCAAACATTATACATTTTTTTTTCTAACACCCTAGAGAATAAAATGGCAGTCGTCACACTGTATTTGCACAGCGGTCTTACAAGCGCACTTTTTTTTTTTTTTTAGAAAAAATACACTTTTTTGAAATAAAAAATAAGACAACAGTAAAGTTAACCCAATTTTTTCTTTATATTGTAAAATGTTTACGCCGAGTAAATTGATACAAACATGTCATGCTTCAAAATTGCGCCTGCTCGTGGAATGGCGACAAACATTTACCCTTAAAAATCTCCATAGGCGAAGTTTAAAAAATTTTACAGGTTGCATGTTTTGAGTTACAGAGGAGGTCTAGGGCTAGAATTATTGCTCTCGCTCTACCGATCGCGGCGATACCTCACATGTGTGGTTTGAACACTGTTTTCATATGCGGGCGCTACTCACGTATGCGTTCGCTTCTGCACGCGAGCTCGGCGGGATGGGGTGCGTTTAAAAAAATTTTTTTTCTTTATTTTACATTTTATTTTTACACTGTTCTTTTTAAAAAAAAAAAAAAAAAAATGTGTCACTTTTATTCCTATTAGAAGGAATGTAAACATCCCTTGTAATAGGAAAAAAGCATGACAGGACCTCTTGAATATGAGATTTGGGCTCAAAAAGACCTCAGATCTCATAGTTACACTAAAATGCAATAAATAAAAAAAAAATAAATAAAAAAAAAAGGTCCTTTAAGAGCTATGGGCGGAAGTGACGTTTTGAATGTTATGAAGACGGGTGGGGGCCACTTTTATCGGAAAGTGGACCACTGACCAAAGAAGACGATACCGGGGTTATGGCATCTAGCTGCTGCCATAACAACAAGATATTCCTCTTCAAACTTAGGACGTATATCGGCGTGCGGCGGTCCGGAAGTGGTTAACCACGTCCGGACCGCCGCACGCCGATGTACGTCCAAACTTTGCCGGTGGATATCGTTATGGCTAGCTAGCTGCCATAACCTCGGTATCCCCGTTTTCGTGCGGCGGTCGTCTTTCTGATAAAAGTGGTCCCTGCGGCGGATTCGCCACAAGATCACTTTTAATCGGTGGCGGGAGAGGCCCCCCCCCCCCGCCGCGATCCAGTGCCCTCCACCGCTTACCGGAGCCTTCGGTAGTGGCGGAGGCAATCACGTCCGTCTCCCTTCTGTGCCTGGAGCCAAGTGAGGCTAAGATGGCGCACACTAGTCTCCATGACACTGCTGGGCGGAAGCCACGTCAAAACGTCACTTCCGCCCACGCCTCTTAAAGGCATATTTTTTTTCAATGTCATTTTTTTAAATGACTTTTTTTTTTTTATTGCATTTTAGTGTAAATATGGGATCTGAGGTCTTTTTGACCCCAGATCTCATATTTAAGAGGTCCTGTCATGCTTTTTTCTATTACAAGGGATGTTTACATTCCTTGTAATAGGAATAAAAGTGACATTTTTTTTTTTTTTAAAACTGTGTAAAAATAAATTTTAATAAATAAAAAAAATAAATTTTTTTTTTTAAAAACCCCCGTCCCGACAAGCTCACGAGCAGAAGCGAACGCATACGCAAGTAGCACCCGCATATGAAAACGGTGGTCAAACCACACATGTGAGGTATTGCCGTGACCAGTAGAGCGAGAGCAATAATTCTAGCCCTGGACCTCCTCTGTAATGCAAAACATGCAACCCGTAGGATTTTTTAAATGTCGCCTATGGAGATTTTTGAGGATAAAAGTTTGACGCCATTCCACGAGTGGGCGCAATTTTGAAGCATGACATGTTGGGTATCAATTTACTTGGTGTAACATTATATTTCACAATATAAAAAAAATTGGGCTAACTTTACTGTTGTCTTATTTTTTTATTCAAAAAAGTGAATTTTTTCCCAAAAAAAGTGCGCTTATAAGACCGCTGCGCAAATACGGTGCAAAAAAAAGTATTGCAACGACCGCCATTTTATTTTCTAGGGTGTTAAAAAAAAACCATATATAATGTTTGGGGGTTCTAAGTAATTTTCTAGCAAAAAAACCTGTTTTAAACATGTAAAGACCTAAAATACAAAATGAGGCTGGTCCTTAAGTGTTTAAACGTAAAAAAAAAAATATTTTTGTAATGACGAAAAAAAGAAAATCTACAGTTATGTGAAAAAGTATTTGCCCCCTTTCTGATTTTTAATTTTTTGGCATATTTGTCACACTTGAATGATTCAGATTAAACAAATTTTATTATTACACAAAGAAAACCCGAGAAAATACAAAATGCAAAATGCAGTTTTTAAATAATGGTTTCATTTATTAAGGCAAAAAAGCTGTCCAAACCTGCCTGGCTTTATGTGAAAAAGTAATTGCCCCCTAAACCTAATAACTGGTTGCGCGGCAACAACTGCAATCAAGCGTTTGCGATAACTGGCAATGAGTCTTTCACATTGCTGTGGAGCAATTTTGGCCCACTCTTCTTTGAAGAATTGTTTTAATTCAGCCACATTGGAGGGTTTTGCAGAATGAACGGCCTGTGTAAGGTCATGATACAGCATCTCAATTGGATTTAAGTCCGGGCTTTGACTAGGCCACTCCAAAACCTAAATTTAGCTTGGTTTGAACCATTTGGAGGAGGACTTGCTGTTGCGTTTCGGATCACGGTCCTGCTGAATAACCCAAGTGCACTTAAGCTTGAGGTCATGGACTGATGGCCGTACATTCTCCTTTAGGATTTTCTGGTAGAGCTCAGAATTCATGGTTCCATAAATTATAGCAAGTTGTTCAGGTCCTCAAGCTGCAAAGCAGCCCCAGACCATCATGCTACAACCACCATGTCTGACTGTTGGTATGATGTTATTATGAAATGCTGTATTAGTTTTATGCCAGATGTAAAGGGAAGCCCACCTTCCAAAAAGTAACATTTTTGTCTCATCAGTCCACAGAATATTTGTCTAAAAAGTCTGGGGGATAATCAAGATGTTTTTTGGTAAATGTGAAATGAGCCTTTGTGTTGTTATTTGTCAGCAGTGCCTTTGGCCTTGGAACTCTCCCATGGATGTAATTTTTGCCCGGTCTCTTTATTATTGTTGAATCATGAACACTGATCTTACCTGAGGCAAATGAGGCCTGCAGTTCCTTAAATGTTGTTCTGGGTTCTTTTATGACCTCCTGAATGAGTCCTCGTCATGCTCTGAGTAATTTTTGCAGGCCGGCCACTTCTGGGAAGGTTTACCACTGTTCCATGGCTCACTGGAGTTCCAAAGCCTTAGAAATGGCTTTGAAACCCTTCCTAGACTGATACATGTACATTACTTTGTTTCTAATCTGTTCTTGAATTTTTTTTAGCTTGCGGCATGATGTGTGGCTTTTTGTGATCTGTTAGCATGCTTCAATTTATGCAATTTCTTGATTCAACAGGTCTGGCAGTAAACAGGCCTGAAATTAAAAATCAAAGTGATCTCGTGCATAAATAAAAAAGTGAAGATAAAAATAAAGATAAATATAAGAAGTGTTAGAAAGATATCTCTATGCAAACTGATTAAAATAAATACATATATAAATAAGTGGTGTATGAAAGCTCCGGAGAGAAGCGCTCACACGAGTGACATCACCGCGGTGGGTGTGGTGATGTCACTCATGTGAGCGCTTCTCTCCGGTCGCACTTTGTTGATGTCAGTGAAGTAACGGCTTCTATTTCCATGAACAAAGGCTCCTTTTCTTTTACAGAAGAAATTGCAATCAAGTTTAGTGTGGAGACCTCTCTCTCTCTTCCTTCCCCCTATGTGCTGTGGTGATACCGGATTAACCCATGACATATGTGTGGTGGACCATGAACACACCTGCAGTATCCATTAACCCATTAGGATCCGGACAGAAGGCTGTGACTTACACCAATTACCTGTTGATGCAAGATACTACTACTTAAGGTGAGAGTTTTGCGAGACCGCATCTGGTGAGAGAATTCACGGAATTCCACAGGAATATTATCTTTCACCAGCCTTAACCTACACCATTTTGTCACACATCTTGATACACCTCTTACTCTTCTTGTGTACCTGGAGGATTATATACACATAT
The DNA here is from genome assembly GCF_042186555.1 of Aquarana catesbeiana. Taxonomy (NCBI): domain Eukaryota; kingdom Metazoa; phylum Chordata; class Amphibia; order Anura; family Ranidae; genus Aquarana; species Aquarana catesbeiana. The sequence goes on from NC_133324.1 coordinate 808,962,571, forward strand.
ATCATCCATTTGGACTTTTTATTTTCATTAGCCATATTTACTTTTTTGGAGAAGTTTTTTATTGTTTTTTTATTGCCTTTTACACCATTTTTATTTATGAAGAGTTTTTCCATTTATTTGAAGTGATTATTTTCACATTTCACATGTGCTTTCATACACCACTTATTTATATGTGTATTTATTTTAATCAGTTTGCATAGAGATCTTTCTAACACTTCTTATATTTATCTTTATTTTTATCTTTCACTTTATTTATGTGCAAGATCGCTTTGATTTTTAATATTACCCTGTGGTTTTGTGTACACCATTAGATTTTGCTGCATAAATCTTTGTTATTACTATGTGTAATTTAGACACCAGTTTTATCCACTACTCCTAGTGGCGCGAAGGACACACCATTATTCATAGTAAACAGGCCTGGGTGTGGCAAGTGGCATTTAACTCAGCTTTCCAAAACCTTGTGGTTAATCACAGTTCATTTATGATTCAGCATGGGAAGGGGCAATTACTTTTTCACATTGGGCCGGGCAGGTTTGAACAGCTTTTTTCCCTTAATAAATTAAATAATTAAAATCTTGGATTTACTTGGGTTATCTTTGTGCAATATTAAAATTTGTTTGATGATCTGAATCATTTAAGTGTGAGAACAATGCAAAAAAAAAATCAGGAGGGGGGGGGCAAATTATTTTCACTGTATACAAAACCACTATACAGCCTGGGATCCGACGCCTTTGAAAAATGAGCATCTACATCTAGTTCCTTCACTTCAGACATAAGACAGAATAATATGGGCAGATTCAACTGCACATTGGGCTGGTTTAGTTAAAGAGTTATGCATTTTATAAGTTTCTCTTAAATGTGCACTTAAAGCGGAGTTCCACCCTAAAAAAAAAATTTACATTTTCATAGTCCTTTACTAGTATTAACTAACATTTAGAGTGAAAAAACATTTTTACTCACCAGAAATGCCCTGTTGCTATGTTTTGGCTCCTAATCTGCCACTTCCGAGTCCGCGGCACTCCGCATCACTTCCTCCCTTGTCTGTGCTCCTGGGAAATGTCAGTCATCATTTCCTTGGAGTCAGTGGGCAGTACTGTGAGAAAAAAATTGCGTTATTTCCCGACAGGAAATGACGCGATTTATGGCGGCTCTATGTTGCCATAACGGGGCGGGACCTTCCTCCGTCGCCCGTTATGGCAATGTGCTAAACAATCGGCGCTACGGTCACCAGAGCATCGAGCATGCGCGAGTTTGAGAGGTGCATGCTGGTTACCCAGCATGCACCTCTCGATCACTTATCCAGGAAGAGGTTGCGATTGGACTTCACATGCCGACACTAATCATGGCAACGGCCAGAAGAGGATTTTCTAAATCCTAAGTATAAAAAAAAATAGAATTCATATCCACTAGCAAACAGATATACGTTATTTGAGTTATTAATGAGGGGATGCCTGTAAAAAAAAAAAAAAATTCTGTGGCCAGAACTCCACTTTAATGTTCCTCCAATCCACCCACAAAAAAATAAGATAAAGTATTATTATCACAAGGCAGATAGCCTGCAGGGACCTACATTCAAAGTTGTATCTAAACGAACTCCCTAACAATCTGGTTGTAAGGTCAGAAATATCAAGTAGCACAGACAAAGTCATTGCAGTCTACTGATGCATACCTAATGCAGAGGACACATTGAAGGTTCTTAAATTAACTGAAGATCTGTTGTTTATTTCACAGTCAGTATTGAGTGGCCTTTCATCCCTGTTATTATTTCCACAATGCGAGTTAGAAATGCTATTCACTGGTCCCCAGCTACTCAAACGTTGTGGATTCCTGAATAAAACAAACAGATGGTATTATTAAACAAGTAAGCTCAAATAACATAAACGTGCAAAAACTTCTGATTGTAACAACGTTTATGCTAGCATTTGTTTTTTAAATTATTTTCTACAGAACAAAATCTGTTTAAAGTGGTGTTCCACCCGCAAATTTTTTAAAGTCAGCAGCTACAATAAGGACACTTACCTGTCCAGGGAGCCCGCAATGTCACACCCCCCCCCCCCCCCCCCCCCAGGCCAATCCGTCCAGCAGTGGAGTCCTGCGGCTTCACTGCCCGTTTACTACTGTGCATGTGCGAGTCGGACGGCCCTTTGTGAATGGCCAGCTGTCTTCTGGGGGACACACATGTTCCAGAAGACATCGGGGGGGGCTCGCCGATGAAGAGGATAAGACGTCCTGTGCCACGGACCGGAAGTACAGGCTGTACTTCTTAAAAAGGTACGTTAGAAAGAAGAAAAAAAAACGAGCCACAAATGAGGGGGAGAGGTGGTGTTTCATTTAAGACCACCTCTCAAAAGTGGGCGGAACTCCACTTTAATGCACAAGTATTACGTACACAAGTCCTTAAAGTGTTACTAAACAAACCCACAACTGTAAAATCAGTCTGTATATGCAGCATAGCATGCTTGTTATACTCACTGTGGAACTTAAGGGTTTAATCCTCTGCATTGTGTAAAAAGGCTGTTTTATCCTGTATGCACAGATTCTCCCCCTCCTGCACAGTCTGGGGAAGGCCAGCTAACACAGGCAGAGTAGCTGACCTGCACATGCTCAGTTGTGGCTTTTATGCTGGAGAGAACAGTTTCTTGTTCTCAGGGTTAGCCAGGTCACATGATATTGACATCACACAGGTGGGCGTGTATACAGGCTGCAGTGAAAATCTCCTCCTTTCTGAACTCTCAGCACTGAAGAAACTGTGCAGTTTATCATGTAACTGTGGTATACAGATCATCCAAAAAGGTAGTGGCAGTATATTAATGTAAAAAGAAGATTTATAAGCTGTTGGCACTGTGGGGGGGTGAACTATATTTATATTTAAGTGTTTAGTAACACTTTAAGGCCCTTTTCACCCAATAACATCCAATCCGCTAAAAGCAGATGGATGGGTATGCATCCCCCTTCCAACTAGCGGATCGGATGGCAGTCGGGTGTAAACGTACAGGCAATCTTTATGTTCGACCCCCCCAGAGAAGAACAGGCTATGTCTGTGTCTGCTCTGCATAAGCAGAGTGGACACAGACCTGTCATCTGCATGCTCAGCGGGGATCGGCAGACACATCCCCTGCTGAGCAAGCAGATGCCTAGAGAGGTTACGCCTGGGATGAAAGGGGCCTAAAGAAGATTACAAACAAAAAAATGCAATCTTTTCTGCAAGAGGTGTTACACTATAACACAACATCTCAAGGCCCCTAACTTCCACAGATTTCTAGCAAGAAAGAGGAACAAACAGCATGAACGTTATCATGCTGCTGTATAAAGCAAGTCAAAACATGCCATCTGAAATGTTTTACGCCTGTTAAGTGTTGTGGCAACACATAACCATTGTGGTGCCCTGGCAGCCCATTTATTTGGATAGCCTGCATTTACATAATACATCAGAATGGTAACGTGTGAATGAGCCTCTAAAGTTCTGACTGAACACAGTATTGCTAGCCAAAAAGTCTCTTCGGTTTCTTTTTTTTTTTTTTTTTTGTTTACAAACTTTTATTGAGCGTAAAAACATTGGTACAAAAAAGTTGTTTACATATGTCATGAAAGTATATTAAAGAAAATTACAAATATGTTATATTGTCATAATGTATTCAATATTTGAAAGAAGTTTTTATTAAATGTAAATTAGTAATATAGCTTTAGTATCGTAAAATATCATCTTTATTGAAGTCTCTGAAAGGTATCATTATTCTGAATTGAAGAAATGATTGGAGTGGTTAAACCATGGGTTCCATTTTTTATCGTATAAATGATACGTATTGTGTACTGTGTGAAATATTTTTTCCATGAGATTTATATTATTAATTCTAGTTTTTAAATTCTGTTTCAAATCAGTCTCTACAGCATTACAAAATGTTCGCAATCCAATACTGCAAACAATAACAGTAACTTAAAGCAGAGTTCCACCCTGAAATGTTTTTTTTTTTTCCATAATCAGACTCATTTAAACCTATAAACATTTGGAGGAAAAACATTTTTTATACTTACCAGAAATGCCCTGTTGCTATGTAGTCCTCCTAATCTGCCTCTTCCTGGTCCGTGGAGCTACTCGTCAATTGCTCCCTCGCCTGTGCTCCTGGGAAATGATCTGTCATCATTTCCCAGGAGTCTGTGGGCAGTACTGTGATCAAAAATAACGTTATTTCCTGACAGGACATGACGCGATTTAGGCAGATCACAGGGCCATTTTTAAAAAGGGAAGAAAGCCCTTTGTTGCCATAACACATGTGGATGTCCTGGACAGAGCAGCCGAGCTGAAGGAGCTGCGATCTCAGCTGCTAGGATGGTTAAGGATTCTTTGTTTTACTATGTTGAGATGTGTTTATCTATGTTGCCATAAAAACGGGGCGGGACCTCCCTCCATCGCCGCCCGTTATGGCAACTTTAGAAATTGGCGGTACGGCCGCCGGTGAATCGTGCATCTGCAAGATTGAGAGGTGCATGCCGGTTACCCAGCATGCACCTTTCAAACGCTTATCCCAGAAGAGTTATCAATTGGGCTTCACATGCCCACAATCATGATGGCAACGGCCACAACAGGAGGGACAAACTTGTGAGTATTACATTTTTATTTTAGCAACATCGACTATTAACCTTGTATAATCGTTTTTATATTTAATAATCCATTATGCTCAGATCAAAAAAAAAAAAAAAAAAGTGGCCGGAACTCCGCTTTAAACACAGCAAATACCTCCTCATGACAGTACTGGTCATTAAGGATGAGCTCAAGCGTGTTTGTAAACTGCACGTGCAGAGCCCGCCAGGAAGTCAGCACTGCACAACGCTAATCACAGGCAGCAAGACATTTCCCGATCTCTGCAGACGCACATCGGGACAATGTCTCACTGCTTGTGATTAGAGCTCCGCAGTGCCGACTTCTTGGCAGGCTCTGCACGTGTCGTTTGTGAACACGCCTGAGCTCAACCTTACTGGTCATATACACTAGTCTGTCAAATGCTGCAATGGGTCCTTGACTAAGCTTACTGCTAAACTAGAATAAAAAATTAGTTAAAGGAGTTATGCTCACATTACTGACTGAACAGAATTACATATTAAAAAAGGCACTTAAATTGAACGTCCCACTTTCATGCTGGGTTGACATACCTTTTAAAGATTGAAGGAATTGAAACTGCAAGCTCAGTTCTTATGCTAAGGCATGTTTGAGTTACTAATGTGTTAACACAGGTTCGGCACAACACTGATCTGGTGGACAGATTACTGGGAGGGGCTGGGGAAGACCCAGCTGTCATGGTGCACGTTGGCACCAATGACAAAGTCAGAGGCAGATGGAGTGTCCAAAAGAACGATTTTAGGGACTTGGGAGCTAAATTGAGGAAAAGGACCTCCAAGTTAGTATTCTCAGGAATACTACCGGTACATCAAGCCACACCAGAAAGGCAGCAGGAGATTAGGGAAGTAAACAAGTGGCTGAGGAGCTGGTGTAGTAAGGAGGGGTTGGGGTTTCTGGAGGATTGGGCCGACTTCTCAGTCGGTCACCAGTACTATAGAAGGGACAGACTGCACCTAAATGAGGGGTGCAGATCTGCTGGGAGGGTCCAGAGGTAGAGAAAGTCAGCGCTGAACATAGTCCAGAGGGTAGTATTGGGGGCATTAGTGGTAGGTTGACTAAAGCACATAAACCCAAAAGGTAAGTGTAGTAACAAGTCCTAGTTGCATTTTCGGAACACCCAATAAGAGGATAGTATGCAACCGGTCTAAACTACACGGCATTTTCACCAAAGCCAGGAGCCTGGCGGAGAAGATGGATGAACTAGAGATACTGTTGTTCGATGAGGATTTGGATTTTGTGGGAATTTGAGAGACTTGGTTCAAAAGCTCTCATGATTGGGAGGCAGCCATTCAAGGGTATTCCCTTTATCGCAGGGATAGAGAGGGTATATGCTTGTATATCAAGAATAATGTACAAGTGAATGTGAGCGATGACATCTCTAAGGGAGCTAGGGAGGAGGTGGAATCCTTATGGGTAGAGCTCCAAAGGGATGAAGCTAAGGGGAAAAAATAATACTGCGAGTATGCTATAGGCCCCCTAACCTGAGGGAGGAAGGGGAGGCGGACCTCCTATCACAGTTTGGATTAGCAGCAAGGATAGGAAGTGTTATCATAATGGGGGATTTTAAATTATCCAGACACAGACTGGGTGGAGGGAACCATGCAATCGTCTAAGGCTCGCCAGTTCCTAAATGTCTTGCAGGAAAATTTCATGGGTCAGATGGTAGACGCACCAACAAGAAATAAAGCATTACTGGATCTACCGATTACCAACCGTAAATACCTGATCACAGATGTGGAAATACGGGGTAATTTAGGAAACAGTGATCACAGGTCAATTGGCTTCAGTATAAATCACAGAAATAGGAAACATAAGGGATATACAAAGACACCGAATTTCAGAAGAGCCAATTTCCCTAAACTACGAACCTGGCTAGAAGATATAAATTGGGATAAAATCTTAGTTACAAAGAACACGGAGGGGATATAGGTTTGCTTTAAGAGTATATTAAATAAGGGCATTAGCCAGTGCATCCCATTGGGTAATACATTTAAAAGAACGAAGAAAATTCCTGGATGGCTTAACACCAATGTAAAAATGCATATAAAATACAAGGTTGAGGGATCATCATCAGCAAACTTTATAAAGTATGCAACAAGAAATGCAAAGGTGCAATTAGGGCAGATAGATAGAACACAAAAGACACATAGCGGAAGAGAGCAAAAAAAAAAAAAAAAAAAAAATCAAGAAATTCTTTAAGTATGTAAACAGTAAAAAAGGGAGGACAGACCATCTTTACGAGGGAATCGGGGGGGCTTCAGTAACCAAAACTGCGGTGTCTATCCTCATGATCAATCACAGGAAGCACCTCCATGGTTAACAGAGGACAGAATTAGAATTAGACTTGGAAAACTTAACATTAATGGCTTGCATCCAAGCGTTTTTAGGGAACTCGGTCAAGTAATTGCCAGACCATTGTTCCTAATTTTTACTGACAGTCTACTGACTGGAATGGTACCAGCGGATTGGAGAAAAGCCAATATAACAACAATATTTAAAAAGGGCCCAAAATACATCCCTGGGAATTACAGAGCAGTTAGCCTAACACCAATAGTATGCAAGCTCTTGGAGGGGATGATAAGGGACCATATACAAGATTTTAGTAATGAAATGTTATCATTAGCAGTAATCAGCATGGATTCATGAAGAATCGTTCTTACCAAACCAATCTATTAACCTTCTATGAGGAGGTGAGTGGCCATCTAGATAAAGGCAGGCCCGTATATCTGGATTTTGCAAAAGCATTTTCCCCATAAACGTTAACTGTACAAAATAAGGTCCATTGGCATGGACCATAGGGTGAGTACATGGATTGAAAACTGGCTACAAGGGCGAGTTTAGAGGGTGGTGATAAATGAGGAATAATCGGAATGGCCAGGGGTGGGTAGTGGGGTCCCACAGGGTTCTGTGCTGGGACCAATCCTATTTCATTTGCTCATAAACGACATGGAGGATGGGGTAAACAGTCAATTTCTGTATTTGCGGATGATACTAAGCCAAGCAAGGGAATAACTTCTCTGCAGGATGTGGATATCTTGCAAGAAGATCTGAACAAATTAATGGGGTGGGCAACTACATGGCAAATGAGGTTTAAGGTAGAAAAATTTAAAATAATGCATTTGGGTGGCAAAAATATGAATGCAATCTATACACTATGGGGAGAACCTCTGGGGGAATCTAGGATGGAAAAGGACCTGTAGATGATAGGCTCAGCAATGGCATGCAATGCCAAGCTGCTGCTAACAAAGCAAACAGAATATTGGCATGCATTAAAAAAGGGATTAACTCCAGGGATAAAGTGATAATTCTCCCACTCTACGGGCAACAAAGCTAATAATGGGTCTGGAAGACATTAGTTATGAAAAAAGGTTACGAGCACTGAACTTATTTTCTCTGGAGAAGAGATGCTTGAGAGGGTATACAATTTCAATTTACAAATACTGTACTGGTGACCCAACAATAGGGATAAAACTTCTTCATGGAAGGGAGGTTAACAAGACACGTGGCCACTCATTAAACTTAGAAGAAAAGAGGTTTAACCTTAAACTACGTAGAGCGGCAAGGATGTGGAATTCCCTTCCACAGGTGGTGGTCTCAGTGGGGGGCATCGATAGTTTCAAAAAGGTATTAGATAAGCACCTGAACGACCGCAACATACAGGGATATACAATGTAATACTGACATTTAAATCACACACATAGGTTGGACTTGTGTCTTTTTTCAACCTCACCTATGTAACCAGTCCTTGTAGCACTGCATAGGTCTCACTATATAGAGTCAAATTATCATTTCAATCAGTGGTGTAGGATACTCTTAACAAAATGGCAATGATGAAAATTGACAGATAATTCTAGCTTATATATTCAACTTGTACTAAACCTGATGTTTATAACTGGTTGGTTCACTTCCTGGTCTGATTCAATCCAGGAGTCTTCAGTTTCCTCCTCATCCTCATCTTTAGTGTTTTCATTTATAGCGTCTGTCATCATATCAGATGTTTGCTCATAATAGCGGACAAGGTCACGCAGCTCATTAAGCCTTTTCCGAACTTCTTTTAGTTTTCTAAAGAGACCAAAATAAAACCGCAGGGCTTTTTCAATAATTCATTTCTCTCAGATGTGCAGGAGATTGCATTAGCCTATAATGCTCAGAGGCTTAGGGTCTTCAAAAAAAAAAAAATGCCATTATACCAGTCAACTGGATTCACAATACAATGTCAACGATAACAGCCGCAAGTGAATTGGGTAAGTTATTGTCCATCACATATCGCCACGCTGGATTAGAACATGGGGCCTTTCAGAAATAAGTTAGTGAGCAGAAACATTTAGAAAACATTAATGCATAACCACAACCTGGAACAGCTGAACTCTAGGCAGGACTATTCTAACATAGAATAAAAAGTTCTTTCTAAGGGTCCTTTCACACGGGACGGATCCCTGATATCCGCTTGAGTGCAGGGACCGCCCTGTCAGATCTCCGCTCTCCCCTATGGGATCGGATGAACACGTCTCTCCGTGTTCATCAGATCCGCTCTGCAGACGGATAGAAAAATAGGATTTTCCTCCATCTGCAGAATCGGACCATAGCGGGGACGGGTGATATCGGGTGTCAGCGGATGTTTATCCGCTGACACCCGCTATCCCACAGGGATGCATGTATGTCCTTATTTCATCCAAAGTCTGGATCCACCAGGTGCCTGGACGGATTCCCATCTCAGCGAGCCTCAGAGCCTGAGATAGCAGCTTCCCGTTCCTCCACAGCTCAGCGCTCCAGTGAACGTGGACGAGCAAAGCAGTGAGCTGTTGATTGATAGTCAGCAGCCCTCTGCTCGGGGAGCTGTGAGAACAGAGCCATCGGCGACGTTCGATCACTCTGTTCTCAGTGAAGAGGTGCCGGGGGACTGATGCTGCATTCACCCAAATATGATGGAGGAAAAACCTCCAAACCCATACTTCTCTTTTAAGCTCTTTACATACAAGCGCACTGCTGCTTCTAAATCTTCCACTGAATCAATGTTCAGTCATGCTGTGCCACCAGAAGTTCCTTTTTACAAGATTAGTGGCTGAGATCCTTGCTACTCCCCTGGCTATTAGTCTTGTAACTTCCGGTCAGTAGTTCTGTGTTAGTGTAAGCAGGATGTTATTACACTGCTGCTCAATCCAGTGGGCAGGACCCTGGCATCAGACTCCCAGCCTGAACTATCCACTCTAATTGTGCTTTCTGAGGGACAGCCAAGGAGACTTCTGGTCTGTCTCACCCACCACAACATAATATTGTAATCCCGCAAATTCACAGAATACAGCCCCAGGGAGCTGTAGTTTGCAACTGCGGAGCTGTTTAGAGAGGATGTGCCATACCTGCATCTCTGAATACCTCTTCCGGTGGTAAAAACCCAGTGCTGTTTAAAAGATGCAGGAATGACTACATCACAATTTTTTTAAAGAGATATTTCTACCTAACTGGGCTCTTTTTCTTTTAGCAACAACAAGCTCTCTCACATGCATAAGGAACAGCTGCAAAGGTGACATTTTGCAGGTTTCCCAGAGTGCAGCTTTAAATACATTATACAAACTGTGTAAATACTGCTTGATTTCAAGCTTATAAAAAGAGTGCAATGCAGCAGGTGTTTAAATCCTCTGACATACGATGCAATGTAAGTAAGCGTACCTCTAGGAAGGTCAAAAGGAAGCTACATGTAGTATGCATTTACATTTCACAATAGATAAAATACAAAATGCATGGACTACACAGGCCAAGATAGAGGCGGCACATTCTGGGCCTCTAGTGCATAACATGTCCCCAATTCAAAGATATTAAGAAATTAAACATCCCCAGTGGGGAGACTGATCCTCTTTCCATGGGACTATAACAGAAAGTGAAGGAAATTAAAACAAACATTTGTAGTTGCCACTAGAACAGGAACAGAGGGGAAAACTTCCAATAGGTACACTCGTTTAGGCGAAAACTATCTACCCAACTATCTACCCAATTCCTTTCACTAAAGGACAGTAAGTGAAGGAAAATCTCCCTAGCAGGACAAAGATGGCATAAGGCAAAAAAAAAAAAATATCCTAATAGGGTTTTTAACATCTCTGTTTTTTTGGCTTTAGATATACTTTAAAGCAACAATGTACATAACGTAGTCTGGGTATCACTGATATTGTTATTCAATAAAGTAAACACTGCATTAAATGAGCTGTTTTAAACATTCAAGTGTATTGATTTTTAGTAAGCTATACATGTATAACTGCAAAAATTATAATAACTGACATTATGCAATCAAGAAAAAGAAAGACTTACTTCAGCTTTTCTGCTGGATTTTGATTTTCTTCATCTTCACTATCATTCATAGAGTTAGCAGAAGGGAAAGCAGCAAATGCTGCAGGGCTGTTTGCTGCTCTATTGTCAGAGGTCTGTGGACCAGAAGCAGTCGAACTTACGCTCCTTTGATCCACACCCCTTTGAGGGGAGCCTATTAAAAGAACGAAAAGGGAGAAAAACAAAAAACAAATGAAATGAAGAAAAACAAAAACTGCAGCACAGCAGAGGGCACACGTTAACGGTGATACAGATAAGAAGAGTTTTAGAACAACCTGAAAAATCTTAAATATATAAATGGAGAAATAAAACTAAAAACTTGAACTTAAACAGTCTACTACAACCCATCTCCTAGAGAAAAGAGACAGAGGCTGGGACAAGAGGTATAGCTAGTAGGGGAGGCAGTACTTCCTGTAGGCAAGGCATACGTACTTATGGCCTAGAGAAAAGTAGTGTCACCTAATAAATGAGTGAAGACAAAATTGCAGAGCAGCACAGAACTAATTAAAGACAGTAATTTTTGAAACAAATGAGATGTGGTGTACCAAGCGGTCCATAAGTCTACATGCAAACTACAGGCATCTTGTAAGCTTTAATAAAGCGCACTAGATTTGCACCTCTACTATAAGCAGCACAAAGCTACAGCTGAAATATGACAAAAAACTCATGTTGTTTAACAAGAGATCTGGGAACAGGAAAGTCTTGGCCCAAAGGCCAATATCGAAATATTCCCTTGCAAGAAAATTTGACACAAAGGTTTGATATGTCCAACTTGCAAACATAAATGTTCTTGAAAAAAACACAATTGAAAAATTTAAAACAACCTTGGACTGTGCCACTGTTTTATTATGTCCCATTTTTTGTGTTTGCCTGACCACATGAGAAATATAACATTCATTGTGAATTTCTATACTCACATGCAGTGTTATTTAAATGGTGATCCTGTAGTGTGTGGAGTTCTCCCAAAATAGAGTCCATTTTCTGTTTCTTTTCCAACAGTACTCCAACTTTACTAAAGAGTGGAGTTCTGTCCTCTAAAACTGGTTCAGAAATGGACGAGTTTAAACTTCGAGAAACCTCTCTTGTAAGGGAGAGGCTCTCTGCTTGTCTTCTATTATCTGGTACTGGAGGACTCTAAAAGTAAAATAAATAAATACACACATAATCTCTATCTTTTTTTTAAAAAAAAAAGCTTGTATTAAAAAGAACAAAATTTGGAAAACTGAAGTCCTAACAAATTAGCAAGGAGAAAATTTTTTTTAGACAGTATTCAGACAACACATCCATCTTACCTGAACATCATGCAGCTGGTTATGGAAACGCTGGATAAGGTCGTTCAATTCTTCATTTAGCTCTGATGTTAAGCTCAGTCCAGACACACTGCCAGTTGTCTCAGTAACAACTTCCAAGACTACAAAGAAAAAAAAAATATTATATACTTACGCACACACGTTTTAAATATAGAACCAAACACAGCCATGCAGCATACATACATGCACATACACCAATTCCACTAAGCATGATTTGTATCTCAAAGAAAACCTTTTAGAATGATTTTTGAATTCTTCAGGTCAATGGCTGAGAAAATGAGTTAGTTTAAAGTGGTTGTAAACCCACTTTTTGGACTTTTACCTATAGGTAAGCCTAGAATAAGGCTTACCTATAGGTAGTGGAAATACCTCCTATATGTGCGCCGTTTAGGAGATATTTCACTTGTAGTCTGCTGCAAATTCCAACAGCGCATGCGCGGAGAAGTAACAAAACTAAGTGCCGTTTCTTCCCTAGCCTATGCCATTAGTCGCGGCTCCCGTGCACATGCGCGGGAGTGACGTCACGCGGCTCCGGCGAATCACAGAGCCGGAGTCCGCGACCCTAAAGGAAGAGGGCCAGAAGATGGACGCTGCCCACACAGGGGACATCGCTGGATTCTTTTGCAGGTAAGTGGCACATAATGGGCTAGTATACGATGCATACTAGCCCATTATGCTTTTCATTTGCAGGCTGCAGCAGCGAGAAAAAGCGGAAGTAAAACCCATCAGGGTTTACTTCCTCTTTAACAACCAGAAAACTCAGATTTTCTGGAATGGTTGCCCATTATTTCTATCAAAGGTTTACTTTAAAAGGAAATCTGTCATAGAGAAACACAGAGGCTGCTATTGCTGAATTTACATCTTGAAAATACTACCTACCTGGTTGATATGCTGACCCTATTGTTTTGATACACAGCGCAAGAGATAGAATATTTATATATATATATATATATATATATATATATATATATATATATATATATATATATATATATATATATATATATACACACACACACACATACATACACACACACACACACACACACACAGTTGTGCTCATAGGTTTACATACCCTGGCAGAATTGAAGCTTTCATGGACATTTTTCAGAGAATATGACTAACACAAAACCATTTTTCACTCACGGTAAGTGTTTGGCTGAAGCCATTTATTATCAATCAACGGTGTTTACTCTTTTTAAATCATAACAAAAACTACCCAAATGACCCTGATCAAAAGTTTACACACCCTGGTGATTTTGGCCTGATAGCGTGCACACAAGTTGACACAAAGGGGTTTGAATGGCTATTAAAAGGTAACCATCCTCGCCTGTAACCTGTTTGCTTGTAATTAGTGAGAGTGTGAGTGTGTGTGTGTGTGAGTGTGAGTGTGTGTGTAAAAAGGTCAATGAGTTTCTGGACTCCTGACAGATCCTTGCATCTTTCATCCAGTGCTGCACTGACATTTCTGGATTCTGAGCCATGGGGAAAACAAAAGAATTGTCAAAGGATCTGCGGGAAAAGGTAGTTGAACCATATAAAACAGGAAAGGGATATAAAAAGATATCCAAGGAATTGAGAATGCCAATCAGCAGTGTTCAAACTCTAATCAAGAAGTGGAAAATGAGGGGTTCTGTTGAAACCAAACCACGGTCAGGTAGACTAACTAAAATTTTAGCCACAACTGGCAGGAAAATAGTTTGGGATGCAAAGGAAAACACACAAATAACTTCAGATAAAATACAGGACTCTCTGAAAACATGTTGTGTGGCAGTTTCAAGATGTACAATAAGGAGGCACTTGAAGAAAGATGGGCTGCATGGTCGAGTCGCCAGAAGAAAGCCATTACTATGTAAATGTCACAAAGTGTCCGGATTACAATATGACAAACACCACAGAGACAAGCCTCAAACCTTCTGACACAAAGTTATTTAGAGCGATGAGACCAAAATTTAGCTTTTTGGCCACAACCATAAACGCTACATTTGGCGAGGAGTCAACAAGGCCTATGATGAAAAGGTACACCATTCCTACTGTGAAACTTGGAGGTGGATTGCAGATGTTTTGAGGATGTGTGAGCTACAAAAGGCACAGGAAGTTTGGTCAACATTGAGGGCAAGATGAATGCAGTATGTTATTAATAAATACTGGAGGAACATTTGCATTCATCAGCCAGGAAGCTGCGCATGGGACGTACTTGAACATTCCAACATGACAATGATCAAAAACATATCCGGTCATTGGCTACAGCAGAATAAAGTGAAGGTTCTGGAGTGGCCATCTCAGTCTCCTGACCTCAATATCATTGAGCCACTCTGGGGAGATCCCAAACGTGCAGTTAATGCAAGACAGCCCAAGAATTTACAGGAACTGGAGGCTTTTTGCCAAGTGGAATGGGCAGCTTTACCATCTGAGAAGATAAAGAGCCTCACCCACAAATACCACAAAAGACTTCAAGCTGTCATTGATGTTAAAGGGGGTAATACAAGGTATTAAGAATTGGAGTAGGTAAACTTTTGATCAGGGTCATTTGGTTAGCTTCTGTTGCCATTATGATTTAAAAAGAGGAAACACAGTCGATTGATAATAAATGGCTTCAGCCAAACACTAACCATGAGTGAAAAATGTTTTTGCGTTATTATTCATATTGTCTGTAAAATGGCCAAGAAATCAAATTTTGCCAGGTTATGTAAACTTATGAGCACAACTATAATATAAAAAAATATATATATACACACACACATATATACAGTGGGGACAGAAAGTATTCAGACCCCCTTACATTTTTCACTGTTATATTGCAGCCATGTGCTAAAATCATTTAAGTTCATTTTTTACTCATTAATGTACACACAGCACCCCCATATTGACAGAAAAACACAGAATTGTTGACATTTTTGCAGATTTAAAAAACTGAAATATCACATGGTCCTAAGTATTCAGACTCTTTGCTGTGACACTCATACATTTAACTCAGGTACTGTCCATTTCTTCTGATCATCCTTGAGATGGTTCAACACCTTCATTTGAGTCCAGCTGTGTTTGATTATACTGATTGGACTTGATTAGGAAAGCCATACACCTGTCTATATAAGACCTTACAGCTCACAGTGCATGTCAGAGCAAATGAGAATTTGCAGAGGTCTAAAATGGAGCTTTGCCTACTGAACTGCCGGTATGGAAGAGGTCAGGGTTCCCAGGGCTGACATGATCATCCTGATGGACAGAAGCTGACTGGACTTTAACAGTGACACCACTTCTACCAACTTTTTCTGTTTTTCTTCTGGGAGAAAAATTTTTTGCTCCAAAGAGTTGATACGGAAACCCAGGAATAATACTTCCTGTGAGGGAATCAGATTTGACTTTTGAAGGTTTAAGATCCACCCTTTGGATTCTAGGTGAACACTGGCTCTCACCAAGTTTTCCTGATGTCCTTCTCTGGTTTGAGCAAAAAACAGCAAGTCATCCAGATAATGAATCACTGAGATTCCTTCTAGACGCAGAGGCTCCAATGCTTCTGCCATTATTTTCGTGAACACCCTTGGGGATGATGACAGGCCGAATGGGAGTGCTCTGAATTGCAGGTGTACCACCTTCCTCCCTTCTTTCAGTGCTAACCTCAGATATTTCTGGGACCTGGCAGCAATAGGAACGTGGAGGTAGGCATCTTGTAAATCTATTGATACCATGTAGCACCCTTGATTCTGGAGGTTTTTTACTGAGAAAATGGAATCCATCCGAAATCTTCTGTACTCTGATTGATTTAGCATTTTGAGATTTAGGATGAGACGGAACTTTCCTGAAGGTTTCTGAACAAGGAATACATGCGAGTAGGAACCCTGCAAGAACTCCCCTGTAGGGACCGGAACAATGACTCTCTAGGATTTCAGTTCCGGAATAGGGACTTCATGGCGAAAGCCTTGACCGGATCCCTTGGGACATTTGTCACCAAGAATCTTTTTGGAGGTTCTTCTGTGAATTCTATCACGTATCCCTGGGAGAACATATTCACAATAAACTGGTTTGAAGTAATGGCTCTCCACTAAGAAAAACTCCTGGAGTCTTCCTCCGACCTTGGGGGGAGGGGGGGAGTCATTGCAGTTTTCCCGGAGGTCGCAGGAGGATTGAAGAGCACTCAACTCCTACCCTTGGGCTTCTGGGAAGACCATGGCTTCCTCTTGCTCTGCGTTTTTCCTTCCTGCTGCCCTTTTTGAGGCCTAAAAAAATGCCTACGGGTCTGCACTTCTTTTTATCAGCCGTACAGTCAAGAATGAACTCCAACTCCGAACCGAACAGCAAATCTTATGAAAAGGGAATGCTACACAGCCTGTTTTTAGATGCATCATCCCCATGCCAAGTTTTCAGCCACGAGGCCTCCTAGCAGAGTTCGTTAAAGCTGCTGACCTGGCTAACATGTGAATAGATTGCGCTGAAGCATCCGCAATGTATGATATTGCTGCAGACAAAGTTGAAAAGGAGTCCAGAATCTCCTATTTTGGGAAATCCGCCGTAACATGGACCTTCAGCTGGTTAACCCAGTGTTTCAAGTTCCTAGCAACACATCTTGCCGGGTTCTTTTAAGAAGCAAGTCCATCCTTTTATCTATGGGCTCCTTTAGTGTGCCCATATCTTTAAAAGCGAGGTCAGTAGACTTCGAGACCTGTGAAAAGGTGGAATCTAGTTTTGGAACTTTGTTCCAGATAGAGTCAGGACTTTCTTCAAATGGAAATCTCCTCTTGTGAGCCTGGGAAAAGAATGTCTTTTTCCCAGGTTCCAGCCACTCATTTTTAATCAGATCTGTGATTATTGAATGGACTGGTAAAGAATGGCCTTTTGAATCTCCTAAACCAGCATACATGCATGCAGGGAGAGTTCCTTCTTTTCCTCTTCTATTCCCAAAGTAGCATGGATTACTTTCAAGAGTCCTCCAACCTCTTCTAGCAACATCTTGTACTTAGAAGCGGCATCTGCTTCATTTTCCTCCTCCTCAGAATCTGTTCCATCTGGAGCGAGGGAAGAGGATTCTTAGGAAGTGTTCTGGGAGATCGGACCCCCATTAGTATTTGAGAGCCGCCTTGGGGTTCTGAAGATGGCTGCGGAACCCTGGGTTCCCCTGAGGGACCTGGTTCCTCTCTTAGGTTTGACCTAAAAGCTTGAAAGGTGGCACGGAGCTAATCCTTAATAGTTGTAACCAAATCGCCACAAATGCATGGCGACTCCTCCCTGACTAGATTTGCAATGCAATCTGTGCAAAGCGTTTTGGTACAAACTTCGCTTAATTTCTGTTTGCAGACAGGGCACCTTCTCTTGAACGGCTGGACAGAACCTTTGGCCTGGACAACCAGAAGAAAAAGACAAAGAATCACGCTGAAAAGGCTGCTACACAGCACAGATAAGACACCCAGGTGCACTAGGAAAGACAACTTCTTACTTCCCTGTGCCCAGCAAGCCACCACCACCACCAACCCAAGGTCCTCTGTTGCTAGGCAGACATGCTAACCACTACTAGCCACTGCAGCAAACATTCCCAGGGAGATAGGGGTGGGGGGGGGGGTGAGTAACCTCCCACAGGAGAAAACGGCCCAGAGTAACAGAGGGCACAGTCCATTACCTTGACGGTGCCTTGGCTTGCCCCCTTATCCGCTGCATCGCTCTCCATAGCTGCAATGCGGACGCATTGTGAAGAAATGCCGGTTCTGGATTCAAAAACACCGCCGTGTCGACCCGGAACTTTAAGGCACCAGGTGACCCTGCCCTCTCCCCCTGCGCTTGCGGCCGGAAATGATGTTGCGCGCCGACCCGGAAGTACTGCCCCTTAATATACAGGACCCAGCCCAGGCTCTCCTCGGCCACCAGAACAATGGCGGCTGCTCCATTTTCCTCGCTTATACCGCGATGCAGGCGTCAGCAGGAAATATAAAATTAAACCACCCGTCTAAAGAAAAAGGGGGGGCAGCGCTGTCAGTCCGTACAGGCTCTCCCCGAGCACAGAAGGGGGAGAGGGAGCCCACAGTACCGTCCAACAGAAGGCAAGTGGGAGGATCACACTCGCA
Organism: Aquarana catesbeiana; assembly: GCF_042186555.1. NCBI lineage: Eukaryota > Metazoa > Chordata > Amphibia > Anura > Ranidae > Aquarana > Aquarana catesbeiana. The sequence continues at coordinate 808,980,867 of NC_133324.1, forward strand.
GAAAAAAAAAAAGTTGACAGGTGAGAACCTCTTGTCTCCCAGGAAAGCCCTAAGAGGTGTTCCTCCAGCTGGAGGAAACACAAAAAACTGATGGAAGCAACGTGGAGGCCTCCTATTAAAAGACTTAATTGATGAGGTGTTTCCTGTGGGAGGAGGAGCCATGATCTCTCGGCTGCTGTCCTGAAAGACGTTTTGAAAAGTATATTTTAATGTACTTTAATGTCAGAAAAAGTATCCAGATCTCGATTTTTTTTTTTTTTTTTACTCATGAAAAAAAACAAACAAAAAAAACAAAACTTTTCTTTCACCTTCAAGTTAAACTGCTGCCTACAGGAGGATTGGACACTTAAAAAAAAAAAAAAACAAAACAAAAAAACAAAAAACAACTTTAGTCCAGCCCTGGATTGCCCCTCCTACTGTGAGGAGTACAACAAAAACTACAATTTCCTTTTTCTCATTCTTTCGCGTTAGGGACATCCATAAGCAATCCTTCAGTGGAGTGGGCAATGCAGCAAACCACCACTAACAGGTAAAATATGAACCATATAAAAACTGGTAACTGCCTGCAATTCTAAAGCTGCCTGAAAGCCCAAATGCGAAAAAGCTGGCAACAGCCACATACCCTACTTGGTAACAAAAAATGTGAGCGAGAGCTAGCTGGTTGCCTAGTACAAGGAAACAATGACTGATGCCAAAACAACAAGAAACACATATATACCCAGTGAAGTATATCCTTGACAGAGAAATTAGAAAAACAATCCATAAAGACAATAAACTCAGAAGATGGTCTACCAGGTTCAACAGGAAGGGCGGAAAGAAAACTATCAACCTACAGGAACTATAAAAAGGGATGAACACAAGGTAGTCACTAACCAAGGAGACAGCCTGAACTATAGTCAAAAGGAAAAGAAGCACCTCATCAACAGTGAGGATGAAAAGAGGGACCAAAGAAAAACCCTCTTGTTTGAGGAAGGCTGTCAGGTCAGATGCTCACCTCACAAAGGCAATAGTGACAAGAAAAGAGCCTTAAACTACATTCACACTGGCGATTAAGGTTGGTGTGAATTGTAGCAGCAGTTCCTTCTGTGGATGTCAGCTGACCAATGCAGCCGCCAACGCCATACACTATAATGACAGGTCTTCAGTGACCGCAGCTATTCGCAGTTCTCTGCACAGCCAGCGATTACCTTCAGTGCTTGCTGCTGGACGCACTTTGTGTGCTTCCTAAAAACACAGAGAACTTAGTTTTGATCCCACTGTGTCACAAGGGACCAAGGTGTCCGTTTATCAAGCAGTGGAAAATATCCGCTGCTCAGTTATCTAGCATTGGAATCAAAATGGGGGGTGGGTACAGCGCTACTCCAGTGATGTTATAAAGGTAATTACACAATAAGCAGCTAACACACCTCTAAGACAAAGACAGAAGTAATTGGATCGACAAATATATATAACGTGTAGCGCTATGTGTATAAACAAAAAAACTTAAGTTGGAGCCATCTTTCAATGGCCAAAAGTGAACATGAAAAATACTTCAAAAATGAAATAAAAGTGACTCTATACAAAAAGTGCACTATATAATACAAAATGATATGTAAAACATAATAATATCAACAATACACCAGTAAAATGTGAAGACAGGACCAAATTATAATTAGATGGGAAATCAACCCAAAGAAAAGTCTGTAAATAATTAAAATTGTGTTCCTGGTGAAAATCAAAAACCACCACCGACAGTCTTTGAGGATTAACTGATGAAAACAACAACGGAATGTCACTGATGGGTGAGGAGGTAAAACACCAAATGAAATGTGACGTCTTGAATAGGTCTTGAATAGGTAACAGGACCATCACCAAATCATCTGCGGAGGCTTACCGGAAGTAGGGGACTTGAAAAGACATACGTCTTACAAGTCTCAAAACGCTTGTTTAGCCGCCAATTATTTACAGACTTTTCTTTGGGTTGATTTCCCATCTAATTATAATTTGGTCCTGTCTTCACATTTTACTGGTGTATTGTTGATATTATTATGTTTTACATATCATTTTGTATTATATAGTGCACTTTTTGTATAGAGTCACTTTTATTTCATTTTTGAAGTATTTTTCATGTTCACTTTTGGCCATTGAAAGATGGCTCCAACTTAAGTTTTTTTGTTTATACACATAGCGCTACACGTTATATATATTTGTCAGTTATCTAGCATTGACAGAGGAGATGTCTCTCTTCTGAGTGCCAGTTTATGAAGCGGTGTAGATCGCTTCTCCTTTTGAGATGTGAAGCAATCTACAAACACTTCGAACAGTGGAGAATCCCCCGTTACAGTAACCTCGTGAGACATAGCGAGATTACAGTACCAGAAATTCACTTTAACACTCTGGTGTCTGTTTATCAAGCAGCGGTAAATTACCGCTGCTCAGTGCACGGACATTCTCATGGAAATTCCACTTTAAGTGATGGTGACCCCCTGACATGCCACATTTGGCATGTCATTTTTTGGGGGGGGGGGGGGGGGGGGGGGAGATAACCAGTTTTTATGGGCACCTCACCTCTCCCACCCTGCAATGTTCTGGGAGTGCACGCTCGGCTGCGAAGCCACACCCGGGCCCCCACAGTTAGAATGTCGGCGCCTCGGAAAGGTGAGGGGCTTTGTGAGCCTGCATCGCTGGACAGGCGAGGTGTTTGATTATTAAAAGTCAGCAGCTACAATTTTTGTAGCTGCTGACATTTAAATGGGTGGAACTCCGCTTTAATGAAATAATTAGTCCCCCTACACAAAATATATATTATATACACACACACCAAAAAGACAGCGGCACTCAGGGGTCTTGAAAGGTGAACGCACAATGGTTAAATTCAACGTTTCGACAAGGCACAAGCTCAACTGCCTCAGGATGCGAGCTTGTGCCTCGTCAAAACGTTGAATTAAACACCATTGTGCGTTCGCTTTTCAAGACCTGTGCATGCCGCTCTCTTTTTTGGTTTATATGCACTAGTATATACTGTGCATCCGAGCCCATTTTTGATCCCTGATTTGTGTGCGTTGACAACCATTGGATATAGATATATATCACTATCTATTATACACATAAACATGGCAGGGAGACAGGTTAATTGTCTCGGGGGGTCTGATCGAGGTAGAAGTCAATATTCCCCCTCAGTTCCCCCGGGATTCTCTATTCTCTCCCTGAATCTCCACCTCTGAGCTGGTGAATCTGGGAAGAAGAATTCTGACAGAGATCGCCAGTGAAGTGCTCAGATCGCACCTTCATAAAACTGGCCGTTCCAGCGTCAATCAGTGACAGCTTCTCTGTTGCGGAGATAACTGGGGAAAAACATGTTCTCCCCTGATGATCTGCGTTTCATAAACAGTTAATGAACTGAGATCAGTTCAGTATTTCATAATCAGACACCTAACTGTGCAAGACAAATGGGAGCTCCCCATAGAGGAACGGAGTATAAGGTTTATCTTAACAAAAAATAGCAAGAAAGCAGACCTAATGGTGTGGAAGGCCAAGCTCGTGTCCCGCCTATATGCAAGTAGGGGAACACCACTGGGGCAAAGCTCCACGATAAACCTTGTTAAAATACCCTACTACCTATCCTTGAACATAGCAAAAGTCACAGGATTACAGATTTCCCGTGAACAACAGTCAAGAGCAACAACTGGTTGATTAAGAACATTTGCCCAGGTCAATCCAGAACAAGAAAGAATGCCAGAAAACCATCCCTCTCTCAAGTATGCCAAGTGTTTAGAGATCCCACAGAGTCACAAAATCATTCCCTGGTACTGCCAGAGAACTTCTACACCTGGAAATGAACCTGTCCACCATGTAGTTGAACCAGGATATCAGGGGGGCCCACATCCAGTGTCCTCCACACAGGTTCTGGAATGCATTTAGGCAAGTGAACCGCTCCAGCACATACAGAAATAACCAACTGAAGGAAGCATGACCTTCAATTGACTGCACCCGAGATGGACCACCTTAACCACTTCCATACCACAGGCCATCATATGACATCCTGGGCTTTCAGTGGTGATATCCGAATGAGGTCTGCAGCTGCAGGCATCATCCAGATATAGTTTTTTTCAAACGGCGATTCCCTACACCATATGAACGATCATAGCAGCAGTTCAGCCGCTTGATTGTTCTTACCAACGACAGGAGGGGACTCTCCCCCCTCCCACTGCCCTCCAGTGCTTCTCCAGGCTCTCCTGTGCGATTGGGGACCCGGAGAAGGAATCCGCCGCCGCCAGAAGTCAGAGAAAACCGAGGGACAGATGGTCCCCGGCAATCTCTATGACTCTTGGAGGCCCGGGCAAGACGTTATGACTGCACGTCCAGGACGCCAGAAGTAAACAAAGCCGTGATCCCAGCTAGAAGCATCAGATCGTTTATTTATTCTGATATGATGCTTTCCAGCCTGGAGGAGAAATGTGGGGTCTTATAGACCCCACATCTCTCCATAAAGAGGACCAATCACCCACTATTTCCATTACAAGGGATGTTGACATTCCTTGTAATAGGAATAAAAGTGATCAAAACACATTTTTTTTAAAGGGGAAGTGTAAAAATAAAAAAAGTTAAAGTAAAAAAACCAAAAAAAAACCACAAAAATTCAAGCGCCCCCGTAAGTTTGCACGCAGCAGAAGAGGCATACGTAAGTCACGCCCGCATATGTAAACGACATTCAAACCACACAAGTGAGGCATCACTGCGAACGTTAGAGCGAGAGAAATAATTCTAGTCAAAGACCTCCTCTGTAACTCTAAACATGTAAAAAAAAATTTAAAGTGTTGCCTATGGAGATTTTTAAGTACCGAAGTTTAGTGCAATACCACGAGTGTGGGCAATTTTAAAGCGTGACATGTGAGGCATCTATTTACTCGGTGTATCATCATCTGTCACATTATACAAAATAATTGGTCTAACTTTAATGTTTATTTTAATTCATTAGGATGTTTTTTTCCCCAAAAACCAAAAATAAAAAAAAATTGCAAAAAACTACTGCGCAAATACTGTGTGACATAAAAAGTTATAAAAGAATATATATTTATATATAATGTTTGGGGGGTTCTGAGTAATTTTCTAGCAAAACAAAATATGATTTTTACAAGTAGGAGAGGAGAGCTAGAACTTGCGCAGTATAAAAGTGGTTAATAGTAGAGACACTCCAGCATTGTGGCCTAAGCTGCCTGCAAGCGATGAGGATTGTAGTGCCCTATTCTGATGAACCAGGATCCAACCTAAACATTGAGAAATATGGACAAATTAGAAAGGCGTTGTCTAACAAATGACACGCCAATTGTTTCCTCCACAGGGCATCCAAGTACTGGATGCCACAATGGGAATGCCATGAGACTGGGTATATGTAAATAAAATATTCCAGCTGACCACAGAGTCCCTCAGGGGAAAAGTATGGTAGATCTGATGGATAGCATTTAAAACTTTTGGACTTATAAGTCCCAAAAGAGGCAAGTATTCTCTATGGGGGAGAGAACAGTGACTAATCCATAGTACACACTGGCCAAATGTCAGATGGCTGTCAAAGAGGTATGATCAAAAGAGGTCTGCCGATCGGCTTCTGATCAGCACGCTCAGCCATTGGTTGAGCAAGCTGACTGGAGTGTGTTCTGGCAGGGGGACAGTCCCACCTGTCAGAACACAATAGAACAGCAGGGGAGATAGTTGTACTAACTTTGCATAGTTAGTACAGCGATTCCTTCTGAGCTGTCTGTTTTTTTTTTCCTTAAGCCCTGCTGGTAGAATGAAAAAAAAAAGTAGTACTGTGTAACATGCTTAAGATGTACCAACTCCCCAGACCGATTTGGCACAAGAGCTAGGACAATTGGTACAAGGTACAGAAGACCCCAAAGTGGCAGAGGTAAGTTTGCTGCTTTGTAGCGTGACACAGGAAGGAAGGTCGAAGAGGTGGAGCCAAAAGAGGAAGCTGGAAAAAGTCGTCAAGTCTATATTCTGAGAATGTCAACACTTTAGAAAGTGTGCTTCTTTATGTTAGTAGAGCGATCTCTCCTGCTATGCTACTTTGTTCTGACAGGGGATCTTCTCCCCGTCATGACACACTGATCAGCCATTGCTTGCGAGTGCTGATCAGATGCCGGTCGGCTGCCATTTTCAGCATGCCCATTTGGCAGAAGCCGAACATCAGGCCAGCTTCTGTCAGACAGTCTGCTGTACACACTGAACGAATGTCGGCAGGTTTCTGTTCAACTGGCAGATACCTGCAGATGTTCGGACCATGTGTACCAGCCTTAGGTTTCGTTGGCCTCATACTTCATAAGTAAAGAAACAAAAAGCCCAGTAAGCATGTGCATCAAAAGCATCTCCATGCCCCATAGAGAAGGGCCTCAAAGAGAGTGAAATGGAAAGGTCTTTGCAGCTGTAGGGGCTCTAAGACTGAGCACAGATTGGAGATAGCAGGCTGATCCTCGAGTTTCAGAGTAATGCACACCACATCAATAAGAGCCAAAATTTGTAGTAATGGCAGACTGACTGCTCAAGGATAATTTCATCTGGAAAAGAATGGAGCGACTCGTGATGGCTCAGCGGGCAGACCAGGCACAGAACCAATACAGCAAGTTACTGAAGCGTGCTTAAAGTGGAACTGTGGAAGTCAGAAAATGTAGTCCTGCTAGATGACTTCAGGCTGGCCCTTTAATATAATATGAAAAATAAAGGGCCTATATGGTTTAAAATCCAGTAATACATTGTCTCACCCTGCTCTGCACAGGCTTAGTTGATCTCTATTTTTGGGCACTGCGCTGAATTTGTAGAAGCCGATCTGCTGACACCCTAAAGATTTACTGCTGTTCAGGAGCTTTGGGCTTCAGATAAATGGCAGCCTCCGGAAAGAAGAAAACAGCAACAATGCTGGAAGCAATTTACAGCACACACTAATTTTGGTAGTATAATTATTACAGTGGAATGTATGTTCCTTGCTACAGAACATTGTCAGTAGTGGTAACAGTAGTAGGGGCTATATTGGGCTGGCTTTCAGTTTGCCAGTGTCCAATCCTCCTGTAGAACGCAGTACAATGCAAAGGTAAAACTCTTCCTGTGACCCTGAGGCTGCGTTCACAACTGAGCATAGCAAGAACTCTGATATTTTTTTTTGCCCACATGGCTGACTTTGCCTACTTTTTTCTGTACGCTTTGTCACACGTGAAAACACCTATGTTTATTTACTAAAACTGGAGCGTGAAAAATATGGTGCAGCTGTGCATAGTAGCCAATCAGCTTCTAACTTCAGCTGGTTCCATTAAAAGAGAAGTATGGGAATTTTAAAATTTTTTTGGGGAATACTAATCTAGGTGGAGAACTGAGCGATCAAACACCGCCAATCACTCAGTTCTCAGAGATTCTGGAGCAGAAAGTTGGTGACTGTCAGTCACGAGCTCTCTGCGCTGCCCCTCCCCCGTGTTTACTGGAGCGCAGGGATGTGGAGTTGATAGAGTGGCCAGCTCAGGCTTTTAGAGGCTCACTGAGAGGCTGAGCCAGGTGCCAGTCCAGGCATGTGGGTGAACCCCAACCACAGAGTCGCAATCTTTCCTAAGCCTGGACCGGCTCTAACGACAGCTGACAATGGGTCACAGGAGCGCAGAACAAACTGCACTCCTGTGATCCACAGGGGAAGTACAGCCAAACAAGCTTTGGCTGTACTTCTCCTTTCAGCTTTGACAGAAAAAACTGGAAGCGGATCGATTTCCTAGCAGAGCTGCACCAGATATTGCACTCTCCAGTTTTAGTAAATCAACCCCCAAGTGTGAATGGAAGCTCAATGAAGGAGAAAGAAGTATTATTAATTCTTCTGTGCAGTGCATGGAGTAGGTCAATCCACTGACAGTAAATGTGAATGTACATTGTGTTAAGATTTTACTATTTTTTTTTAATGCCTTAGATGCTGTAAGGGAACTGGGAAGGAAATACCTCACTTGTTTATATTGTTAAGAAGAAAGAAATGGCTCTTACCAGAGTCATCCATCACAGCGATTGCTTGTTCGGTCTTGTGTTGTAAGGCAAGAAGAGCTGCCTGCCTTCCCTTTAAGGCCCTGAGCTGCTCCTGCTGTTGAAGGATCCTTGTCAGCAATGCATGTTGCTTTTTCATATTTTTTAATTCTTCTTTGGCCTCTTGTTGAGGATCTAACGCCTGCAAATGAAACAGTAATTTACTATAAAATTCAAGTGACTCACATAATACTTTGCAAGTATTACATAAAGATCTAGCCCTTGTATGAAAAATGTCTAGCAGAAATGTACTTCTATGAATTAGACCACACATTGGTATGTTACTATATACCTCGCAATCACAAAAACTATAAATTGATATCGGACTTGACGGTATAAAATTACTCAAACAGGCAAAAGCATACAGAATATGCAGTGCTGAGGGTTATTTGTATTAAACTATGTAATCAAAAGACACTTTAGCAGTTATTGCTTCACTTCTACACTGTACATCATAAAAAAGATTTTTGACTTGCCAGCGAAATTACTTTTTTTTAGAGAACAGTACAGGACACAGGCTCCTCCCAATCCCAGCTAGCCACAATTTTGTAGAAAGCCAACTGGATCATGTATCGAACAGATCAAGAAAAGCATGACTTAGAGAATCTTATAGCACCTTACACCTAAAACTGTCATCAGATGAGACTTGAAGGTGGAGGTCTGAGAAATAGATGCCCAATATGGAAAAGCCCATAAAGAACTAAAAGGTCTGTGGGAGTGAACTTTAACAGGGATGAGAGGAACCCAATCCTTTATGCCAGAAGTTCTATTGATGACATATCTATTCCACCTAGCAATGGTGGAGTAAGAAGCAGAGAGTCCCGTTGGACCCTTTATAATAGCACAAAGAGGGAATCAGATTACCTAACATGAAGCTGTAGCAGGGAGCTAGAGCTTCTCAGTGCATTACATCAAGACAGTGGATGTCCTTAGGATGTTTCAAAGCAGGATATAAGGAGGGAAAGACGATGTCCTGGTTGAGGTGTAAAGAAGAAAACCACCTTCGGGGGGCGGGGGTAAAGGTCTTAGGCCTCGAGACGACCTTGTCATTGCCCAAAACTAGGAAGGACTCTTAGAGGATAATGTCAGTACTCAGAGACCCTCTGCACAATGGTGACAGCAACAAGAAATGTGACCTTGGATGTAAGGCCAGAATAGTTTTTCAGGTGTAAAGGCAGACTTTTTGAGAAATCAATTTAGGCCCCTGTCCCTCAGAACCTGGGCAATGCTGTTAAAGCCAGCAAATTAGAACTAGGATGGTGGACTGGACCCACAGAGAGTACAAGTTTTTCCAAGTACCACATAATCTGGGACAATTCACTGCGATGAGAATCACTGGACAATCCTTTCTTTATCCTGTGAGGAAGTGGGAGAAGCTGAAAAGTCAGTAAAGTGTAGATCAGGTAAATTGATCCCATAGTGTCCCTAGAGTGTTCACTGCGAAACCCAAGGATCCATGGACCTAGCAACAAATTTGTCGACTAAGACCTTTTGTTCCAGCTGCTTGCGGCTGTGATCAGCTATGGTTACTGAACGGATCTCCAGCGGGTATTCAGCGTTCGGGAAATCTCAAAGTATGGTGTTTTGCATATCCGGTGAAGAAGCCTCTATTATAACCCAGGTGCTTACCAATTTTCGGTGGCTGTATCTGAAAAAGATGGCAGCATGAATGCAGAAACATACTGCATGCATTCTCAGCAGAAGAGGTGGGTGGAAACAAGTCATCTGGGAGGCCTGAGGCAGTTACCTCATCCATCTGAGAATACAGTAATTCCAGACAGAAGCAAAAAAACGCTCAATTGACTATCGTTCACTAAAAATCGTTACAAGAAAAAAAAAATGGCATGGGGTGCCACAATAAAATTAACAGCCAAATCCTCTGCCTACTAAACTGCACAGTGTCCCATGACTGGCAGATAGTGTTGATTAAAGCCAGGAAACAGATCCAATATACAGGGAAACTTTATCTTACCTTATCCATAACACAAGACCTATTAAGATCCAGAATTTGCTTGTCATGATAAGCATAACCCGAAGGGGCCTTCAGGGTTGGAAAACCATATAATTGGACAAGTATAGCACTCTGAAGTTAACATCAAAAGTTACACTATCTGCCCAGTAAATGTGCAGTGTACACAAATACAATGATACACAAAGTACAAACTCAGGGATCTGTTATAAGCCACATGGCAATGTTTACATCATGGCAATGTTACATCATGCCACATGGCACATGGCAATGTTACATCATGCCCATGGCAATGTTTGATTTTTAACAGTCTTCTAGTGGAAAGCTTTCAAATCTATAAAAACACTCATGCAACAGTAATAAAAGCCAAGCTGAGATGAGCCTCGCCAATTCTGGTGATCCATACAAGAATGACCACAGTTACTACCTTTCAAACACAATATATATATATATATATATATATATATATATATATATATATATATATATATATACATACATACATACACACATATACACATACATATATATCCTTAGTATAATAGCTGGACACAGGTCTTTAAATGCCTTATATGGGTATCCACAATGAAAAGGAAATGATACTTTGTCGTAATTCATCTATACAGATATACTGAAATGAACTAAAGGACCGTCACATCTGAACTGAGAAACTAAAATCAACGTTTTTCATCTGCAGCATTCACAGTAGCAGCCAACAAATAAAAAGGTAGCAGTAACAGAGTAACAGAGCATTCTTAAGTGAGGAGATCAGGGTTAGATTGTTCTATGAGAATGTAAAACCTTTTCAACTTGCAGGAAAAATTCTTTTCCACATTTACAAAGGAATATTTTGCTAGATGCGATTGATGGACTACTGAACTTTTCATTTGCCCATCCCACAATCAGAAATGCAGCCACAAGCCACAAAGAGTTGCAGAAAGCAAGGGTATATGCACTGAGAGTGAAAAAGTAGTAATGTGGTTGAATTATTTTACATTGTCGGTTAAATATATACCTTTGACTGTAATCCATACTGCAGAAGGTGAATGCTATGTGGCCTCAGTTCCCTGTCACTGACAGCTGGGCTTTCACCCTTACTTTGAGAAGAGGTAGAGATGCCGAATTCTGAAACTTTCATTTGTAAGCTGTCTAGATTGTCTTCAATGCAGGGCCGACTATGAGATATCTCCTTTGTTAAACAGTTAAATTTGTTAGAATTTGCCACACAAAAGCAAATGAAAACTGCATTTTTAAAACCTACAACAAATAACTAAATCGGGAGTAGTGCTTTAATCTCATTTCACTACTTTTCCTGCTAATCATATCACACAGCAAGCGCTTGCCTCAAATGTCAAAAAATATAGTGATTCCAACTAAAACAAGTCAAGGTAATATGGTCTTAACGAGAAAAAAATTAGAAGGAAAGTATAGAGTGTAACTTCTGGCCTTTCCTTCTAAAAATGCTAGTTGCCTTACTGCCATTTGCAGCTTACCAGTTATTAGATATGATGGCTGTATTCATTTTCTTTTTTAGGCTCTCTTTCTTCTGCTTTCATCTAGTGTTCAAGCCAGTATGCGTGTTTTTCAAAAGAACAAAGTCTCTTGCAGAAGTATCAGTTACAGGGATGAGACAAACCATTTACCACTGCCAGGGGTGCTTACAATGATCAGCTTTTATGTAAAACCTTTATCCCACAAGGAGAAAAAATCCATTTGCTTTAACTGCTTATAAAACCTTATCTGGAGTTTGGTTTCGTTAGTGTGCCCACTGACTGGGAACAATTATACAGATAATGACACATTGTAACGAGTCAGTTGTTCCGCCAAGCGCCTTTTCAATCCTCAGAAACCTCCAGCTGCAATCTTCTGCAGGAATTGACACTTCCGAGATTTTCTCTTCTGGGTCACTGACCTTCCTGTAACACAGGAATAGAGGTCTGCAGGAGGAACCAACAAGCTCTTGTGAGGACAAGGAGATCAAGACTCCCTAAAGGGTGTTCATTTCTGCAGAAGACTTCAGTCATGAATTTCTGTTGATCAGAGTGGCGCTTGGCTGTGCAGATAGGCAAGCAACTCCTTTTCTTTTTATACGTACAGAACTTATAGACTTTTTGCTATATCTTCTGGTCCACTAAAATGTGCTGTTATGTGGTTAGTTGAAAGAAAGAATAAAGTGTAAAGGAATGCAGCTGGTTACCAGGAAACAAAAGCTGGCCATACATTGATCAAAAGTCAGCTGGTTTAGCAGGGACAGTCTGAATTTTGATCAGTGTGGCGCTGTACCTGCTCGATCGAAGTTGATCGTTTGAAAACAAAGTTGGAAGCCTTTAATCAATCAGCTGCTGTTGAGTGTATTCTGAGAGTGCTGGGTGCTGCAGTCAGAATACAATGTCTGGGGTCGAGGATTCCACCTGTGTGGATGGAGGAATCTATTAGCAGGCTGAATGAAAAGAAAGAAAAATACTAAGTTTGGGTTCCTTCAAAGGACTTCAGCTAGGAATTCCTGAACTGAAGTGGTGTTCGGTGGAGCAGAAAGCAGGAGAGGTCAGCATTCTCCTTTACAGGTACAGAATTTCTGGCCATTGTTAATTCATTTCAAAACAGAAAGATAAGCAATGGGAGCGCCTTTATTTCCCTTAATCACAGGTGTAGTTGTTTAAAAGAGGTTGTAAAGCCTCTAGTTTTTTCACCTGCATGCATTTTATGCATGCAGGTGAAAAACCTTCTGTGCTGCAGCTGCCCCCAGAGCCCCCCCCCCCTTTTCTTACCTGAGCCCATCCGTTCCAGCGATGTGCACGAGCTTAACTAATCCAGTCACTGTCTCCATCCTCATTGGATAGATTGATAGCAGCAGGAGGCATGGGCTTCCGCTGCCATCAATCAAATCTAGTGACACAAGAGCGGGGGGCGGGGCCAAGTCCTGCTGTCTGTGTCAATGGACGCAGCAGCGGGACTATTAAGTGCGCCCGCATGGGTGCCCCCCCAGGGAAATCATCTCTCCGTAGGCACATCCGTTGAGGAGCCAGGACCACTATCGGGGCATCCCAGAAGAAGAGTATCGGGATGCTCTTTGCAAAACCATTGCATAAAGCAGGTTAGTGTAACATGTTTGTTATTTGAAAAGAAAAAAAAAAATGAACCTTTACAGTCACTTTAAAGACATTTCTAAAAGCTGACCATTTCAATTGCCATCTCGCCAAGCACTTGTAGTTTAACTTGAGCATCTTGCAATTGACCGACGTGGCGCTAACCCTCCTCAATATTTGCCAAATCTCTGGCTCTTTAAGCTGTATATCTAATTCCTTCTCCCACTTCTTAATAAATGGTGGGATCTCCGACCCTTTCATTTCTATTAACACTCTATAGATCTTACAAATCCCCCTCCTCCCCGTTTTCTCCATGCAAATTTTCTCCAAGGGCCGTAAGTTTTTGGCTGATCTAATGGGCTGCGGGAGTGTATTAATAAAGTGGTTCAATTGGCTATACCGCCATGGATCTATAACCAGCAATTCACCTTTATTTTTTAAATCCTGATATGTACATATTTTAACTTGTTCCATGACGTCCTTTAGTTGTGCATCCTCCTTTAATATCCACTTCCGAAACAAGTACTCTATTCCCCGGTGTAAAATAATCTGTATCTTTCAATGGGATTAAGGGTGAATTAAACTCCCAATGCTCCTTTTTGTGCAAAGTATCCCAAGTAGTTAGTGCATGTCTGGTGATATCCTGTGCGTCCATGCTTAGTTTTCTAAGTTGTGGTGGGATCCATATTATCTTACCCATTGTGACTTTACAAATTGTGCTTTCCATTTTAACCCATCGCTTTTCCTTATTATTTTTAGCCCATTCTATTATTCATGATAGAATAATTGCCTCGTAATAATTTCTAATATCAGGTGCCCCCCCTTTGCCTTATCTTTACTTCATCCAAATGAACCTTAAGAACATAGTGTGCAATGTTTTAAGGTAGACTTGTGGAAGTGGAACCGGGAGCATTTGCATCGTATATGTAATTTTGGGTAGGATTACCATCTTGTATATGTTGATTCTTCCGGCCCACGATAGCTGTCCTCTTGTTATTCTATTCAACTCTTTTTTGATCTCGTTAGGAATTGAAACAAAATTAGCCTGATATAATGTCTCCCTCGATGTCGTTATTTTGACTCCTAGATAATTGAGTTCTTTTTTCCCCCATATGAATGGAAAGTCCTTTTGGTAAGTGTATTCCCCTATTTTACCTTTATTAATATCTAATGTTTCCGATTTAGCCGGGTTTATCTTAAAATTAGATAGCTCCCCATATTCTTTTAGGACTGTGATTAGATTTGGTAGGGTAGTCCTGGGGAGGGTAACAGAATAAAATGTCGTGCGCAAAGGCAGCCAGTTTATGGGCTTCTTCCACGATTTTTATCCCTCTGATGTCCGAGTTTTGCCTTATCTTCATTAGGAGGGGTTCAAGCGCCAACACAAACAGTAAGGGGGAAATTGGGCACCCGTGTCTTGTGCGATTGAACATTTCGAATGGCTCCAAAAGTATTCCATTTACCTTCACTCTCGCTGTGGGTCGGGCATATAATGCCTTTATCCATCTGGTCATATTTTCCCCAAGTTCTATCTCCTCCATCGTGCCCTGCACAAAGCCCCAGTCCACCCTGTCAAAAGCTTTTTTAGCATCTATTGACAGGAGTAGTCCTGGTTCTCCACTGTCTTTAATTTTCTGCACTGCCAAGAGCGTTCTAATACCATTATCCCTCCCCTCTCTTCCTGGTATGAACCCAACCTGGTCTGGGTGTACTATCGCGTCCATTATGTTTTTCATCCTTTCAGCTAATACTTTTGGGAATAGTTTGGTATCCGTATTTAGGAGTGATATGGGCCTGTAACTAGAACAGAGTGTGCTGTCTTTGCCTTCTTTCAAAATAATAATAGTAATACTGGCTTCCAACGCCTCCTTCCTCATCTCCCATTTATCCCCAATCCCATTCATATAGGAGCACATTTTGGGGATTATCTGATCCTGAAATTTTTTGTATTATAATATTGTCAGGCCATCAGGTCCAGGGCTTTTACCTGCTGGTGTTTCTTGCAACATTTTTTTTTATCTCTTCTTCTGTAATGGGGGCCTCTAGAGCACTCTGTTTATTTTCTGCAATTTTATTTAATCCTATATTTTTTAAGAAAGCTTTTATTTTCTCTTGTTTTTTTCCAACCTCTTCTTTAGTATCTTTCTTATTAATTGCGTATCGCTCCATATAATAGTCTTGGAAGGTCTTGGCGATGTCTCTGGTTATTTATCTCATATCCCCTGTCGTCTTAATTTTTTTCGATGTAGTTGGCTGTTTTCTTTTTTTAATACCTTTGCCAAGAATTTCCCCGGTTTATTCCCACCTAGGTATCTTTCTTTTTCTATTAAATTGTATGCGGTACGTGTTTCTTGTTCTACTAGATCCCTCATGGCCTCCCTTTTACAGTAAAGTTTTAATAACGTCTCCCCATCGCCACTTAGCTTGTGTTGCTGTTCTAAATCAAAATTTTTTTTTTGTTAAGGCTATTTTATCTCGCTTAGTTTTTTGTTTTTTTCTCCGACCCAGCCATAATTAGAATACCCCTGATATAGGCTTTGTGAGCCTCCCAGACTGTGGCTTCTTAAGTATCCACTGCTTAGTTTGTTTTAAAATACAATTCTAGTTCTATTTTTTACTTTTTTTTTGGCTCTCCCCAGTTTTTAGTTGTAAACTCACAGGCGCGTGGTCTGAGAAGATCATTATTCCAATATTTGTGCTGGTCACAGCCTCCAGTAGCCTATGCTCAACCAGGAAAAAGTCAAGTCTAGAATACGTCCCATGCACGGGGGAGTAGAATGTTTAATCCCTTGCATTATTATGTTGCATCCTCCATGCATCTACAAGTTGATACTGATGCATTTTCTTTTTCAATTTATTCATCCATACCATACCTGTCTCCCGTGCATGTGACGTATTGTCCTTTCCTGGTTCGAAACAAAATTTAAAGTCCCCTGCCATTATGGCCCCCCCTTTCTTAAATTTCATAAACTCAGCTAAGACCCCCAGCAGGTATCTCTTTGAATTTTTATTAGGGCCGTATATGTTTGCCAGAGAACATTCAAATTTATTTAATTTGCCTCTCAAAAAAAGATACCGCCCTTCAGGGTCAGTCATTCTCTCCTCTAAATCGAACCTTACTCCCCTGGCAAACCCTATAGGGACTCCTTTTGCTCGACTGACAGGGGAGTCTCCGTAGTACCAAACTGGAGATTCTTTTAAAAAAATGTTGTGGTTCTTACCCAAAAAAAAAAAAACAAAGTGTCTCCTGCAGCAATGCCACCTCTGCTTTAAGATGTTTTAGTTCACCCATTATATTAGCACACTTAATGGGAGAATTCAAGCCACATACATTATATGAAATATTTAGGCTAGACATCATTTATCAAAAATATGGATTTTCTGTACCTAAACCAGCCAAAGGAGAAGGGATCTATGTAGAGGATGCCCTCACTATTCCACCTACGCCCACCCCTCCATCTACTCCCCCTTCCCTTCCCCAACACCTATCCCCATCGCCCTCCCAAATGGGGGTAAAAGGCCTCTCCATGGCCCAGAAAACCGTGGCCCCACTTGCTCCTCCCGGCCCTATGGTTGACCCCCTGGAGGTTGAGCTCGGGGTGGTCGCCGCTGGGACCAATACTCCCCTCAGAATTTTCCCGTGCCCGTTCGCCTCCCCCCTCTCTACATTCCACCCACCCCCTGTGCCCGGATTCCCTTCATGATATCATATTCTAATACGATTATGGTCCATGTCTTATTTTCTATTTCGTTTAAGCTTTATTTCTTCTTCGCTTCTGTTTCGCTTTGAAGACAAGCTGCCATGTTTGTGGCTCCTCAGTACTTTATTTTCAATTCTTTCCCACCAACCCAGGATTTCTACTATTGGCACATTTAAATGGTTACAAAATTTTGATCTTAATGTTGCCGAATGTTGTGGTTTTCAGCGACTTTTTCAAACGGGAAGGCAGCCCCCTCCCCCTTTTTTTTTTCCTCAACTCTCCGTGTTTCTGTCCCCAGGTAAAGGTGGGGCTAATTTTTCTCGCTAATCCGTCTGTGCACTTTACTTTAAATCCAGGGAAAGTTTTGCGCAGCCCAAATGCACTTGCCTGTGCAGTCAAGCTAATGCAATTATCAGTACATCGCATCTCAGCTCTCCCCTGCGTGCAGATTGTTTTTATATGCAGGCAAGTCTCTGCATTCCTTTATGTGCCCAGTAGCCCTTTCTCTGCTTTTTCACTTTTCACCGCTCGGTGA
The DNA here is from genome assembly GCF_042186555.1 of Aquarana catesbeiana. Taxonomy (NCBI): domain Eukaryota; kingdom Metazoa; phylum Chordata; class Amphibia; order Anura; family Ranidae; genus Aquarana; species Aquarana catesbeiana. The sequence goes on from NC_133324.1 coordinate 808,998,183, forward strand.
TTTGTGGCAATTATGTGTGCGTTCTTAGCAATCGATGGCGACAGTATCAATCTATAAACATGTCCCCCTACAATAGTAGTGCTCTTTGGATAGTTTGTTTAATTTATTTCATCAAACATCAATCCCCATATGGTATAGACTGTTAAACAGTTTACTTGCCGTCTCTGAGGATCTGATGTGCAGGGGGGGTCACTGTGTGAAGCCTGTCACCGAGGATACTTTCGCTTGCTGTCTGTTATCTGTTCCCCGTCTCGAGCGCCACTCGCCCTCTATGTCGCTGTGCTTGAGCGGGCTCCTGGCAACGAATACCGTATCCGAACGATTGGTACAGTGACTCAACTCGGCTCTTTCCGTGAGCTCTCCAGGTGCGCTGGTTGCCAGGGACGAGCCCAACGCTGTAGGTGGACGGGGATCCTCCACTCGTCTCTACTGCAGCAGCGGCAATGGAGCCCGTCCTCAGTGGGAAAAAGTACCGGGGGGGGTTTGAGCAGGGTCGGGAGACAGCCTCTCCTTAGGACAGCATCTCGGGGAGGGAGTCTCGCGGGCTTCACAGGCTCAGCATCCCACATCCAGCCCCTCCCTCCACACCTGCTGCGATCTAGGAATCATTTATACAGAGGGGACCACCACCCAGTGGGATAGGTTTTTCAGAGGATTTCCTGACATGGATTAGGCTACTGCATTCGCCCAATGTGGCTATAAGGTGCAGAGCCTTCCACTCAGGTATCTAGGAAATTACGTTTTTGGAGACACCGGGGTAGAGCTTGTATTCAGGTGTAGTTATTTAATATATAATTAGGGGGGGTTCATAGCGGTCCCATACATGTGCGGGGGGAGAGAGGGGATGGAAATGGGATTATTTTTGTACATGTGTTTTGGTGGGTGGGAAGGTTGATTTTTTTTCCATGGGGGTTTGTGGGATTTTGTGGGGGAGGTGAGTATTTTTGAGAGCTGTTTTTGTGGTGCTAACTTTTTATTCAATAAATCTTGAGGAGAAAACCCATAGGTGTGCATATTCTTTTATTTTTATGACAAGCACACATATGCCTAAAAACGCTGCGGTTTTAGGCATCAGTGTGCAAGAGGCCTAAATAAAGTGGTAGTAAACTTCTGAATGTGATTTTTACCTAGAGGGAAGCTTATAATAAAAGCTTACTTGTAAATAAAAGAAAATATCTCCTAAACGTTCACTGTTTAGGGGATATTTTAGTGAGCAGCAGTCAGTGATGTCACCAGTGCATGCGCCCTGAAGGAACGACATACCTGTGCCGCTCCTTCAGAGCGCTGTTTCGCGGCTGACTCCTGCATGCATGTGCGGGAGTGACACAATCACAGCTCGTCCATTCAAGCTGCCAAAGCCCGCAAGCCCGGAAGGAAGACTGGGTTAGGATGGAAGCCCTGTCAGTGGTGATAGCGCAGCACTGGAGGAAGTCATTTAAAGGCAAGTCTTTCATAATGTGCTGGTATGTGATGCATACTAGCACATTATGCAATTGCCTTACAGGGGATTTTCTTTTTTCAAATGCCACAGTTTACTACAGCATTAAGCATTGAATGGTATGCGTAATTGATCAAAAACTCAAGCTATATTTTATCAATATTTGGGATTTGAAACCAATGTATCCTGCCAATCATCAGAATCTCTCCCATTCACAGATCTTGTTACAGGCAGTGAAAGCAATGAAAGAATGTTCCACAGTAGGGGGAAGAACAGAGTAGGGGGCTGGTCCTGGTTGGGAACCTTTTCACAGACAAGAAAAGGACAGGAGTCCCTGCAGTGACGATTTCTACAGAATCCAGCTGTCAGCACAATGGGTGACATGCTTCATTACAGGCAGGTTAGCTCATTAACCACTACCAGCTAAAACCAATTCTGGCATTTCTCTCCTACATGTAAAAATCATCATATTTTCGCTGGAAAATTACTACCCCAAACATGTAAATTTTTAGCAGAGACCCTAGGGAATAAAATGGCAGAAGTTGCAATTCTTTTATGTCACATGGTATTTGCGCAGCATTTTTTTCAAACGTGAAATTTTTATTGGGGGGGGGGGCGCACAGTATTTACCCCAATTCTTTTGTATAATGTGAAAGATGTTACGCCAAGTAAATGGATACCTAACATGCCACTCTTTAAAACTGTGCCAAACTTCGGTACTTAAAATCTGCATAGGCTACGCTTAACATGTTTTTTGCAGGTTATCAGTTTAGCTTTACAGAGGAGGTCTTGTGCTAGAATTATCACTCTGACGTTTGCGGCGATATCTCACATGTTTGGTTTGAACGCAGTTTACATATGTGGGCACGACTTACATATGCATGCGAGCATGAGCGGATGGGGGTGCTTAAAAAAAATAAAAAAATAATAATAGTAGTTTATTTTAACTTTATTTTTTTTTACACTTTGCCTTTAATTTTGTAATTGCATCCCTTGTAATAGGAATAGGACATGAAGGGTCCTCTTTACGGAGAGATCTGGGGTCTCTAAGTCCCCACATCTCTCCTCTATGCTGGAAAGCCGCAGATGTAAAAAAATTTTTAAAAAAATAAATAAATCTCAGGCTTACCAGCAAAAAAAAAAAAAAAAAAGGCAGTGTTTACATCTGCCAGAGCCGGAAGTGATGTCATGACGTCGCTTAGGGCCTCCGAGGGTCAGTTAGATGGCCGGGGACCAACTGGTCCCTGGCCAGCTCTATGACAAGCCGCTGCCGGATTTCTTTTCCGGCTCCCTGATCACACGGGAGAGACCAGAGAAGCACCGGAGGGCGGCGGGAGGAGGAACATCCCCATCCACCACCTGTAAAAGCAATCAAGCAGCTAAAGATGGCTTTTACGTGTGAGGGAATCACCAGCTGAAAACAAAATAAATTATCTGGATGATGCCTGTAGCTGCAGGCATCAGACATTTCCACTCAAAGTCTAGGACACCACATGACGTCCTACAGGCAGGAAGTGGTTATAAGCTAAAAGAAAATGTTTTTTATTGCTAAACTTCAACTTAAGGACTCATGCACACTGGCTTTTATAGGCATCTTGCGTTTTGTTTTTTTTTGTACCTCTCAACTAAACCCACATTAAAAGAAAAATAAAAAACAAAAAAAAAAACCTATCAATAAATACTGTATTAATATGCTGTTCATACTCAGTCACTATGAGTTTTGTTTTATGTAGTCTAAAAAAAAAGCTGGTTCATCCTGCTGTTCTTCATCAACCCCTCCTGTTCATGTCCTCAATGCAGCTAGGGATTTTGCAGCTGTGGTAGCAACTCTGCACATGCTCAGTTTTCAGTGAGTTTCTATGGTGAGCAATTCCTCCCCATCACATCTGAGCAGCCCATGTGACTATAGAGTCACATATGTGGGCGTATACACAGTAGTAAATGACAGCCCACTCCCTCCCTCCTCCATCATGCCCACTAACCAGCTAAACACAATAGGGGTGGGATATTACATGTAAATTAATAGAAGCTTAACCTCCCTCATATCCTAAGACACAGGCTGGAGGGGCGTGACACCACCTGTAACTGGCAGATATTCGCCCACACCAGGTTATTGCCACAAAACAAAGATCTGATTTCAAATATATATTTGTATGACAATTTAAAACAGTTTGATATTAATTATCTATTTTTACCCTGTATTCCAAAGGCTGTTTTTTTATTGTGACCAGCAGCAGAGTACTAGAAGCTTCTCCTGCTTATGTTTCCCTGCAATCAGGCTAGGAAAGAGCTGGGTCATATGACAGCTGTAGATCAGTTAGGAAAAAGGTGCTTCATTTTTTTAGTTAAAATAATTACAGTGCCACCATCCATATACAGAAATAGAAGGGATAATGTAAATTAATGAACTCAATACAGGGCACTTTCACCCCCTTCCTGCTCAGGCCATTTTTCAGCTTTCCGCACTGTCGCACTTTAAAATGACAATTGCACATTCATGCAACACTGTACCCAAATTAATTTTTAATTATTTTCTTCACACAGATTTCTTTTGGTAGTATGGTAGTATTTAATCACTGCTGAGTTTTTTTTATTTTTTACTAAAAAAATAAATAAAAAAAGGAGCAAACATTTTGAACAAAAAAAAAAAAAAAAGTAGTTTGTTTCCATTATAAAATCTTGCAAATAAGCTTTCTTCATAAATTTAGGCCAAAAAGTATTTTTTCTTTTTTACGATTTTTTTTTTTTTAACACACTGTGACCACAGCAAGACAGTGTTACCATAGTAACATTGTACTACTCTGGAGAAGTGAACAGGATTTTTCCTGCGGACACAGCAGGTGACAGATTGCGGTAGCACAGGAGGCAAGTTCCGGGAGGACGTTATATCAAAGTACTGCCCAAGCCATCATTTTGCAATAGGCTGGGTGGGAAGTGGTTCAACGAAACCTTTATGAAAATCTTAGATTAGCATGTATGTTTTTGATCACATGTGTGGTTTCATCAATAGTTATGATAATAGTAAATATGTGCCAAGTTTTACATCTTGTGCAAGGTTTCTGAACTCCTGTGTAATGTCAAATTAGTTTTACCAACTTTACCAACAAATTCAAGGGAAGTGCATTATATGCCTATAGTAATAATTACTAATTAATTGTTTTTTAAAAACGCTATGGGAGTATGACAAACCTTCCACTTGAACACACCTAAACTGAAGGGGCTTACATACTTAAAAAGAACCAGGTGGTTGAAAAAGGTGCTTACCGTGGTATCTGAAGCCTCAGACTGCACATCAATGTT